>NW_026585685.1:6109810-6140879 GCF_907164565.1 Psammomys obesus | reverse complement strand
TGTGTGTGTGTGTGTGTGTGTGTGTGTGTGTGTGTGTGTGTGTGTGTTAGAGGGGCGCACGCGTGAGTGGGGGTGCAGCGGGGGGTGGGGCGGGGAGGCTAGGCAGAGCCTGGTGCGTCTCCCCAGGAGAGTGGAGGAATCCTAGGGTGTGCCTGGAGGTGGTAGCGGAGTGTGCCAACGCGGGTGTGAGCGCGTGTGCGGGCGAGGGTGGGCATGGGGATGGCGTGGCAAGGTGAGCTTGGCTTGGGGGTTGGGGGAGGAGCCGGGCGTGCGGCGTGATCGTGAGTTCGGGGGTGTGTGTGGCTGGGGACTTGGGAAGAGGTGGCGGGGAACGCCGGCGTGTGTGGGGTGTGTACTGTCTCCCATTCACTGTCCACGCGGCAGAGCAACTCCACTCCTTGGTCACCTAGAGAGGTGCAGCCGGTCGCCGCGCAAGCTTTCAGGCTGACCCTGAACTGTCAGCTGTGCCAAAGCTGGAGAGGTCCCAGGGGAGACAAACTGCCTTTACCTCTACGTAAGAGCCACTGCCCTACAGGAGGGAGATGGCATGGTCAGAAAGGTCAGGATTCGCTCCAATCCTCCACCACGAATTCACAGATTTAAGACCGAGAATTTGGGAACGTGAAATCTCACTTCTTTGTCTTCCCAGAATGGGCCCAGGCCCTGGACGTCCCAGAAGCCCAACGACCCCTCTTGCTTAGTGCTTGAACCCAGCGTGAAGAGTGGGAGACTGGCAAATGCCCATGGGGTGTAGTGGCCGGCCCGGAGTCCCAGGATCACCGCGGCAGCACGTGTAGAGCGAAGTCCCGGCCGCTGAGCCAAACCGTGGCCGGCTTTCCCTGTGTCTCCGGCCTGGATGCTGGGAATCCCGGGCCCGGAGATCGCAAAGCAGGCAGCTTCCTGCCTCTGCAGGGACTGGAACACTTTGGTTTGAGAAATCGCAGTTCTGAGTGTGGAGAGAGGTGTGTGTTGAGACACAGTTGGAGAGAAAGCGAAATGTGCGGCGAGGGTGAGGGCGAACTTGGTAGGGCATGTCTTTAATTGTGGCCGAAAAAAAAAAGACCTTCCTGAGTCCAGAACAGTGTTTCTGGCTTGAGGCAAACAGAGCCTGCTCCAGAAGTACAAGGCTAGGGTTAGTTATTGAGGTCTCAGCTACTCTGGGCCTCTGGTAGCCCGGAGCTCCTTTTTCATAGGCTCACTTAGGCTAACCAAGGCTCCCTTAAGTGTGTCAGTCTGAAAGGTGCACAGTTGGCCCTTCGAGAAGTGGGCGTGGATCTATTAGCGTTTGCAAAAAGTCCTGGAACCCTGCGGGATTTGCATGCTCATTTGCATACGGTAATAATCATTAGCAACACTGCCACTCCCTGGCCAACCCTGGAAGGATTCAGGGAAGGTCCTGGCAGGGATTCTCCCTCCCTCCTCTCTTTGGGGAAGTTGCTGTTCATGCTGGGTTTGATCTAGGTATTTTTTATGTTTATCTTTTTTAGCTGTAACCTCTGCTGCTGTGACTCCCGAGAGGAGGCACCCTGTCCCTGAGTGGCCTGGCCCCAATTGGAACACCTTCCTTAGGTCTTCTACCTCCTTCCCAACTTGGGGCAGTGGAAACATGGCATTTTATTTCTGCCTCGGTTTGGATTTCCTGTGCATTCTTGCCACTGTTCTGCAGCGTAAAGATAGTTTAGGGATCGAGTCTCCCACACTGTCAGGGAAGGAGTGGTTCCCTGGGGACATCAGTAGACTCTTGGACTGGTCTACTAATGGGACAACTTGTGGCGTCCGCGTCTTTGTAAGCCAGGACACTCATTCAGACACCCTGCCCCACCTTCTCCAATCCGGTTCCTCAGATGCTCCTACCTGGTAGCCCAAGTGCAGTGTCTGTGGACTGCTCTCTCTCTCTCTCTCTCTCTCTCTCTCTCTCTCGCTCTCTCTCTCTCTCCAGTATCTAGAGAAAAGTAAGGGAGACTTGGATTTCTAGTTCAGGCCAGTGTGGGTTTTGTTTACAGTTCTCGCTGAGGCCAGATGAGGAGGAAAATGGAAAAAAAGAGAGGAGAAAGGAGGTACCTGGAAGAGACACTGTCCAGGAGACACGGGGTACCCAACCCTCCATCTCTTCCTGGAATCTCCCCAGCCATGGCTGTTGGCTCCTTCCTCCCTCTGCCTCTGGCCCAGCCTGGCCGGGATTTTTCACTTGGTTTTCCCCCATGACACGGCCGCTTTTCCTTTAACTCCTGGCTTCTATTTAAAAAGCTAATTTGGGAGCTTGTCGATGCTCCCAATTCAGACATTTTAAATAGGAACTGAAAGTCAGGAGCTGCCAGGGCACTAGGTTTCCTCCTCTCGCCACTGGCACTGCTGAAGAGTCAGTTCAGTTTCCCAGGCCCCATTGAGTATGTGTGTGTGTGTGTGTGTGTGTGTGTGTGTGTGTGTGTGTGTTCCTCCAGCTTGGGGAGTATTCTTTTCTATTTAAAGACAGTACTGCTATGAAGACTCTGCATATGTGTGTCCATGTGTGTCTGTGTCCTCTCCAGACTGTGCACACATTAGGATCCTTCCTTGGTCCCCAGGCTCTGGCCGCTGTTTGCGGAGCTTGTCCCCGTGTGGCCTGTGAGGGGAAGACGCAGCATTCTTAGAGTCAGCTCCCTCTTTGCTGACACGCCAGGCTACTGTTGTCTGTGCTGTTCTTTCCCAGCACTGGTGTTCTCAAGCTTGCTCTTTGACTCTTGTCTGGGCTTCCTGGAGGGTCGATCACACCCTCGATTCTGGTGGCTGCCCTACTTTGGTTGTTTGTCCTGTGCTGGGCAAGCATTTTGGAGCTGAGACTCTTCTGAGGGTTGCAAGTTTTCTACGTTCAGAATGCCATGTACCTTGAAGGCGGGGCGGGGGGGGGGGAGCAGACTTTGAAATCAGAGTGATTAGGTCTGAACCTGCCTCTGCTGTTCCTAGCTGTAGGACCATAGGGAGCCTCCTTAACCTCTCTGTGCTTTGGGTTTTTTTTGTTTTTTCCCTCATCTCTAAAATGTCCAATGATAGAAATGTGGCGCTTTAGTAGCTATCATAGATAACATATTTAAAAACAATGCCTGGAATTTGGAAACTTGGTTATTGTTCAAGATAGGAAGTACAGAGCACTCTGTCTAGGGAAGAAGTTGGAACAGCCAGATTGTGTTCAGGTGCCCGTACACATGCGTTAAACCAACATGCACATGACAATACAAATGCCAGGCCAGGGCCTGCCATGTCAGGTTTACCTCATTGGGCTATCTGAGTCCCTAAGTTCCAGAAAACAATAAAGGAACAGGCGCAGTGTTGTAGGGACAGGGATGAGAAGGGGTCTTAGCAAGCCAGATACCCATAGGGAATGTTCTAGAGGCCAGATTTATGCAGGAGGAGTAGGTTCCACAGGCTCCCACCTCCCTACCCTACCCAAGCACATACAGCCAGGCTCCAGGAAATGAAGCTACAGAGAAAGGAGTGCCAGCAGGGGTAACCCATAGTTCTTAGTGCCCCCTCCCTTTATATTGCCTGTTTGGTCCCATCCCTGTCCCTGCCTCTCACCCCTCCTTACCATTGGGCAGAGGAACTGATAAATTTGCTATCAGAGTCCATTTCTCTCAGTTGAGTAGAATGTCAGCATATGAGGAGGAACACGGAAGGCCATAAGCAGCAAGAAGAGCTGTAAGCAACTGAAGACATAACGCTCTCTGCAGGCTCCAGTGCAACCTTGCAAATCTGGAGGTATATGTGGTGTCTTGGCTACTTTTCTATTGCTGTGATAAAACATCATAATCAAGGCAATTTATAAAAGAAGGCATTGAATTTGGAGCTCATAGTTTGAGATGGTTAGTGTCCATGTACATCATGACAAGGAGTATGGGATCAGACAGGTAGGCATGGTGCTGGAGCAGTAGCTGGGAGTTTACATCTTGATCTACAAGCACAAGGCAGACAGAGGGAGGAGAGAGAGAGACCGAGACCGAGAAAGAGACAGAAAAACAGGAGCATTCGAGAGGGAGCTAATTGGGAATGGGGTGGGCTCTTGAAACCTCAAAGCCTACCCCCCACCAGTGACACACCTCCTGCAATAGGAGGTTTTAATCCTTCTTCAACAGTTTCACCAACTGGGGACCAAGTATTCAAACATGTGTGCCTATTAGGGGAGAGGTGTTTTCATTCAAACCACCACATCTAGCTTTGCATGTCAACTCTGAGCTGGGGAACAGCCCTAAGCTGACTGCTGCCTATGTCTTCCATGCCCTCATGGTAGACATGACCACTCACAGATGCCCACAGGGAGGCAGTCCACAGAGGGGAACCTCTGTAGCATTCACCACGTTTTTCTGAGAACCTGCAGCTCCACCTTCTAGGCTAGGACAGCTGGTCAACAAGCCCCAGGGATCCCCCTATCCCTACCTTCCCAGAGATGGCATCGTAAGCACGCACTACCGCACCTGGCTATTTCTGTGGGCGTCAGAAATCAAGCTCGGGCCCTGATGCTTGTGGGGCAAGCACTTTAGCAGCGGAGCTGGTCTCAGTTCCCGGTGCCCCTCCTGCAGGTGCGCTGTATCCAGAATGGTTTCTTGCTCTTCCTCGATTCTCACTCTTCTCTGTCTGTCTTTTCCCAGGGAGAATTTGTATAGACTTGGGGTTTTAAGTTTATCCTCATGCTGAAGATCCTTTCCTGAGCTCTCCCTGGCTCCTAGCTACCAGCTTTCTCCATTCTTGACCACCCTCGCCTCTTTGCTATACCTCCCTACCCTCTCCTTTTGGACTGTCTCAATCATGCCATCTCTCTTCCAGACCTACCTGACCTACTTACACTGTTCTGGGGAAGTTGCTAAAGAACACCTTCTTCTCAGCAGACTTCCACTCATCCTCAAACCTTAAATACCCAGCACAAAGTTCACATACTAAGTTTTGGTAAAATCCTTTCTGTATCCCAGATGAACTAAGAATTTTCCCTTTGGGTTCTTCATGCGTATCCCAAGCGTGGTTCCTTCTGTCTGTGCCGCCTTAGTTGTCTGCACAGGGTATCTCTTGCTAGCCTTTATGCATGTAAGGCAAAGACTACGTCTCTGCCAACTCTGATTCCTGACAGTGTGTGGCAGACACGTGAGAGATGCTCAGTGCATCCGGAGTATGATTTATTCTAACAGTCACTCCTGTAGTTCCCTTGATTATGAGTGATAGGACATGTGACGAATTTGCCATCTGGTCTGTCTCCAAGACCCTTTTTGATGGATCTCAAGCATGGACATGAGGACATAATGGGGGTGGGCAGAGGAAAAGGAAAAGGGTATTCAATATGGGCTGATCCTAGATGAAAAGAGCCCCATAGTACTCCTTTTCAAAGAAAGGCTATACCGTGGGATTCAGCTGGTCCTGCCCGTGCAGATTGGGCCAGTGTCCAACCAGACTGGTTAGCAGGGTTTGCATTCTTTCCACCCTGGCGAGATGTGAATCACATCCTCTGAACATCACCTCTTTGGGAACAGCCAGGACACAGCCAAATTGCAATGTCCCTGTTTCTTTGCAGCTGTGACCATAAAGACAAACATGGCTTACAGACACCAAGACCAAAGGCTGCTGGGTTTGAAGTATAACCTTATATGAGAACCATATCAATAAATCCAGGACAGTGGAGGCTTAGTGGGGAGAGCACAGTCCTTGGATAGACCTGGCTTCAAAGTTTGACTCTGTCATTTACTGGCTGTACAACTTTAGGAAAACCATTTCATTTCTCTGATGCTTATTTCCCTTGCCTGCCTGAGTTCTAATGATGGTATGGTAACATAGGACTGATAAGGATTGTGTCAGACTATGTGGAAACAGCCTCACATGCAATTATAGATGAAGCTATTAGCTGTTGTGATATTGTAGCTGAGTCTAGAGATATCTGAAACCAGCTCTTTAAACTAGTCAGCACAGTTCCTCAAACGATGTTCATGAACTTTAGGCAGGTCACCCAAGCTCGTTGATATGAGTGAGCACCTGACCCTCAGAATGCATGCGTGAGATCAGAGTCTGTGACTTAGACATTCCTTCCATTGCCTTCTCTTTCTGTTCTGTGGTACTCTATTTCTGCATTTTAAGGTCTTTTTTTCCTTTTTAAAAATATTTGTTCCAATTAGCTATTTATAATTCCTATATTAATTACCCATTATATTTCATTACATGCAATATTTTATGTTAATTATATATTATTTAATATATTTATATAGTGCATTATGTATTAATTATATATTATGTAAATTATATATTACATTATATATAAATTACATGTTTTTATAAATTTAAATTTATATATTAAATATATAAATTATCTATTATATGATAAATATAATTATCTGTTATTATATATTATTAGTTTGTGTGTGTGAGTACACTCAAGGTTGATGACAGCCTGAGGGAGTTGTTTCTCTGCTTCCGTTATGGGAGAGTGGAGCCTTGAACTCAGGGCACCAGGCTTGATGACAAGAACCCTGCTGAGCCATCCCACTAGCCATCTTTCCTTTTCTTTTCTCTTTTTTGTTTGTATGTATATTTGTGCACGTGTGTGGGTGTGTGTACCTGCCCATGTAGCGGCCCCAGACAGATGTTCAGTGTTCTGCACTATTGCTGTTTGTCTATCCCTCTGAGATGGGGTCTCTTACTAAACCTGGAACTAGGCTGGTAGCCAGCAAGTGCCAACGATCCTCCTGTCTTCACCTCCACTACTTTAGGGTTACTGGCTGGCATAGGCACATCCAGCTTTCTGTGTGCACTCTGGGGTCTGAATTCAGGTCCTTTTGATTGCACAACTGATCCATCTCTCCAACCTTCCAAGGGTTCCTACCCATTCCCTCCTTGCCAGTCAGAACTGTTTAATCATTTAGACCAAGATACAAGTGATTTCATTGTCCAAAGACACAGCATTCACATGCAAATTGAACAGAGCACTAACCAAGACTTTTAAGTAGAATGAATGAGATTTCTAGCATTCACCAAAGTAATGGAAGAAAACTTGAGGGAACCAAGAGGTGCTACTTAACTCCACATACTTCTGTCCACTGAATCGAATGATGCCAGTGCAAACAATGAAGTAGACTGTTTCTGAATTCCAAAGCTGAACAACCAAGTAAGTCTCCAGCTTTTGTGAGAATCATAATAAAGGGATTTATGCACCAATTTTATACACCTACTTCCTTTGGCAAGCAAACAGACACAGTTCATGAGACTCCAACTCTGCACATCTGTGATGCTTACAACCAATTGCCTTTGCTCTCCAGAGCTCAAAGTCTGGGTTGACTGCCTCCTTGTGTTTCTGGAAGACTTGGCTACAAAATTAGAGAATGGACAATTACACAAAGACAAGCCAGCTCCTATGTCCATATTGCAAGGTCTTAAGAGGCTTCAGGCTCTCTACAAAACCCTTAATAACATGGGTTTTCAAAGCTCTTCAAAAAGTCTTTACAGATGAGAAAATTATATGCCCCATGACCCCTCACTTAGCATTGAACATTACCAATTCATGACCAATCGTGCGGCATCTATATTCTAAGGCCTCTACTCCACATCTTTGAGTCAAATTCCAGGTGTCATATAATGTCATCACTAAGTAGTTCAGCAACCTCACTCTTAGTAACAAAAGCCATCTCTCCAGGGGAGACATCCTTCTTGCCTCCTTCTGTGACACAGAATGTTTGCCCAAGATAGTGTGTGCCCGATGTGGATTTGAGAAGCTGAGGAATTTCCAGCATTCTGCCCAAAGTCTGTTCTGTTCTTTGCATGGAAAGGGGCAAACACACAATATGCCTGGCAGTAAGCTCCTTGGCATCAGTAGGTCTGCTTCACAGTAGCTGTGATGAGGCCCAAGCTGAAAGGCTGAAGTCAGTTCAGAACACAGCTGTGTCCCTGTTTTAGTTAGGGTTTCTATTACTGTGATGAACATCATGATAAAAACCAACTTGGAGAGGAAAGGATTTGTTTCAGCTTATAACTCTCAGGTCACACTGTTTCGGAGCAAAGTTAAGACAGGAACTCAGGGCAGGAACTGAGGCAGAGGCTATGGGGGACTACTGCTTACTGACTTGTTCTTCATAGCTGGCTCAGCCTGCTGTCTTATACACCCCAGGACCACCTTGGCACCACCTACAGTGGGCTGGGCCCTCCCACATCCATCATCAACTAAGACAGGCTTCCATACAGGCCAATTTTATGGAGGCATTTTCTCCATTGTGATCCACTCTTATCAGATAACTCTGATGAGTTTCAGGTTGACAAAAACAAACAAAAAACACCAGCAAAAACAGTTCTTTATTTTTTTCCCCCAAAGGTGCAGATTTAACTTTATTATCCAGCGTAACAGCCTAGATGGTTAAAAGGCTGATCAGGCCAATCCATGCTAGCTTCAAGCACCAGTAACAATCAATCAGGTTGGTGCAACTAAAAGGAAATGAGGGGTTGGGAAAGGAAGGTCACCTTGGAGGCTTCTACAATGAAGGGGGAAGTAGTCACCGCCCTAGCCTCGGATCCCTTTTAAGACTTCACTAGTGTGATAGGAGTCTAGGCCTAGAGGATCAGGATCTTTGGAGGAGTTGGAGGAGTCACTGACATTTCACTCACCTTTCCCTATGGGCCTCCAAAAGGCTTATCTCAACCTTCCCCACAGGATCCCCCTCTGTTTTAATTTCAATGTTAAAAATTCTTTAATCCTGGCGGGGTGCTGAACGCCTTTAATCCCAGCACTCAGGAAGGCAGAGGCAGTCTTGCTTTGAGTTTGAGGCCAGTCTTGTCTACAGAGTGAGACCAGGACAACCAAGGCTACACAAATCCTGTTGAAAAACAACAATAAACAAACAAACAAACAACAAAAAAAAAAAAACAGTTCTTTTTGTTTGTTCCAGATGTGTTACCTCCCTTAGCTTTCTTCAAATCTTACTTTACTCCTGTTTCACAAGAAGCTGAGACATAAAGGCATAAAGTAAAAGTAGTTGTCTGTGGCAGCTGCCGATCAAACTGCTGTTTATCTTTAACAGACACAGACACATTTTTCCAGGGTCCCTTGAAGTTAGTTTTGGCTTTGTGACTAGGTTCTGGTCTGGTAATGTGACAGTCTCCACAAAACCCTCAGGGTGACCCTTTGTGTTCTCTGCCTTTATCTTGATCCGGTGGCTAAACAGAATTTCAACGGATTCAAGGAACACCCAGCCACAAGAGGAAAGGAGACTGGACTCCTAGATAGCTGTATGGAACGCAGAGAGATCCTTCCCAGCCCTGTGTGGCCTGTGATCCGAGCAACAACACAAACTGGTGCTGAAATGTGGATGACGTGCATTGAAATAGTATGTCTACCCTTATCCATACAGTGCTCCAGAGAAGCTTTAAACCCTGAGTTGGACTATGCCGCTTCCCAGTCGTCCCCACACATCCATGCTTTCCGGCACAACAAGAACCTCCCACATCCTCAGCATCAGAGGGAATTGCCTCTGAGTATCTCACCTCGTAGATTTGTGCTTTCTGGAACGATAGCCACTAGACACGTGGGACTATTTAAACTAATTTTAAAATTCAATTAATAAGATTGAATGTTTTGCTCCTTAGCTGTTGGGGGTCATGCTATTTTACACAGACACATAGTTTACCTACCACTCTAGCCTTCCCAAGAGCCCCACAGAAAATCTGGGAGAAGCTGTGGTTTCCACTCTCCAGTGAAGCTGTCACCTATGTAAAGCCCTCTCCCCTGCCTCTTGAGCCTTTGTTCTCACCTTTGCCAGGGAGCTTTCTGGCTATAATCTTGTGTTGTCTTGAATTAACCAGTAACGGCCTTTAGATATAGCCTCTAGATATAGCCTTAAGAAGAATGAGCCCTGTCTGCCCACACAGATGTCACAGATGGTGTGTCCTGGGAGCAGGGCAAGCGCCTCATTGCCACTTCTGCCCTGGGCCGGTGGTGAACATTATGGTTTTTCTTATTCCAGCTGTTGGAGGTTTGTGCAGGATATTCCCTCTGTATCGATTTTGTCCTTCCTTTCACTTCTGATTACCTAACACCGTTATACCCAGCATGCGTGCACACAAGTGCGCGATCACACACACACACACACACACACACACACACACACACACACGCGCGCGCGCGTTTTTTTATCTACTTCATGGAGGCAAGTGAAGCCTGTCTATCTCTTCAAGCTGGGATGCCTGAAAACCCCTCTGTTTCCTGGCCCTAATCAACAGACCGTGTAGAAACAAGTGTCATTTTATCATGGGCCTCAACCTGCCCACCTCCCTCCATTGCCATCACCTGACATACAGAGTAGGGGAAGGCAGTTAAAACCCCCACTGGTGCCAATGAGCTAAGGGTCTTCTCTTCCCTGGATTATTTTCCCTCGTGGGAACCTACGATCCAGGCAGCAACTCCAGTTCCTGAGACAAATAAATCCACAATAAATCACCACGGCGGCTCCTCTATGGCTCCTAACTAATAAATCAAATCTATTGAACAATACATTTACTGCAGATTTAAGAAGTTGTTCTTCCATTTTTTAAGTGTGTGTGTTAAATCAAACTCAGAGTCATAAAGAAAGGAGACGCCTGCCTTGGTGTGAGGGGAACAACTACAGGGAACAGCCACATGCTTAAAATAGCTAGAACATTACTGCCCTGTGTTATGAGGGTGAGGACCCTTTCTGGTGGATCCCTGGAGCCGCCTCAGTCCCAGGCAGGCTGCTGTCCCCAAACTGGTATACTCCTGACACCTTAACCAATGCTCATGTCTGCTTTGCAAACTCAGACTCACAGGTTTTCATTATTTGTTCCACATGTCTGAAGCGGCCAGAAGAGAAGCATACAGCAGCCTCACTGCTGAATGGCAGCACTGGTGGGATCGTGATGAGGGAGGGAGCAGGGGCAATTGCCAGGGGTACCATTGGCTTCCTTTTACTTCCAATGTCGCCCCATTCAAGTGCTACCAAGTGGAAGGCAAGGACCACAGGTGCTTCTTCGCTCCGGCATGCCCTGCCTCTTACATAGCAGCAGGAGGCATGCTGTGATCATGGTTCTAGGTTGTCAACTTGACTACATCTGGAATTAACTAAAACCCAAGTGTCTAGGAGGTATACCTGTGAGAGATTTTTTTTTCCTTAATTAAATTATTTTCTGTGGGAAGACCCAATTTACAATCCAGATCTTTTGAGGTGGGCCACACCTTTTTCGGGAAGCCTATATGAGGACATGGAAGAAGGACGCTTGCTCTCCTTGCCTGCTTGCTCTTGCTCTCATTGGCAAGTCCATTCCTTCACTGCCATTAGAGCCTACTCCTTTGATATTCCATCATGTACTGAAGACCATCAGATATCAGCCTCATGGACTGAGCAGCTACTGGATTCTTGGACCTTCTGTTGGTAGACAACCCTTGTTGGACTAGCCTGGAAGCCATTTTTAACAAATCCCCTTTCTATATGTAGGTAGATTATATGTATAATCTGAGAACTCTGAATGATACATTCAGCATGCAACACATATTTTATGTGAACTGATAAGTCTTTGTTCAGTCATGGTAGCTCAAAAAGTCCTTATTAAACCATCGAGGCCGGTAAGATGGCACAGAGGGTAATGGTACTTGCCAACTGTGACTACCTGAGCTCAATCCCAAGGAGCACAAACAGTAAAAGGAGAGAATTTACTGCACAAAATTGTCCTCTGATCTCCAGATGTGGCATGTGCCCCCTCCAAATAACCAAAGATTAAAAATCAATAATTCATTCATTTATCTAACATATACCTGTTGAATTTCCACTAACTGCTAAGAGTATGCTAGAGAGCAAATAGGAGGTCCTGCCTTCTTGGAACAGAGGTCATGGCAAAGTGGAAATCAGGTGTGACCTGATGTGTAGGTTTACTAAAATCTTCACTGTAGAGTCAGTGAAGACTGAAGATGAAGAGGTGCTAGGTGTGTGTGTGTGTGTGTGTGTGTGTGTGTGTGTGTGTGTGTGTATGTTTGGTGTGAACATTTATTCGAGAGTGTGTATGTGTACATATGTTTGGTGAGTGTGTGTGCGTGTGCTTGTGTGTTGCCAGAGGCTGCTTTCTGGTATCTTCTTAGATCACTCTCCACCTTGAGACAGGGTTTCATTCACTCAACCTGGAGCTCATCAATCTGACTAGGTTGGCGCTGGCCGGTGGGTTTCAGAGATCCACCTTTCACCATCCATCCCCCTGCACTGGTCATACAGACCTGCACCACTGTGCCCAGTTTTTATCTGGGTGCTGGGGACCCAAACTCAGGTCGCTGTACCCACTTTTTCCATCTTCACAAATACTTGAAACAATCGAAAGGAGTACATTTGTTCTTAGGTGAGGAACCGGAAGCAAGCATCTTGCAGTGAGATCGGTAGTACTGACAGAGCTAGGATATGTGACTGGGTGGGGCTACCCTTTTAGGGCAGCTTGCAGCCCAGCATGAGCAAAAGCTCCTGTGGAAGAAATGACAGCTGAGCTGAGTCCAGGATCGGGGTAGAAGCTGGAATGATGTGAGCACCAAACAGCAGACACCGAGGAGTGAAGCAGGACACAGTATGACAAAGGCAGGCAAGAGAGTCAACAGAGGTCTCTGGTAGCAAGGGGAAGAACTGGATTCCATCCTGTCAGCTACAGGGAAGTATCCTGGGCTTAGGGCAGATGCATAATACAATTGGATCTGTGTTTGCAAGCCCACTCTGATCCAGTAGTATAGAGGGTAGATTTGAGGAGGTCTAGATAGGAAGCAGGGGGACCAATTAGCAGACTCCTGCAGCACTCCAGAGGAGAGTTGATGAGGACCTCAACTACCGCAGACGGACAAGTGGAGCATGAGAGAAATATGTTAGAAGCAAAAGAAATCAGTACTCTGGTTGGCCGGGTGTGGAGCAGCACAGAAGGGCCCTGCTCGGCCTCAGCTGCCTGAGAAGATGCTGCTGCTGATGTCAGACATGTTTATACAAAGCAGAGTTGGCAAGGTGGAAGGGGTGAGTAGAGGTAGACGGAGTAGTTAGGGGCTCTGTAGGAAGGAGGGAGGTCAGAGTTTTCTCTGTGTAGTGTGGGAGGGGTGAGTGGAGGTGGGTGGAGTGTTAGGGACCCTGTAGGTCAGAGTTTTCTCTGAGTGCTGTTCAGCCAGGGTTGTTGATGCTGGCCTGGAAACATTCAAGACCCACGAGTGGAGCAAACCTTCAGAAATGGGCTGGGGTTAACCCAAAACATACTCAACAGCTTCTTTCATTTCAGAGAAAAGATTTTTTTTTTTCTTTTTAAATAAAGCGGTTGAAATCCCAGCATAGCAAACCACACTATCTAGGGCTTAGAGAACTGCTGATTGCTTGAGAGATAAGAAGAGAGATTAACTCTTGGATCTCATCCCTTACCCATCTTCTCTTCTATCCTCTGCCTTATCCCCTCAAATGCACACACATGCATACACACACACACACACACACACACACACACACACACACACACACACTCTCTCTCTCCTTTCATCCCTAAACGCCTCACCTTCTGCACCGCAGGCCTTCCACACTTCCTCTTTGTACCTGCTGTTCTCTCCCTGCACCCTTTCTTCTCAGTTCTCCAGGGGACAGAACTATATTCCAGGTCCACACATAGGATATTGCCAATACCTGGCCCCATTGCCCAGCATGGGATTAATTGCTGTGCCCCAATTCAACTTCGCTATACTTTCCCCTACCGAAGAGTACCACAACATGCTTCTTGGCTGCCAAGGTGAAATCCCCAAACTGTATTTGCTTTGGTGTCCTCAGCAGCTGGCACAAGGCCTGGTTCATGGCCACTGTTAATAAAAAAAAAAAAAAAAAAAAACAAAACAAAAACCTACTGGAATGAAAGAACACAGCCTCAGAGAAGGACACAAGACACCATCACCAGCCATTGCTTTATTGAAGAGAATCACCTTTGTCCTCCTGATGTTCACACGCCACATGGGAAATAAGATTGGGACACACAGGAGACAAGATCATAAAAGGCGGCGCCCACCTTCACCTTCCGTGCTTGTGACAGGCCTGTGTTTCTCCGAGACTGGTCTTTATTTTATTCCCACTTTACAGAGGAGGATTTGGCCTTCATCACAAGCAGTCGCTCCTTTATACCATAGTGATCACATGCTTGTGCCGGTCAGCCTTCCATTACATAACGAGGGCTTGGGACGATTAGCTTAGAATGAGGAAACACTGACTTTGGTTCACACTTGCAGATGGCAAGTCCAGCTGTGTTGGGACCTCTGGAGAGGCAGCACACTGTGGCTGAGACAAACATGCTTATTTCATGGTTGGACAACAAAAGAAGGGCCTGGTCCTTCTATTGCCTTCAAAGGTGTGCTGCTGTAAACCAGCCCTCCTTCCCCCAGAACCTGCCTCTTGAAGGTTCCACCACTCACTTCAAGGGCCTTGCTAGAGACCAAGCCTCTAACCCAGTGGTCTCAACCTTCCTAATGCTGTAAATCTTTAGTACAGTTCCTCGTGTTGTGGTGGCCCTCAATCAGAAAATTATTTGTGTTGCAACTTCATAACTGTAATTTTGCTACTGTTATGAATTGTAGTGTAAATATTCATGTTTTCTGGTGGTCTTAGGTGACTGCTGTGAAAAGGTCATTCAACCCCCAAAGGGGTTGTGACCCACAAGTTGAGAAGCATTGCTCTAATGCAATGGACTTAGAGATAAGAGAGATGAATGAAATCTTTTAGAGGCTGTTTTCACAGAAACTTCCCTGGGTGAGCATTGCTGACAGGCTCAGATGACATCTCCAGAGAACAAGGCTTCTGGTCATTCACAGCCCTCTGCTTTTCTAGCTGCCTTCGGGGAAGGAAGGAACTTCCTGCTATGAGCCAACCTGGCAGCTTTGGGAAGTGCCTGTGAGACAGGACCTAGAGACTGGGATCATCATCACTGTGGGGAAATTAATAATAGCAATGATGAGATGCAACAGAACACTCTTGTCTGCTGCTCACCATGGACCACACAGCTCTAAGGCCCTTCCTCTGCATTCTCAGTTTTTCATTTGTGGAAACACTCCTATGAAGCAGGTGCAAGCATGCCCAGAGACCAAATGAGCAAAAGAGCAGCAGAAGAGTTGAGCAGTTTGCTCAAGATCCCTCAACAGGGCTTGTTTGAAAACTATGGCATCTGACTCCTGAGTGGCCACTCCTGTTTGGAGGACCACTTTTAGGGAAACAGGTGTGAAGAAAAATAGCTAGGCTGGAAGTCAAAGTCATGGAGCCCGAGGGCATGTGAGATTGGCAGGTCCTACCCTAAGTCAGCACTCTGCCTGGGTGTCTCTGCCTTCCTCCCAGCTGCCTTCACTTTTGTCTGAGTATGTTCTCTCCTTCCACCACAGTGGTTCTGGAGATCAAACTCAGGCCGTCAGGCTTGGCAACAAGCACCTTTACCAGCTGAGCCATCTCACCAGCCGGGAAGCTCTGCCTCTCAAAGTCGGAGAGGTGCAGAAGGAAGGCTGGTTTTCTGCCCATCCATAGAAGGACACCTTAGGAAGCAAAAGGCCAAGGAAGTATGTGCTTTTTGATCTGGGCCCAAATGGGATAGACATAACAGATGCTTGCTTCTGGCTGATAAGAGCTCTGCAGAACCCCTCAAAGTCTAAATAAATAAGGAGGTGCCTCTTCCCCCCTTTACCTCTTGATCTCTCAGCAGTGCCCTTTGGATGGCTACTTCTCTGGGATGCCAGGATTGCTGCTGTCTGGAGCCGAATCTCCATGCTGGTAGTTTTGGTTGCTATGGTAATTGAATTCACTCGAAGTTGTCTCCAAGCTAGTCTGTCTACCTCTGTCTGCCTGCAACCTGGAAGGATACAGCCCAGGGCAAACGGCAGGAGAGATGGGGAACTGGTAGCTTGGGGACCCTTGTGTTTTTTTCTGATCTGGAGGTCCTTCTTGGAGGTAAACAGAAAACTGTAGAGAAATGATCTTCCTATGTCTTTCCATCTTCCTCGCTGCTGCCCTTCACTGCTTTCTGTGTAGAAAAGCATGGGCAGCAATAGTGGAAAATGCCTTGAGAGCATCTTGCATTCCTTGGCTAGTCACTTAACAAACACTGGGAGCTAACTTTTCAGGCTCTACTGTTTGTCTCTGAATTCAGAGGTTTCACACCTCAGCACCCAGAGCTGCAGGAACTACTCCCAGATGACACATTGCCATGTGGCTACTGCTCTGAGATGCAGGAAAACAACCAGCCATAGGCAGGCTCTGATAAGAAGACTGGAGGTTTGTAGGGAACTGTCTTCTCTCTCTCTCTCTCTCTCTCTCTCTCTCTCTCTCTCTCTCTCCCACTCTCTCTGCAGAAGGGGAACTTATGCAACCCAGGCTGTTAAAAAGTTGGAGAAGGAGCAGGGGATCTCAAGACTGAGCAGTAGAAGGGGAACCACTGGCCAGGGGACTTGAGAAGTTACTCGGACTCATTCCTTCCACTATCCTATTGCAGGTGAAACTACCATGCAAAGACAAACAGCAAGGGTAGGAGCCAAAGTCATGGTCCTGGAGGGCTCTTAGGTGGGCAGATTATTCCTTGACCATCACCACTCACCTGGAGATAGGAAGGCTGTCCCAGGTTAGAGGCGGTTGCATATTAGCCAGACCCCCCAGCCTTTCATAATCACTGCATGAAACTAACAACCAAGCATGCACTCCAGCCATGTGTGGGTAGTCAGGCTAAGGGCTGGGAAGCAGCAGTGACTGAAGCTCAGGCAACACAGAGAAGTCACAACTGAAGAGGATGACAAGTGAACATTACAAAGGGATGTGTACTAGAACTCCAGCAAGGCCAGGTGCTCTGGAAGCCCGGGGCTGGGAGAAGAAGGAAGGGCCATCTGGGAAGGACGTGTATAAGGCAACACATGCTGACTTATATTGGTGATGATAAGGAGGGCTTCTGAGACAAAGTCATCTTGTGCAGACATGGATGTGAACAAATACTCAGAAGTGTGACCATGAGCAGCATGTCTAACGGTGGTAGAGAAGGCCGAGCAAGAAGAAGAGTGTCAGAAAATGAGCCAGTCAGGAAAGTAGTTAGTAGAAAGCCCATTTGGGGTCTTGTCCTGCAAGTGCCAAGAGACCCTTCGGCAAAGAACTGTGTGTTGGCACAACAGTGCTGGCAGTCCTGAGAAGAGTGTATAGAGGGAGGAGGTTTGTAGCCTGAGCTAGAGCTGCTGAGCTACCAATGAAAGAAGCTCACCCAAGAATGGACAGCAGCAGAAACTGGTCACTGAGTTGTGCAGGAGAAGGGACTGTGCAAAGTTGAGTGGAAAAGGAGCTGAAATTAGGAAAGTCGGACATCGACTTGGGGGGTTCTGTGTGGGAAGTGTGTATGAGTTGTCTAGACCACCCAAAGTCAAGTACCTTACAGGCAGTCAGCGTCAATTTCTAGAACTGGGGAGAAGGAGTATACACAGAGGGATCCTCAGCATAGAGGTGACAGCTGAAACTGTGGGAAGCAACCACACTGCCCAGATGAAGGTTCAGAGAGATAACAGGGACACAGACAGCTCCTTGGATGGTGGTCCAAGGCAGGACAGCCATTGTCTTTCCAGCAGATGATGGAATGGCCTGGAGTCTGTGGTTACTGAAGAAGATTGATTCATAGAGGATATGATCATCAGTGAAGATGTCACTGAGGCAAGGTTATGGAAAGATGGCAAAAAGAGGTAGCTTTCAAAAGTGGGAGTGCCTACGAACCCTGATGGCTGATTAAGATTTGAGTAGCAGGACCCTGCCCCTATGAGGTGGAACCCAGGAATTTGCATGTCTAGCAAATGCCAAGTTGATGCTGAGGTCCGAGGGACTACTTTGTGAGCCACTGATCTAGACTGCCTAGATTTCAGATTTATACTTTCCTATTGTGGCTCAAGTTTGACTTGATGAAAGGAGGAAGCTGAGCTTTGGATAAAGAAGAATAAAGGTAGAATAAAGAAAAGTAGGGCCTGTGAGTAGCTTACTGGAAATAGGATGGATGCTACCAAGAACATGAGAAAGAGAAAGAGAGAAGATGCTGGTGGGCTGGCACCACAATGAAAGCGCAAAGGAATATGATGGCACAAGCAGCCTTGACTATAGCTGTGACTGTAGGTCATGAGAAAAGGACAAACGGCATGGCAGCAGGAACAAGCCTCGTTTGTTTGTGGGGGGCACTCTGGCAGAGTGTTTGGAGTCTACCTCCAGGAGCACACCACTGCTTTTCTCCACCAATGTCTTCCAACCTTTGAGGAGCACTTTCAGCCTCTGGGCCTCAGCCTTACCCAGGCAACACAGACATAGCCCCTTTATGTCTCAGATCATCATGAACAGAAGTTGCTCTGAGAACAGGAATAGCACATGCTTTTTGCCTTTCTCATCCAAGATATCAGCTCAGAGCCTAGCACTGGGGTGAGGAGGCTCCTGAGCTCAATGCTAGTCTCCCTCTACTACCCAGCCCACCTTGCCAGGGAGACTTTAAACTTAAGCCTCATTCTCTACCAGTGGAGGAAGCCCATAAAGCAAATCTAACTCCAATCCATCGGTGTCCAAGAGCACATTACCAAAATAGACGAGACACCATGGGCAGTATTTAATTATGAGCAGGCAGAGCAAATAGGAAGGATGCAATAAAAATGCTAATCAGGGAGGAAAAATAGGCTTCATTTTCTTCCAGAATAGACTAAAGTCCATCCCATCCTCCTGCCTTCTTAACCCTCAAATGAGGGCCACAAGGCTTTTCTGAATGTGACATCATGACCAGTAGTCTTTTAGCCACTTCCCAGCTTCTCCTAGCTGCCAGTTTCCATACTCCAATTCCTAGAAGCCTGAGCCCAGAGGAATGGAGTCTACCTCCCTTGCAAGCATGCAAGTTCCACTCCAGCCAGGGAGAACTGGCAGAGAATTTGGAAACTGAATGAAGTTATTACTCAATCCCATGTCCCATGAAGCAGCATAGGAAGGAACTCTCTCCTCTTCTGGTAGCACATCCAGAATTTGAAGGCAGAGAAAGGGAGGCCATAAAAGTAAGTGGCCCCTGACAAGCCTGAATTCAATGTGCAAGGCTGTCTCTAGCCTGCAAGTAAACCCACCTCCAAGCTACTTAGGATGAGTTTGGGGGACACTCAGCCAAGCTCTATGCTGCATGTTCTCAGCTTAGTTCCACCGAGCTTGGCTGGGCTTGACTTTGAAGTGTGGTTCAGTATTTGCAGACTCTCCTTGGGTGACAGTGCATCTGGATCCTTTGGGTCACTCTGTCCCTCCTTGCTAGCTTGCTCCAAATAACAGTTTCAGTTCTCTGGTGTCCTCAGGTCTCCAGGATGCCTGAGTTCCATCATGTTGCTTTTGGATAAAACTTGCTTTCTTCATTGCACTAATTCCCAGGACCTTGTCCTGGGCTGGCTTCTTCTGTTTCCTGGATCCCTCTTTCACCCTTGTGGATTCCCCAGCAATTCCCTCTTCACTTGATTGATCTCTTTTGTCTCCTTAAATCCTTATGCGGACATGTGCTTTTCCCAGTGCAACCAAGGAAAGACTTGGCCTGAGAGGCCACCAAACCATTTATCTTCTCTCAGCACCATAGACAGCCAGCACCCACTATCACAACTCCTGGCTACTGCTTCTTCCTAGAAAAATGCCTGTTGTAGTTAAAAGTTGGCATTTCAGCTGACCTACTTGCTTGCTGTGAGACCTTGGGTGAATTACTTACCATGTCTGTGCCTGTTTCCTCATTCAACAAACAGAGGAGACATCCATAACACATGTATTAAAATAATCCAATTAAAGCTCACACAAAAGGCGTAGAAATCTTCCTACCACCCAAATAAACATCCAGTGTTAGCCATTGCTGCGGCTATGTTTGTTATTAACTATATCACTGTTTACTATTTACTGTTAAAATCAGTGATAATCTCATTTGCTTGTATGTCCAGATTCTTGGTAAAGTGTCTGACATGAATAAACACTCAGTAATCTTGAGTGGCTGCATAAATGAATAAATATTTCTTTAGCTAATTGTTCACAAGGTTTTCATTTAGAGAGATGACCTAATTGTTGATAACCATGCTTAATACTTAAATAGCTATGATTTTGGCATCTGTTGGGAGAGGATTCCCAGTCAACGGTTCTTCCCACTTCCCTTTGTTTTGAGTCTGATGGTCAGTTCCTAGTAGTATAGCTAGCACTGTTGTGCTGGTTCCTTTCCCCAGGGCTGAATTTCCTCCTTACCTATACCAAAAGCAATAAAAAACGTTTGAAAGAACCAACAAGGGGATAAAAGATACAAAGGAAACTGCTGGTTATAGAGGCCATATTTCTTGCTTTAGAAACAGTATTTCTCTGACCCTACCTGGGGTCTATTCATCACAATCTTTGAAAAGTACTGAAGTTATAAAGCCATGTGGGCTTGTTCACTATAAGATGCGGATACTGAACATGGCAGGGAGCTGGCACAATGAGGATCCTTCTAGATCCAAGTGCTAGACTCTCATGGAGAGAGCTTTGCTGTCTTACACACTGCATTAGCGCTCTGGTAATGAAGAGTGGAAATACTTTATTCAAACATTGCTGGACAGTTGGGATATTAATTTGTTATGGATGATCAAGACGGAATCTCAATCAAAATCCAAGTGACTCGTTTCCAGAGGGAAAAGGTAACCGAAAGCCTGAGAGCTACAATCGTCCCCACTGGTACCACCCCTGCTTCTGACCACAGAGCTAACACCAGACCATTTTTATCACACACAGAAGTGGATAGGTGGGGTTTGAATTCTTCTTCCTCTTTCTTTGTTTTGGCACCCTTTGAAAATATATCCTTTATTTGTACATGGTTCAATCAAATGTCACCAATTCCCTGAGTAACCTAGAGTTATCTTGTGCAAATACATACATGCATACATTCTCTACTGTTGACATGGAAAGAAAGCTTACATTGTAAACTGTTACACACCTTGTATTTTTTTTCTCTTAATATATTTTGGTATTTGTTCTATTGTAGAATCCATGTACTTACACTGTCGCTTCAGTGGCTACCTTGGATTATTTTATAAAGATCAGTTTACTTAACGAGTTTACTGACATTGTTTCCAATCATTAGCATTCACAACTAAAGCCAAGCGGGCAAGTAGCTGCAGATTGTATGCAAGCGCATCACAAAATGACTTTCTACAAGAAGAATGGTTTGATCAGTGTCTTTTCCACTGAAAAATTTAATAACTATAGAAAAATTATGTCTCACAGGTGCCCCCTTCTCTCTTTTTAGAAATGATAAAACTGAATTCTGAGAGAGCAAGTGGGTTGACTAAAGTCGTGCAGATGCTAAATAAAACAGCTGGAGCTGAGTGTAGTGGTTCACACTTGTAAAATCCCAGCAGTTGGGAGCCTGACCCAGGAGGATTGCTAATAATTTAAGGCCCACCTAAGCTACAGAGTGAGTCCTTATCTCTAACAAAGCAAAAGAAACAAATAAAGCTCCAAACCTGGCTGGTTTAAGAATTTAGTCCTTTTGTTGTTTCTGTTTTATTTGTTTATTTGTTTGTTTGTTTTATACAATGTCTTACTACGTACCTCTGGCTGGCCTAGAAATCAATATGAATAGTAGGAGGGCTTCAAACTCACAGAGATTCACCTGTCTCTGCTTCCCAAGTACTGGTATTAAAGTTGTACAACACCATGTCTAGCTAGAATCAATGGGTTTGCTTGTTTGCTTGCTTAACACTTTCTAAGCAATGGACTCTGTCAAAGCAATCAGGGATAACTAAGAAACATATAAATTTCTGATTATAAGGATATCGATGGCTTCACCTATTTAATGCTTTACAGTGTGGATTGAATTTCGGAAAAACATGCTCCCTACATGAAAGCAAACCTGTAGTCTGGAAGGTGAGAGAGACAAGTAACGAAGCAGTTTCCTCTTATCATGGTGGTATTTGGATGAGAGATGAGGTATGATGACAGCCTGGGAGGGGTGCCCAGTCATCAGATGCTCCTGGAAGAGGAGAGATTTAAATGTCATTAGATGATCTAAAGATTGTAGCATTACCTATGACTTCCCTCTCACTATTTTCCATTCCAAAAAGTTCTTAACAGGCAGCAAAATGAAATGTTCAGCGGAAGCACATTATAGCTGGGGTGGTGGTAGTAATAAGCATGGTATATATTGAGTTCCCACTGTGCACTAGGCACTGTGTTTTCTGGCTCTACAACTGGTGGTGTGACCGAAGGTTAGGTAGCATCATTAGTGGGTGCTTTGGTGTCCACAACTAAAATAAGGTTGACCAGATGGTCACATTTCCTCACTCATATTTACAGGCATGGCTCTGTCTCTGATATCACAAAGGTTTTTACTGGAATACTGAAATGCAAGGGGTCATTAGGATTGGAGCCTCGGGAAAAGGGAGCAAGGGCTACGTGATTCTTAAGCCAGAAAGTCAGCTTTGGGTTACTCCAGTGAGGGAGCTATGCTGCTGTGTCACATACATAGTAGTGACAAAGCTTTGTAGTTCTCTGTTTTTTTCAAAGCGACCAAGTGTGTTATTTCATGTATTCCTCACAGTATTGAAGGGAAGGAGGAAGTCAGGGTGTGTCTAGTCTCTTCTGGGGCTTGAAGAACTGAGGCAGATCTAATGTGGGCTTCTAGCTTAAGATCTACAAAGCGGGATGAACCCTGGACTAGATCTAGGACTACAACCCTGATATGTGAAATTCGACATAGAAGGCAGCATTCCAGCTGGGACTAATCTGAAGTCCCCATAACCTGCACTTAGAAGGCCTTTGTGCTGCCACCCTCACCTCTCTCACCATTCTCTAGTAGAGAAATAAGCCTTTTGGTGCTGAAACCAGGCCTTTATTTCCATAGAATGAGTCTAATGGTGGTTTTGATGACTCAGAGCCAATTGATCTGACTGCAGGGCTTGCTCTGGCCTGGTTGGACATTTTCCTGGTTCAGTGAGGATGCCAGACTCCAAAGGTTACCAGCCTTACCTCCTGGCTTGCCAGAGCCTGACCATACCTTGTGCCTCTTGGTCTTTCCTTACTGAGGACTCCTGCCTTGCTTTAAGCCCTTCCTTCCTGAACCGCTGTGCTTTGTTTGTTTCTAGATCCCTGGCTCTCTGTTCTGCTCAATGATTAGACAGATTCTGTTGGACCTCCTCAATGTCAACCACAAGTCAAGATGGCTGTCTAGCTACTGTGGCGTGCTTGCCATACCCTTGCCTTCTGGGCTGCCCACTGCAGCTGAGTTTGTCCCAAATTGGCTCACATATGACAAAAGTTAATGTCCCAATCCCAGGCCCAATTTGCATAACTTGGAGCTCTGATTGCCTGTAGGCTCTAAATTCTGCTTTGACAGTCTCTGTCTACCATCCTGGAAGCCTGTGACACCAGCAGTAGCAGGCTCTGTCACACTTTCAGTAGCTCGATTTGCCCATCTATGAAAGTGCCCCCTATATGTTTTATTTTGTTGGTTTTTGTTTGTTTGGTTGGTTGGTTGGTTGGGGGTTTTTGTTGTTGTTTTGTTTTCCCCTTGCAGGTATGAATAAGAACACAGCCATTTGAGGTCCCTCGAGGGAAAGCTCTGTCTGAAAACAGGCATGATTACTATTTCCATCACCTTTCTAATCCTGTAATCACACATTTGCAGCAGGGAGCCTGGCCAGGGAGAGGCCACTTACTCAAGCAGCAGGAAAGAGGAGGCTGTGTGCTGTGTGCCAAACCATGCTTATTGGAAACACAGGTATGACTGCCTTTCATGAGCAGTAAAATGAATGATCGAGGCATTTAGCAGTTCACATTCAAACTGTTTGGACCTGTTCTCACATTATGAAAGCTTTGCCAAAGATATACCTCTCTTCCAAGCCAGGGGGATGATGCCTGAGATCCCAGTCCCCTTTTGTGGCTACAAGGTATAGCAGGGAGAATCTCTGGTTTGTTAACTACTCATCCACAAAGATCCTCCCATATTCCTCCCCTTGGATCTTGTAACTGCTAATTGGAAGCCTGTCTTCCTATCATGAGTTGGGGGTGGGGGAATCCAATGGATGTTTGAAAACTATTGTTCAGAACAAACCCCTAGGGACTGCAGAGATGGCTTAGTGGTTAGGAGCACATACTGCTCTTTTTGAGGACCAGAGTTTGATTCCCAGCACTCATGTCATGCAGCACACAAAGGCCTGTAACTCCAGCTCCAGGAAATCCAACACCCTCTTCTGGCCTCCATGGACATCTGCACTCACATGTACATATCCACACATAATTTTGTCTATTTTTAAACTTAGAGTTTCAAAAAGATACAAGGCCAGTTTTTCTTTTGAGATCATGAGAGACTGAGGACAAATGAGACTGGGCTTTAGAAGGGGAGAGGAATATTCTTCCAGGCCACCTACATGTGAAACAAATTTGACCAGCAGCCTTTGTAGCAGAACAGAGGAAAGGACCTCAGTAATAGAGCAGCCATCTAGGTAACTGTAAGAGGGCACCCTGGCCAGAAAATATACCTGACTCTTATTTTTAGATAATTTTGAAGCAGAGATCAAACTTTCCTTCCAAGTGATTGGTCCACTTGTACATAAGAATGTCTTTCCTTGGTGTGAATGGAGCATTATCACTTGCTTTTTGCTGTAACACACATCACACCAGAACTCAGCAGCATACAGGGAAAAACATTTATTCAGCTTATAGTTCTGCAGATCACCTACGGTGACCTGAGCTCGGCCAGCCTCTGTACCATGCATCTCTCACTCTCCTGCCCAGACCAGTGGGGATGGCTAAAACTCCTGATGATGAGCAGAGCAGAAACATGCAGTGCCTCTTAAAGCTGGGAACTGCTGCACTGCCACATGGCCCCCAAACAGAGCTAAGCAGTGGAGAGAGGTACTCCATTTTCCTTTATGGGATGAACTGTAAATATGGAGTGGCCTCCTGAGGACTCTATTTCTATCCACCCCAGACAGAGAAGACAATAACCAACCACAGCAACTGTTCCATCTGAGTCCACTGTGATGAACCAATGGGCTTATTGGTTTACACAAGCACGGCTGACCCCAGCAGCTGCATTACTGAAAAACCTTCCCCAACATGAATAACAACTGAAGAATTCTGAACTCCCGAGGTCCCTCATGCAACTCACAAGCAGCTATACAACCAAAGGGTCTTCCCAGGCCCAGAAATGATCCACAGCTTACATAGCCTGGGACAAGGACCTCTAACCTCAGGGAGGAGGCCTGGAAGTCTTTCGGGTTTCTGGAGCCTTGTGAGTCTGTGAAGTTCTTGGGAATCTTGTGTATCTCCTCACCGTGCCCCCCCCCACACACACACAGTGGAATTCTTCAATCGAGTGGAACCAGCTACAGTAAGTGGCTTATAGAGAGGAAAAGTGAAGAATGTAGGCTAACGACACAGACACAACACTCAGGAAGCTGTCACAAGCATGCTCGCCTCCCTTGTAGCTCCGTGCTAAGTTAGCCTCATGACTCCTCCCACATCTTTCTTGTAGTGGCCAGCATGTGCCTCCACAAAGAACAGCAAGGAAGAGTTATTTGCACTGAGCCAAACAACTCTTTCAATCTTGTTAGTGCTTAGGTCCTCGGAAGGTATAGTTTTCACATCTGAAATTTCCCAGGAAAAAATAGAGCAGCCAGCGAAACACACAGCAAAGAAATAGGAGCAAAGAAATAGAAGACACTACAACATGGAGATCACGTGACCCACATTACTGCTAAATAGGAAGCATGAAGCAGAGAGATGAGTAATGGCATGCCCAACCTCAACATGGAGCTGACATCTTGCAAATGATCTGGATAGAGATTTCACGGAATTTTGATACAAGAGCATGGCCTCGCCAGGCCCCTCCTGAACATCTCTGGATAATGCAAGCTGTTGAGGTTGCCAGTGAGTGTGGCTGAGAACTGGGTTATCTAGGCAGCAGCAGCTCTCAGAATTTCTAAAGATCTACATTGGACCCCTACTCCATCCCCAACCCTGCAATCCTCCCATCCCCCAAACTAAAGAAAGCTTTGCTGTTCTCTTTCCTGCCATAAAGCATATTATTTCACAGTGTCTCATTTACTAGAGGTTACCAAAAGAAAGCTAAATTGGGATTTTGTTCAGCTGCTGATGACTCGCCCCTATTACCCTAACTCATTTTCACTGGCATTTCAACACTTTAGTAATGAATTAGCTCTACCATCTCTGGCACAAAGGAAAGAGGGTCTAAATTAATTTCCAGCAAGGGATACTATTGGTCCAGGCCACTTCCCTCCCACTGTGTTAACATCAATGTCTTGTCTCGTTAAATGCCGATAAACAAGCGTAACACTCTAACAAGCCACAAATTGGCTTATTGACACCTCTGTCAGTTGCTCTCTGTTTCCCAACCCCCTGCTTTACAGACAAGTCTGTGGTTACAACAAAATGGGGGTTCTTATGAAACACTGAAAGGAGAAGGCCACATAGCCATCTCAAGCTCTCAAGCTACTGGGTTTTATTCTGTTTCATTTAAATCTAGAAGTAGATTATTAACATTCGGTGCCTCTGTTCTGGGCTCCTTTTGAGGCCCAGGTGTTAATGGCTTCCCTGCAGATTGTGTGGGCTCACGCTGCGGCCCCGCCCATCAGCGTACTTGGGAACGTTCTCTGTGTCAGCAAATCAGTAGCTCTTTACCTATGCCACTTTGTTTGCTGCTGAAACTTTAAGACAAAGATGAGCAGGTCAGTCAGAATGCTGCGTCACCTTGGTCAATCCAACTAAGAGGCCACCGGATGCCCAAATGGCTATTTTATTAGGGGCAAGACAAAGGGCTGACCTTACCCCTACAGAAAAAAAAAAAAACAAAAAAACAAAAAAAAAAAACATATTGGAAGATAAAACAAAACAAAAGCAAACAATAAAAAAACCCAAAGCTGACCAAAGGTAAAAATGCTTACAGCTACTATCAATAGCTGATGCCTGCACAGTGTCATGGCTGCCAGGGATCCTGCCAGTGACCCTGCCTGGGGCCCCAAAAGCAGGATAGAGAGCATTCTGATCTCCTGGGGACAGACTTAGGTACCTTCAGAGCAGGAGGATGAAGAAGAGGGCTAATTCTTTTCATGGGAGGTTTTCATAATTTTCCTGGTATTCAAAATCACATGCCAAGTTTCAGTGCACATTGTTATGAATTTATATAGGAAATATCTCTTCTCTGTAATTCCTCCATGAGCATAGCTGTGTTATCAATGATCAGTAGAATCAACAATAGGAAGGGGATATGAAAACAGCATTGCAAGGTGCTGATCTCCAGGGAGATATCTTCCCTGGCTCTGTCTAAGCCCACAGCATGGCTAGGAAGAGGCTCTGCACTGCCCCGATTCTTCTCTGAGGGGCACGAAGCCCAAGGGAGTCAAAAAACTACATTGAGTGGATGTGACCACAGTGGGTCATGCACCTGCACACGTATGTCAGAGTTGGAATGTAGAGGATGCTGGTATGGAGGTGAGCAGAGAGGGGAAAAGCTTGTAAAGAACAAAGTTTAAGACCTTAAAGTCACCTTGATGGTGGCTTCTTTTGACACTTCTCTTTGCAGATTTTTATAATTCCTATCTCCTGCCTTTCCTTTTCCAATCTTTGTCATACTTGCATACAGACAGACACACATATATGTGTGTGTACATACACCTTCTGCAAGAAACCAAGTTCTGTTAGACCAGATACATTTTAGTGGATGTGAGGCTATGGTTACTTGCTGCTATAGTTCAATATAACTGGTTTTATATTCATAGTTACTAGCCCTCTCCTAGCTGCACCTTGATAGTTACTATGTAACTATGAATGACTGAGTACCTCACCCTAAATCCCACTTGCTATCTAAACTCTCAGGCAGTGTGGTTGTACTGTGAAAGGACCCAAAAGCCCTCTCCTAGCTGCACCTTGATCCAGAATATTCTTCTCTCTTCATCTAGCTACAGCTCATCTCGGAGGGGTCAGCTTAAATATCGCTTCTTCAGTCTGAGGGGCTAAATTAAGCTCCTCTGGTAAACGCTACTGCAGTTCTCGGTATTTCTTTTTGCTGCACTTTGCATGCTCACGACTTCATAATAAATCATTCATAGCTGTTGTTTAATGCCTATTTTCCCCATTAGACTGTGAATGTCACCAGGCAGAGTATGCCTTGGAGTTTGTTCTCATCTACACCACCACTATGCTCAACCTCAGCACATGGCCAGGAACAGCTGAAAAGACATGGGATTTAGAATGTGCAAGGAAAGCTTAACAACATGGCAAACGCTCAACATAGTGTCACAGGTGCTGAGAGCTATGGAAGATGGAAATGAAAGTTGGGTGTCATTTCAAGGAAATACTAAATTCAGGGTCATGAGAGGTTGACAGGGTCTGGGTCTGACCCACTTTCCTCTCTAGGTGGGCTGCCCCTTGTCACAAAACAAGTTCAGTTTGACACTCAAGTTCTGAAGGGGCCCTGTCTTTGCTCTAATCAGGAGTCACTGATTGCTTATGCTCCTGGTCTTGAGTTCACAGCGTCATCTGAAAGAAGTATCCCTTCACGTAAAACTCCGCCCAAATTTCAAAAACCACAGGAGAACTTTTAACCCTGTGCCCTCATTCCCCCTCATTTCACAGAGAGGAACCCCAAGGCCCAGATATGTGAGGGTCCTCCCTGTGGGGCATAGTTGATTGAAAACAGATCAGGGGTTCATATCCAGAAATCTGCTGTGAGTCTGTGCTCTTGATGCTGTTTTTTTTTTTACCCACATTATGTTCTATGAAGGCTCCATTTTTGAAAGAGTACTAAACGTGATATAAAGATATGAAAAATACTTCTCTAAAAAAAAAACTAAACTCTTAAGTTAGGTGTGTTGGTTGCCATCAGTAATCTCACATACTCAGAAGACGGAGGCAAGAGGATCTCAAGTTCAAGGCCAGCCTGGACTCCATAGAGAGTTTGAGGCCAGCCTTGTTGTCAATGCATCTACCTAGCATGTGCATAGCCCTGGGTTCAATCTAATGCACACAATAAAAACTAAAAGTCAGCTTTGAAATGTCGTCTTTATGGTATTTATTTATTTAGGTTTTTTTGAGACAGGCTTTCTCAGTGCAGCTCTGGCTGTCCTGAAACTCTGTAGACCAGGCTGGCCTCTAACTCACAGAGATCTGCCTGCCTCTGCCTCCCAAGTGCTGAGATTAAAGGTGTGTGCCAACGCTTCCCGGTAATGATTTACCATTTTTACCTCCTTTCCCCCTTTATTTTTGTTTTTAGGTGTTGTGTGTATGTTTTTGTCTCTAGGTCCATGTGAAGCACTTGCTTGCAGTGTCTGCAGAGGCCAGAAGAGGGCATTGGATCACCTGGAACTGAGGTTACAGATGTGGATACTGGGAACTGAACCCAGATCCTCTGGGAGAGCAGGCAGTGCTCTTAACCACCAGGCCATCACTCCCGCCCTATCTTTAACTCTTAACTGTACGTTTTCAACTAAAGTGATTTCTTTCTTCACACAGGCCTGTTTAAAAGACTCCTTTCTTCCCTGGCTTATGCAGCCTCCTCATTTCTCTGCTGTGCTATTCTAAATCAAAGCTCCAGGCTGTGGATAAATCTCAGTTGGTAGAAGGCATGCATAAAGCTCCACATAGCACTGAGCACTGGGTGGCTAGAGGCACGTGCCCATAATCCCAGCACTTGGGAAGAGGAAATCAGAGTATAAGAAACTCAGAATCATCCTTGGCTATATAGTAAGTTGGCACCAGCTTGGGCTACCTGAGACTCTGCCTCAAAAATCAATTCAAATTAAACAAGTAAAAAAACAAACAAAAAACATACTCAATATTCCAAGATGTCTGTTGTCGTTCACCTGTCTGCTTTCTGTTGGGGTTTTGAAGGTGCGAGCCTGTATTTCTCCTCTGTACTACAGAAGCTGAACTGTGTCTTTTTCCTCTTTCTATCTTCCCTTGTACTTCAGTTCCTCTGAGAATCATTGGCTTCCCTTTTCCACCTATTTCTCTAACACTTTTATTCAGGGTTGTCTGAAATGTACTGTGACTGTGAGTACACCCAACATGTTTTATCAACTACACTTTCTTCAAGATGCACCTCAAACTTGGGTGTGGATACCCACCAAATGGTTAACTTGTGTTACTAAGGAAGGGCTAACAAGGAAGGGCTAAAGGAAGACCCTTTGTAATCCAGCATTTAGCCCTGTTCCTGGCTCTTTGTTAATCCTCAGATTTTCTTGTTTATGACCCACTACAGCCTAACTTCTCTTTTATAAACCAGGGTTGGAAAATATTTGAAAGGAAAAAAAAAAAAAAAAGAAACTGTATCTGTTATAAACTTATAGACTTTTCCTTGCCACTTTCTCCTAAACTGCACAGTGTAGCAACTATTTACGTAACATTTACATTGCAATAGGTATTAAGATAACCTAGACATGATGTCTATGTGACATTATATAAGAGCCTTGATCTTGACATCATGGGATTCTTGGAAGCAATCCTTGGAGATACTAGAGGATAAGTTTGTTCCTGTCTTCACCTTCTCTACATCCTCTGCATTAGCCCCTTTGAGATTTTTCCATAGATGGGCTATTCCTGTGTGTCCTAAAATCTCATGCTGAAATGTAATTCTTAATGTGATGCTATTTGGAGGCAGCGGTCAGGGAAGTGATAAGGTCATTGGGGCAGAACCCCCGTGAAAGGAATTAGTGCCCTTACACAAAGCCCCAGAGATCATCTGTCTTCTGTCAAGACAGGGCAAAAAGATAACATCTAGATATCAGGAAATGGATCCTCAACCAGACCCTGCGACTGCCAGGGCTTTAACCTTAGGTTTCCTGGTCTCCAGAACTATGACAAATTAATTTCTGCTACTATAGGCCTCTAAGTCTATGATTCCCTGTTCTAGCAGCCCAAATGGACTATGATCCCATTCCTAACAGAACATACATGCTCTTTTTATTGCCACCACACTGGCAAGTCTTTGCTCAAATCACATCTTTTCCTTGGGGACTGAGTTATGGATATTCTAGTTAATATATTACTGGATGTCCTTCTTTCTTTCTTTCTTTCTTTCTTTCTTTCTTTCTTTCTTTCTTTCTTTCTTTCTT
>NW_026585685.1:6083425-6109800 GCF_907164565.1 Psammomys obesus | reverse complement strand
CTTTCTTTCTTTCTTTCTTTCTTTCTTTCTTTCTTTCTTTCTTTCTTCCTCCCACTGAAGTCACCATCTTATAGCATTCTATATGGCCTACCTTTCTATAGTATTCATTATTCATTGTTGTATTGGTTACTTTTCTGTTGCTGTAATAAAGCATATGGCAAAGGGAACTCATAAAATAAATTATTTAATTGGATTTAGAGTTGCAGAGGGCTAGATTCCATGATGTCAGAGTAAAAGCATAGAAGCAGGAACAGCTGAGAGCTCACATCTCGATTGGCAAGCGGGAAGCAGAGAGCACACTACTGATGGCAAGAGGCTTCTGAAACCCACCTCCATTACATGCCCCCTTCAACAAGACCACACCTCCTAATCCTTCTCAAACAGTTCCACGAACTGGGAACCAAGTATTCAAACACATGATGATGATGACCCTTATTATTTAAATGACCACAACAAATGTTTTGTTTTGTTTTGTTTTTTCCTAGCAAGGATGTTAAATTAACTTTAAAGGTTAAGGACAAATTTTCCATGATTTGTTCCCAAGTACCTACAACTGTTTCTGGCAGAGAACAGATATGTGTTCCAGAAATATCTGCTGAACTGAGCTGTTCAATTACTAAAACCATCATTGTAGTAAGTAGCTGAAATGTTTCTGAGTCCTAACTCTGTGCCAGGCATGATTCCAAGCTTTGTAGACATATTAACTCCTTTTATAGACAGTAACTATTAAGTATAAGTTTTTATGCCTTTTAGGTACACAGGACTCTTTTCTAGTTTTGCAAGAAGTTGTCAACCAGATGAAGCCTGCTCATCTAAGTTCAGCAGGAGAAGGAGGCACTGAAAGGAAAAAGGGAAGGAATGTAGGGTTCAAAAAGCAAGACTGGGGATCTCAGCCACTTTTGTTGCAAATTACAGAAGTTGTACTGTAAAATATTCTACTCCACTAGTTTGAACTGTTATATGAAAGGGGAATAAACAGAATAAGAAAGTACTGCAGGTGGCTTGAATGAAAAATGATGTCCCAAAATGTAACACTCATGCTACAGAAAAATAGAAGCATGAAGGGCAACTGGGGTTGACAAGATACAACCAAACCTTCCTGTGATGCTTGGAGATAAAAGAGCATAGAGGCTCACATTAGAACTTGACTTTTAAAACACATAGGCAATTCAAGCCCCCCACCCCCGCCCCATAAGCCTTTCATACCCATTGAAACAAGGGCTCTCATGTCCTCATTCACACAGTGGCTCTGAGCTTCACCTGGAAGGTCAGCCTCCTGTGGCCTCCATGCCCTATCATGTTGTTTAAGACCCCCAGAGTGATTATTGGCTTCTTCCTTGAGTGTAGTTCAAGAAGACTTCAAAGATAAGAAATTTGGTCACCTGAGCACTGTTGTCCCAGTAGATCTGTCTGTACAGAAAGGATAGCTGCTGGTCAGGCCTTAGAGTGTTTTTCCATTGCTGTGATAAAATACTCCCTGTATTAGTCAGCATTCTCTAGAGTAACAGAGCATATAGAATGAATCTGTCTCCATATATGTATAATTCATATATGTATATACATGTGTATATGTGTATATATATATATATGTATATATGTGTATATGCATAATTGGAATGACTTACAGGCTGTGATCCACCTAATCCAACAAGAGCTGGCTGTGAACAAAGGATTCAAGGATTCAATAGTTGCTCAGTCCACAAGGCTTTTCTCAGCTGGTCTTCAGTATTCAATAAATTAATATAACAAATCACTGTGTGCACGCCTATGCTCAGTTCACTTTCTCCACTGGTGTACAATCCAGGATCCCCTGAACAGAGAAGGGTGCCACCCATAGTGCAGTGTGAGGGTTGTTCCACTCACCTCGATAAACATAATCATGATAATCACCCACAGACACACCCACAATCACTCAAGACTTATTTTTTAAGTGGTTCTAAATTGTGTCAAGTTGACAATTAAAACTATCACACCACATACAGCTACTGCACATTTCAAAAGATGCTAATCCAAGGAGTTGGTCTACTCAGTCAAGAGCTTATTGCACAAGCACAAGGACCAGGGTCCAGGTCCCAGAACCTATGTAAAAAGCCAGGCATCATGAGGTGTGCTTGTAATCCCAGATCTGCGGAGGCAAAGACAGGTAGACCCCTGGGGCTCCTGGGTTGTCCTTAAATCTGTGATCTTCCTGTTCCCACTTCCTTAGTGCTGGGAATACAGGTGGTTCTACCACACCAGGCTTTATGTTTCTATAGACACAGCCATTGCCACTGTTACTTCAGGCTCTGAAATCCGCTTTCCTATCCCTACACTGTCTTCCTATCCCTACACTGTCTTCCAGATGTTATTGTCATGTCTGTTGTATGACCCCTGTTCCTTCAGCTGGTGCAGACCCAGGAGAGATTCCCCCCTTAGGTGCCAACACTAACGTTCTCAAATTCTTAGGGTTTGAAAGTGGTCCCAGGCCCATGGTAGGGTGGGAAAGAACACCTCTCTTTCCCTCCTGAGATCCTGCTAAAGAGGACCCCAAATGTTAAAACTCACCTCTTCAGTGTTGACAGTGGCTTCTTTTTCCTTTCTTTCTTTCTCCTCTTCTTGTTTTGCTTCTCTGACTTCCCCTCCTTTTTTGTCCTCTTTCTCCCTCCTTTTCCTCTTTCTCTTAACTTCATGTCATTTCTTCAGGAAAGCTTAAGAGGCGGACAAACATCAGGGTTCTACTATTTTTGTTGTTGGTGGGTGGTGGTTTGTTTCCAATCTATTATATTTTTGTTTCATTTTGTATTTTGCTTTTAATTCAACTTTATTAAAATATAATTTGCATATGATTATAGGGTATTGTTCAATGAGTCATGACCGATCAGTGTCAGGCCACCCTAATCAAGACAGAACATTTTCATGACTCTGAAACTCTTCTTGAGGCTGAGACAGAGTCGAGGGCCAGCTACAAAGCTGTATTCAAAACGTGTTCTCTCCGAAGGAGGCTGGGGGATAGCTCAGTGTAAAGCATTTGCAGTGCTTGTGTTCAGATCTCTAGCACCATGTAAAAGTTAGGCATCGTGTTATGTACCTCTACAGTGGAGACAGCCGGATTTCAGGGGTTCACTGGCCAGCTAGGCCAGCTGAAACAGGGGACTCGGGGTTCAATCAGATACCCTGCCTCAAAAAGTAAGGTGAAATGTGATTAAGGAACCTTGGGATTCCTCATGGGAATGCACAGGCTCGTGCACTCACTCCACCCCCCCCCCCCCCAACAAGTGAGCATACACTCCACCGGCCGCCACACACATGCAGAATCACATTCTAAACGTGACCAGGTGCTGTCTGTCAGCCTTGGCTCTGTGTTTTAAGTGGATTCTCAAAAAAAAAAAAAAAAAAGAAAAAGAATCCCTCTATTTCTTTGTTTGATCAGGACAGAAGTTTCTAAGCTCCTAGAGTGACCCTCTCTCTCTCCCTTGCTCTCTCCCTCCCTCTCTCTCTCTTCCCTCTCAGTTTCCCTCCTTCCCCCTCTTTCCTCCCCATCCTTCTTTATGTTTGTTTAGCAATATACAAAATGGTTACAACACATTAACATAATGAAGGAAGACAGTGGCGAATTGGAGTCCCATAAGACTAGCCCCCTGTGGACATCTTCAGCGTTAGCATCTACTACTTTACCCTTCTTTCTACATTTAGCCACACTGGATCAGATCAACCACATCAAGATTGTTGTTTTCTCAGGGCATTGGCACAAACCATCCCCACTAGCTGGAAAGCACTTGGCCCTTTATCTACATACCTGACTCCTTTTTATACTTCAAAACCCAGCTGAAGTGCTATACCACCTTGTATAAAAAAAGACTTCTCAGGTCTTCCTATCCACTCTAAAGTAGATCGCTCATGTCATTCATTTTCTCTACATTACTTATCCCAGCTTGTTAGTACTGATTTGCTTGTTTGTGTGTTTAATATTTGCAGTTTAGTGGAAACTGCTTCTCATTGTTTTTGCTTCACCACTCATCTTTACTTCCAGTGCAACATGGCTTCCTGGTGAGGCAGTACTGATGGCCTTGCTACCCTTCAGCACAGCCCTGTAACTTGCTTTGACTAAGATGCTAGTGTAAGTGAAAGCTACTACACCTGACTTCAGGCTTTCAATAGACTTTGCATGGCTTCATGTGATTTCTTGCTACTGGTTCTCTCTGCTACAAGAAGACCCTCCTACATGGCTAGTTTCTCCTTCCTGGGACCACAGTAAAATAGACTTAAGCCTGGTTATGAATGCTGGAAAAGGTCCCAACGTGGCCAGCCTGTTTTTTTTTCCCTGAGCAGTAAAAACAACCATTTGTTGTTGATGCAAACTGTTAATTGGGGGGAGGGGTTAGTTTCTTATATAGCATGTTTATAAATATAGCTGACTACTACATGGGTCAGCCACTAAAAAAACACTCTAGTTATTTGTTGAGTGAATGGATTTTGTTCTGAGAAATAAAAAGAAGAAGAAGAGAGAGTTCTGACTTTGACTTTGGTGGTAACTGTTGGTAACCCATTATTTGAGAATTTGAGAAAGATAAGACAGGAGAGAAGGATGACCCTGAGACCAGTCTGGGCTATAGAGCAAGAACTTAATTCAATATGCCAAAAATGAGTATGGACCTACAAACCTAGCTTCCCAGGAGACAGAGGCAGGAAGATTGTGAGTTCAAAGCCAACTTCAGCAATTTGGTGAGACTATCCTATCTCAGCACAAAATAAGAAGAAACAGGTGGGCATCTGGCTCAACGGCAGAGCGCTTACCTAGATTGTTAGCATGGGGTCCAATTCCCAGTAACAAGGGGGAGACAGAGGTGGAGAGGATAAAGGTGTGTCAAGAAATTTTGAAGCTCCTACCCAAGGAAAAAAGAATGGACTAGAATCCCTCAAATGCCAGGAAAGTGATTTGCTATTAGGGGACAAGTGATATCTAAATGTGCTAATTGAGGCTGGAGAGATGACTCTATGGGTAAGAGCACTTGCTGCTTTTCCAGAGGACCTGAGTTGAAGTCACAGTCCCCACCTGTAACTCCAGTTTCAAGGGATCTGACACCTTCCTTTGGCCTTCTTGAGCATATGAGCACATGTGTCATGTGTCACACATTCACACACACACACACACACACACACACACACACACACACACACGAAAATACTTTTCGAAGAGTATCCTAATCCAGAAATGAGATGTGGCTAAGACAGCAGTGTCTGCCTAGTGCATACAAAATCCAAGTTACAGTCTCAGTCACTAAATCAGGCATGATGGTACACACCATCATCCCAGCACTTGGGAAGTAGAGGTAAAAGGATAAGGAATTCAAGGTTAGTCTCAGCCACATAGTGCGTTTAGAGGGCCTGCTGGGTCTGCATGAATTTGTCTCAAAAAAAAAAATAATAATAATAGGATACCCTAACCAAGATTCTAGACAAAAAAGATACTTCAGGGAAATAGGGAATTCTCCAGAGGCAACGTAGAAACTGAGACTCAGACACTAAGTCTTGAAAGCACAGAGCCATAAAAAGAGAAGCTCTCTGGATCAGTGGGGCAGAGGAGAACATCGCCTGTAGACAGTTGTTTGGGAATGGAGCACAGATTGCTTTTTTTTTTTTTTTTTTGTCCCAGTGCCCTTTCCAGTCCTCTGTGTTGAGTCTAATGAAGTTAGATGAGGGAAAAAAGGCAGGGCCATATGTAGGATGACATGTCAGTTCAAATGAGCATCAGGACTGAAAAACAGTACCTTGTCTCTCTCCCATCTGCGTCCTCCTGGGGAGGAGAGGCCTGTATTAAGATGGTGGCAGAGGTGTCCTCTGGCCTGAATCTTAAGTTACTTCTTTGAATTCTGTGGGTCACTACATCCCTCCAAAGACCCAGTTACATCTACTCAAACTCAAGGCCTAGCCAGATGTTTTGCAAAGCAAATCCACCTACCAGGACCAATTTCACTCAGGCAAACCTGCCAACTAAAATACACAGACAAGTTCATAATATTTCTTTGGGACAACTCAGAGGCACTTGTCTCTTTCTAGAGGCTGAGTGTCCCTCCAGTGGGCTGCATGGCGCCAGGTAAGTCTGTGAAGGAACAGAGCTCCTTACTTCCTCTGAAAAAGAAAGCTGTACCCTCAGTGGCTGTTGCTGTCACCGTTGCTCTTCTGGGCACTGTGCCAGCCTGGCAGGCTGCTCACTGGGTATACTTGTTCACCAGAAACCTTGTCAGATGTTCTCAAGAAAGGCTGTGTCTGAAGGAAGTGAAAAACATAAATATTTTGTCACATTTTCAGGTTCTTCTTCAGAGCCTGGAATCCCAAGGGGCCAGTATTGCCATAGAGTTAAGGCCTTTCCACCCCCACCCCCAGCTCATCTTCACTCCCCAGCTCCGTTCTTTGTTGTCAAAGACCTGAAGAGAGATGCCAGCGGGGAGACAGAACCAGGACATTTCCTGAACGCTACTCCAATATTTAGGCATCTTGTTCCCAAAAATAGTTTTTATCAGAGGATTATATCCAATGTGAGAAGCCACAAGGATTCCCAGGCCATGTGGCACAGGGTACCGCAGTCACAGATTGGGGCCTGGCCTAAGAAGTGCAGTGTTATACAGGAGTCTAACGTGAGCCAAAGCAAAGACTCAGATGGGCAATCTGGAGTTAGGAAGATCTGGAAGGAATCATCCCAGCGCCTTGATATTGGGCACAGCGAGGTAGAGCCTGATAGGGGTAGGTGCTCTTCTGAGCTCATCCCCACTGTGTTAGCACATCTATCCCAGACAGAGCTTCCAGCTAGGAATAAAAACCAGGGCATCCAGCTGGAGCATTACAAGCCAAGCTGCTGAGACAGCCAGGCTTCTGTCTACAGAATCAAGAGTGATGCCGTACTGACATCTGTCCTACCACCTAGGCCTTTTGTTTGGAAGGAGTTACATGCATGATTTGGGGTCCGCTGATGGTCCAGGAAACAAGGTGGCATTGACCATAGGCAGCCTGGTCTAGAAGGGGCCTTGTTTTCTGTAGCAATAGTAGGGAGTGGGGGAAGAAACAGGCAGTAGTGACTTGACTTTTGAAAGCTTTGTCTACTGGCTTTGTCTCTGGCCACCCACAGGGGCAGCCATATAGGCTTCAGTACACTCTATCAAGGCAGTAAGAAGTACCCTAATCCTGGATCCCAGACGGTCAACCCCCCCTTCTGCTACTGCTGTATATGGAGGTAATCTTTACTGAGTGTGATCTTTTTGCATATCCTGGCTGTAGGTGGAATTCTTGGTGGATCTTCAGCTATTGGCATTCAAAAAACCAAAGCTGAGCAGACAGAAGGTGGAAAAACACCACAATTTAATATATTTTGAAGGACAGTGAAAAAAGACCTTGGCCCCAAATCAGATTGTTCCTGATCTAAAATTAAAAGCGACTTAAGCCTTTGCTTTGGAGAAAAGCAGCAGATAATGGTTGTGAGTGTAGGCAGAGCGATTGCTTCTCTGTTCACTTCACGACTTAGAGCAGACATTTCCAAGATTTCTCTGGACAGGAATATTTACTGTTTTGTAAAAAAAAAAAAAAAAAAAAAAAAGTTAACAAACAAACAAAAAAACAAAACAACCTTGCACTTTGCATGAAGATTTGCAAATGCCAGGCATACAGCATGCCCAGTGCCCAGCCAAGCCTCTTGTGGTTAGCCTTGAAATGAGATCATTTCATAGTAAGAAGGAGGTCAGGTTGCACACAGGGAAATTCATTTGGCTACATCAATATGTAGGCTTCAGCAAAAGTCTCAGAAGGAAATTTCATCACCCTACCATAACAGCAAGCCCTGGACCCAAACCTCAATTCTTCAAAGATCGCTCACCTTTCAGTCCCAATTGCTCAATCAATTCTTTTATCTCATCAGCCATTATTCAGAATGATGTATGATGATTGATTCCATTTAACAAGGCAGGTAGATTTGGAAAAACGTTTCAAACTTTTCTAAAATATCCTCCTCTGTTTACAAGCTAACCTGAAAACCAGGACCTTCCTGTGTCAACCCAACTAGAAAAGGGAGAACCTTGCCCATTCCATCACCCCACTACTTACTTCAATTGGAAGTCATTGTGGACCTAGGGCAGGGTCAAAAGTACATGTAGCCATCTTCCTGACCTAAATACAGTTGGATCTTTGCTGGGGAGTCAAAAGATATAAAACAGAAAAATGCAAGAAAGCTCATGAAGGTGAGTAGGACTCCATTTGAGCTACTATCCCAACAGGCTGTGAGGCAACTGAGACAAGCAAAAGAGCTTCAGTAAAAAGGCAGAACCACATTTGCCTTAGTCAGTTTCCACTACTATAACAAAGTATTTGTGACAACGAAAAAGAGCAAAGCTTTGGGCTCACAGTTTAGAGGTTTAAGTCCACACTCAGTTGCTCTCAGTGCTTTGGGACCTATAGCCAGGATAATTATATCACATGTGGAATGCAGCTGCTTAACTCATGGCTACCAGGGAGCAAAGAATAGGAGTCAAGGTTCTTATTTCATTTTAAAGGCATGTCTCTAATGACCAGAACTCCCATTAGGTCCCATATGTTGTAGGTGCTACTACTTTCAATAGTGCCACATTGGGGACTTTGTTTTTAACATCTATGATCTTGGGGACTGCTTCAGATCAAACTATAGCAATTTCTTTTCCTATTTCCATACTTAATAATTCTGTCAAGCATCACATCTATGGGATGATGCTTACACTTGGATGCTATTAAATGTTGAGCTTCTCGGGGGTATACCAGAAGTCTCTGCTGATGTAGATAAAGATCTTCCATAAAGCAAACCAAGTAACAGTTTCACCAACTGGCTAGAAGCTAAGCATAATACAACACTTGAGTAAGGAATGCTGCTGGACATCCATCAGCTCAGGGGTAAAGTGTTAGCTCTGTTACTTCAGCTTGAGAGGCTTGCTTCAATTCTTAGAGCTCCCCCTTCGCAACTATAAAACGGAGTTAATGAAATCGCCTGTGGTTTAGGCTATTGTAAGGATTGGATGAAGCAAGCATTGGTGGTCGTCAGCCTAGGATATACAGTAGTAATTCAGTAGCTGTTTGCTGTTGCTCGTCCCCCTCCACAACATTCCTTCTTTCTATTGGGTTATAGTATTTCTGTGGGGGGGGGGGCATGTGTGTATACAAGTGTGCATGTGTTGCCTGCATGTGTGTGCAAATATGTTCATGTGCAGGTGCACTGGGCCTTATGTGAAGGCCAGAGGTCTACACAGTGTATCTTGCTCTATTACTCTCCGTATTACGTTTTGAGACAGGGTTCGTCACTGAGCATGAAGCTCACCGATCAGCTCATTGGCCAGTGATCCCCTGGATCTTTCTGCCCCTACTTCCCCAGTAGTGAGTGGAGTCCCAGGCATGCATCACTGTGCCCAGGATTTTACACCAATGCTGGGGATCTGCACTCAAGTCTTCACTCTTGTCCAGCAAGCACTTTTCTCACTGACTCATCTCCCCATCCTCTTTAGTCTTTTTCACAAACAGCATGTCCTAGGGCCTGATATAGAGGGATAATAAACTAATAAGATGCCACAAGCTCGCAAACTGTACTCACTTGTTGATGGTGACCCCAAGCATTTGACTTTCCTAATGATCTGTATCTTTCTGGAAATCAGTTCTGGCTCTCTCCTGTGAAAGAATGGAGGTACAGAAATGACACCCCCCCTCCAGTTATAGCCAAGTACTTGTTGATTCTGGCCTTTTGATAAAAATGGCATAGAAGCAAACTGCAGGGTTCATTCTCCTGCCTTGGGTTTGTTTGTTTGTTTGCTTAGAAGCAAGATAGCAGAGGCAAGCTTGCAGTGAATTTGAGATCTGTAAAAGAAAAATTAATTATCCCCAAGCAGAGGCTGACCTTTAGCTGGCCCCAGCTCCAGTGCCTGAGCCACAGCTGCACCTGCTCCAAAGATGACAATATCCACTTGCTAAATACTAATAATTAGTCACCAAAGTGGGATAAAGAATGCAGAGCCAAGTGAACCTGCAATTACTGTACTCATGTGCAGCCCCTGCGCCCTTGGAGGGCCAATTACTCCAGCACATTACCATAATTGGACTGACGTGCTAACAGCATCTTCCATTCTTTGAAGGTGTCACCATCCCCACTTCCTGCCCCTCACACCCCAGAGCCTGTGGACTGCTCTGCACCATGCCTTATGGCTCATGCTGGCTGCAAATGTCAGAGCTGTTCATCTAAGGATACCAGATGATCCCCACGCAGGCTGAGCATGTGCATAGAGGGTTCTGGAATGAAGGTCAGTGCTTCCCCTACTCTGCTAATTCTTGCCCCCCCCCCAACTCAGCAAAAGGGTCCAATTGATTAAGTGTCCCAGTTTACCGTCTAGAATTTTTGACTCTTTCTGGGAGCCAATTGTGTCACCTACATGTTTCTTAGACTCAGAAATGGCCTTGGAAGACTGGGGTGGGACTTTGACAGTAAGGGCACAGGCTGTGCAAAGTGGGAACATCAAGTTATCTCTGGACTGTAGCCCCTAAGGAGGAGGGAGGAGTCGGTATCTGCTGGTCCCTAAAGCTGTGGGAGTACAGTGTACAGGCAGAGGCAGGCAGGCAGAGTGGGACTCAGCCAGTGGCTCTGTCCTGCAGGGCCCTGCACTGATGTGGCAGGCCCCTGCTGCCTCAACAGCACTTCATGAGGTGATCAGTGTCTGATCGATCGAGGGAGACTGCTGAGCATGATACCAACTTTGCATGCTGAGACAGTCGGCCTTTCCAAAGCAAAAGTCAGTTTCAATTTTTCTCCTTCTTTGTTTTGTTTTCTCCTTCTCCTTCCTTTCCATTCAATTTCTTTTCCCTCCCGGTGGCAAGTACTTGTTTCTAACAAGTCACCGCAACCTTCCTAAAAAAAAAAAAAAAAAATTGATTCCGATTGTGCTTCCACACGCCGGAAAGCAGAGCCATTGGGCCTATGCCGCTGGTCAGAGAAATTCATGAAGAAATAGCTGGTGTTGTAGCACTGGCTCAGCACAGGAGCTGGGCTGCTTGGGAGGCAAGAATGGGAAATAGGCTTGGTGTCTACCAATGTCAAAGTTGCTCAGCTGAAGAGTATCACTCCCACTGGATTCCATGTGCATGGCCCCTCTTGGGATGTCTTGGAAGACACCAAAACTGGGGCCTTAGAGTTGGGAGCTGGGTAATGAGGGCACTGTTGTGCCTTAATCACTCTCTCTTCACACACACACACACACACACACACACACACACACACACACACACAGACTCACACACCTTGCCTCTTCCTTTTCTCAAAGCTGTTTCTGGACATCATAGGCCCCAGGCTTTCCACTATCACTCATGCATGAAACAGTCCATGGGGACAACTTCTGCTCTAATAAGCACCACAGCGTACCTTTCCTGAATCCATCATAAGCTCACATACTCATGGCCCTGTGGTTACCTCACCACATTGCTCTTGATGTATCCCACTCTGGGATTACGGCACTGCAAAGTTACAGGAGATGAGACAGTGAGTGTCCGAGCTCTCACTAAAGGAAAGTGAGAGATTTATTCTTAACTCATGAGGAATTTTGTCACAGTCACTTGGTTTATATGGTGATATAAACCAAAAACATCACACTTCTATCCATAGAGACCAAGGTAGCCACCCACATGGAGAGATTTATGGTAGCCATGGACAATTACCCCATCCCAGAGAAAGCCAGCCCTGGGCAGAGGCGCCTGAGGCATACAAACAGAACCATTCCTTTATGTCACACAAACACATATTCATGATTAACCCAACACACACACACACACACACACATACACACACACACACACACACACACACACACACACAGTAGCTATAGGAACCCCTCCATACAGCAACATCAGTGGACTGTGAATGTGACTAGAATACACCAGAAAGTATATACCATCATTATATTGCCACAGCTTCTGGCTCATTCACGCTCTGTGGTAGGCCTTGCTTTCTGGGTGGCCAACCATTCACTGCTGGAAGTATTCAGGGACAGTTGAGTATTTCTGTGGGGAGATTTACAACCTGATTCCCTCCTGCAGGAGTCCTTGCTTCTATCTACCCATTGCATTCCCTTAAAGGGGTCGAGAGCTTCAGTGTCTTCCCACGCACAGCTGCACACAGCTGTCAGCCCCAGGGGAGGAAGGAATTCCAGGCAGTATATTCTCTCACCCAGAATGTGTGTTCTGGGCTCCTCAGAAAGGACATGGGTTCCTTCCTGAGGGTGCTGTGATTCTTCTCCCAGATAACGAAGGTGGGATCCAGCTTCTCCTGCAGAAGACAATTCTTTCCAGCTGAAAGGGAGAGGAGCATGGCACTGAGGCATCCATTGTTGGGGGTGGGGGAGACAGTCCGAATGTCTCAAAGTAGAATCTGACTTTACAGCTTAATTGCTTTGCCTCAAATTTATCCCTCAATCTGCCTTTGAGGCAAGAGACCAGTTCCTCTTAAGATAGATTCCAGAGAGCTCCCAGAGGGGCTGCAAGGCTCTGACAGCACAGTCTGAGGATGAGGCCAGTGAGGACTTAGTCACCTATCAGTGAAGAAGAGTATTTAAAGGAAAGATAAAGGGTTCTCCAGCCAGCTGCTGTTGCTGTTGTTATCATTTGAGACATTTTTTCTTTTAGATATGGTCTCATGTTATCTCAGGCTAGCCTTGAACTTGCCTGTAATGAAGGATGACCTTGAACTCGAGATCCTCCTGTGTCCACCTCCCAAGTGCTGAGATTATAGCTATAGGCCACTCTGCCTGGCATTGTAACTGTTACTTATTAAAATGTTTCTGCACATTTATGCTTAGATATAAAATGTTTGGCCTGAGGCAAAGTGAAACTAAGCTCTGAACTGATGGCAAAAGCAGCAAGTTGGGGAATGCTGCAGAGAGGAAGAGGCAGGAGGGCGCTGTCTGGAGAACTGGTGGATCAGGCCGAGAATCAAGAATCCAACCAGGGCAGAGAACATGCCCTATCTCCTTTTCACCATGACAGTCACTGCTGCACCAAGCGGCTGCTTTAGGGAGACAAATGGTCCCCATTAATCCCATCAGGTAATGAGCCAGTTGGTGCCATCATTAATTAAACTAATTAAAACACAAGGGCCTTTGAGGTTGGCACACATGCCTGTGCCACCACAAATATTTCACTTCACTCTCTCTGTGCCCGGGGTGACTACTTGGCTAAGACATAGACCCCTGAGATCCTGCAGAAGGAAATAAACTGAAGGCATAAGCAGCTAACTTGGGTCATCCTTCTTCTGCCCAATCCATCCACCTATTCACTCAGCTAAGCAGCAAAGTCCACCAACGGCGCCAGTGCTAGTGCAGAGAGAGCTGGCACCCCCTGTGCCATCAGAGCTAACAGGGAATGCAGAGCCCTCAGCAGGCATGTAGTGGACAAGCGCCTAACAGTTCACACCCCTTCAAGGAAGGGGCTGTCCCCTTCCCCATCCCGAAGTTAAAAAAAGAAAAGAAAGGGGAAACATAGAAATAAATACAAGAAAAGAAACACCTGAGGTTGAGAGCCTTTGTTAGGCTTCCTGCCCAGAGAGACCCTAGCTGGGACCTTTGCCTCCACCTTCCCCCTTACAACCCACAAGAAAGAAGCAGCAGGCTGTAGATGATTCTGACTATGGCATCAGAGAAGGTTTCTTTGAGGGGTTTTCATGAGAAAGGAGGTTAGGGAAGGAGCAGACTGCATTGAAAGGAAGGAGAAAAGGCATTTCATGACAAAATGATAGAGAAGATAAATAGAATGTTCCAGGGTGCTCTGGCAGGCCGCCTTGTGGGATACACAGGGTACCTGCAGGTGCAAGGCAAAATGAAGACAAACTTAAAACAATCCAAGATTCCAAAATGCAAAAAGGGATTCTGGGATATTTCCCAGAGATCAAATGGAAAATCAGGATGGGTTTAGATGAAAGTTTATCCTTCGAATCTGTCATCCTGTCAAAAATGCAAGCAAAAGGGACCCGTTTCATTGTTCAGACCTCTTTTTCCATCGTCCACTTTATCATTCTGCCCTCTGTTTTTCCATAAGCTAAATATGCCTCCTCCTCTTGTCTAAACACTGGCTTCCAGGCTCCATCTCTGTCGAGTGACCGTCTTCTCCATCTCCCAGGCTGCACCCTGTGTGGGGTTTGGGCCCTGCTCCAGTTGTGTCTGTTCTTGTCTTCTTGGATGAATGCCAAAGTGGCCTCTGTGGCCTCTTGGTACCCAGAGACTTTTTCTTTGCTCAGTAAGAAGAGAGGAAAGGTAGAGGGGAGAGAGAGAGATTTTTGTCAAATCTGTCTGTCTTTAGGAAAGATCTGGACACTGGAGTCCTGCTATCCTCTGCATCTTCACTGACAGCTGTGTGTCAACCAAAGACCACAGGATCAAGTAGGCTCCAGGCTTATTTCCTGAATAAATCAGGGCCTCAGACCTCATGGTGCTCAGGCAGGCTATTTAACAATGGCTTGTGGCTGAGTTCTCTGTGTAGCCTGTGCCAAGGCATTCATATTTAATAAGGTTCTGGGGCTAGCCAGAGCCACCTCTCCCCACCCTCAGTCACCACTGCCACCAGATGCACATCTGCTTAATTACAATTCATGATGTGCTTGACTATTAATAAAACCTAATTAATCTGGCCATGCAACCCTACGATGTCATTGGGGATACAGAGCCCATCAGCCACCTTGACAACTGCCTTCCCACCCCCAGAAAGTAGTTAAAAAGATACCTAGCCCCAGATCTAGCCTCCCTCCACTAGAGGGCTTGCCAAGTGGCTCTTCTCAAACTTGGAGGCTAGCGGAATCCATGCCTGCTGCTGTCTCTGCTGCCCACCCCCAGCATGCAGTCTCCTGTTACTGTTCTGTCACTGCCACTCTTGTCAGACTGAATGAGGACAGGTCAGAGCCTCTTGACCATTGTAGCTGCTTGTCTTCCCTCCACTTCCTCTATGCCCTCCATTTTGGGAGTGTACATGTATGTCCGTGAGTGTGTGTGTGTGTGTGTGTGTGTGTAAGAGAGAGAGACAGAGACAGATACAGAAATAGAGAGAAACAGAGAGACAGAGACAGGGAAACAGACAGAGATACACACAGGGAGAGAGAAAGAGAGACAGAGACAGAAGACACAGTCAGAGAGACAGAACACTGTGTGAGAGAGAGAAGAACGAAAGAGAGAGGGAGGGTGGGGGAGAGAGACAGAGAGAGACAGGCAGACACAGAGAGAGAGAGAGAGAGAGAGAGAATCTCTCATTGGCTGGGGACTCAGTAAGTAGGCTAGGCTAATTAGCTAGTGAACCCCAGGGATTTGCTTGTCTCAACCTCCCCAGCACTTGAATTGCAGGTGCTTGCCTCCAAGCCCAGCTTTTTGTGTCAGGTCCTGAGACTGATCTCAGGTTCTCACACTAGTGGACCACGCGACTGGCCTGAGCGAGGCTGAGGGTAAGAGGGTGCCTGAAGGCCACCCTTCCTGTGCAGTGGGGGGGTGGAGTGGGGAGAGGCAGCAGGAGTATCTGTAGTGAAGGACCTGCTTTCAAGCCAGATAAAACTCAGCTGGAGCCCAATGCTGTCATGCTGTGTCACTGTAACTATGCAGCTTTGGTCAAGTTCTTTAACCTCTCTGTACGTCAGTGTCATCATTTGTAAAGTGAAGACAGAAGACCTGCCTTGTAAATGGTTGTGAGAATTATATAAGGTAACTTTTTTCAAACTTTTTTTTTCTTTGCTGAAATAATATATGCAGTGAGGAAAGTCTTATGTCCTAAGTGGTTTGTCGAATTAATTTTCACAAATTGAATGCACTCCTCAAACCGCATCCAGAATAAGAAAGAAACAATGCCAGAATTTGGAAGACTCTTGCTTGGGCTCCCTGCAGTTAAAGCAACTTTCATGAAGTGTTTAGTGAAGTTCTTGGCAAAAAGCAGACAGCCTAGTAAATATTGCTACAATTCCCTCTCCTTCTTTTCCCAACATTCTATTCTACCATCACCACAGTGGGCTTAGGAGTCTCCTGAGATCCAGAACATCTATGAAAAGAGAATGTGGGGGCTTGGCTCCTGTGATTATGGAGCCCGAGAAGTGCCATAGTCTGCCACCAACCAGTTGGAGATTTAGGAGAGCTGGACAGATAGCTTCATTCCAGTCCCAAAGCCTGACAATCATAAGATCTGATCAATCATATAATTTCCAGTCTGAGTGCCAGAGAAGGCCAATATCATAGCTTGACAATAAGCAAAATAAATAAATAAATAAATAAATAAATAAATAAATAAATAAATAAATAAATAAATAAAAAAGTTCAAATCACCCCTTGCTCCTTTTTTATTGCATTTGGACTTCCAATGAATTTGTGAGGCCCACTCTACCTTAAGAAGAAAATTTTATTTTATTCAGCCTAACCATTTGAATATTTATCTCACCCAGAGACACCCTCATAGACATACCTACAATGTGTAACTTAATATCGGGGTGTCCTTAACATATCCATGTGGACATATAAAATAACCACAACAATAAACCCCTCATCAGGCAAAGCTATCACTTAGGACAAGAGGCCTTATGAACATCTACCATGCAGTGCTCTTTTGAGTTGATGCAAAGGGACTGTGGCGTTGCAGATCTCTGATTAAAGACCAGGCCCTCTTGGCTTCCTCCCTGTGCTCTGGAGGTGTAATTTCCACACTTCTAGACCAGGAAGGAGCTAGAAAGCCATTGTCTGACCTTTTGTCTGTATAATGTGGGCATGGAGGACTCTAGAATCCTTCCGTCATCCGCCTTCTAATTCCTTAGATCACCAAAATGAGAAGACCACGGCAGAGATATCTTGCAGTCAACATCATCAGTCCCCGTGGCCACAGTGGATGTGATGGTGACAGAACAGGCTCTGTGGGGAGCTAGACCACCCCACAGCAGAGGCTTGCCACTGCTACTGTCTGGTCCACAGGACTCGGAAGGGACAGGGTGCTCCAATTCATGTGGGTTGAGGCATTCCCCGACTCCATCTTGAATCGAGAACCGGAAAAGAAACTTCATTTTTTTTTGAAGATTTTATTTTTCATATGATGTGTATACATGTGTGTCTAAGTGTGCACTTGTGCATATGGTGCCTTGCCTGAAGATACCAGAAAAGGGTATCAGAAAGTTGTGAGTACCCGAAATTGGGTGCTGGAAATAAAACACTAAAAGCAAGCACTTTTAGCTGCAGAGCCATCTCTCCAGCACCAAAGAGAAATTCTTAGACTTAAATTATACCAACCAGCCTTGCCAATCTTCTGAATTCAAGCTTTGAGCATTTGAAACCCAATGGAAAGAGTCCATGTGGAAAAAAGTTTGAGGTAAGAAAGGATGTTTCTGGTGAGAGAGCTCCCTGGATTGTGAGGTAAGAAAGGATGTTTCTGGTGAGAGAGCTCCCTGGATTGTGAGGTCTTCCACCCGGAGGCTGAATTCTCTTGCTGAAAGGGCCAGCACGCAGGCCATATAATCATTTCCCAAAGCAACTGAGAAAAAAAGACACACTCTGGGAAAACAATTGACTTTCCCTCCCTATTGAGATCGCCTATCCTTGAGTTCTGTAACTACCCAGGTCACACATATTTGGATCTGCAGAAGGTCATTGTTAGTGTCCTGAACCTACTCAGAGGGGGACTGTCCACTGTCCTCCTCTGCTGTCCCCTCGCTTCTACCTGCCATACTGGGCTCCATTCTCAGTGATGTCACTTATAAAGCAGATGGTCAAACATCCGCTTACCCTTGCTCAGTGAATCCTTTTTAAAAATAAATAAGTAAATAAATAAAGGAAAAATAAAAAATAAAGACAAATAAATAAAAAATAAATTAAAACAGGGAAAAGTACTTCTGTGGGGTCTGAAGGTAATAGGGTATTTGAATCTTCCCAACACTGACAGTACTATGTACTCAGTACAAAAGTCCTTCAGTCTCATGACCCCTTCCTCCTGTCGCTTCCCATAGTCTCCTTTCCTGCTAGAGTCCACGTCACAACTCATAGCTGTGCTTCAGACTGTTGCTCATTTTCCACTGTTGGCCACACTGCCTGCAGGCAATGAACACCGCTGGGGAAGTGTGAGATGAGAAAAACCAGAGGAAGCAGCCTTCAAAACTTAGAGTTGCCTGTAGCCACTAAGGACGTCTTCTCCACAGGTGGACTGGTTCTCCATTGGAAGTTTTTATCTTGAGATGAGCTCAATTTGCCAGTGATATCATCCTTTAGAAGGCAGTTATATGTCATCTACCCCAACACCGTTCCCCATATCCTTACCCCAGGGACAGCCTACTTCTTGCCCACACAAAGTAGCCTTTTGGATAGTCATGATCATCTCACCTACCCATCTGCTTTCCTCCTAAAGTGATAGTCTTCTCTCGATTCTGCCTCTGCCCCATCCTCTGCCACTCCTTTCTAGAGCCACGGCCAGCGGGTACCCATCAGCAAAGTGTGCTCAGCTGCATGTGACTGTAGGTTTATTAACTTCTGAAAAATGCCCAAGGTTTTGAATTTCATTGACTTGTTACATGCCTCAACATGAGTGAACACACACATACAATGCCACATGTCACGTGCAGGCACACACACATACACACAGAGAAACAGTCTCTTGATGGCCCTAAGCCTCTCGATGTCCCAAATGTTCATATATCTCTACTTTATAGGAGTTTTCTGCTTGACCTTTCAAACAGAAAGGTCATGTTTGTAATCACGTTTGAAAAACCATAAAGCCCTGTGCAAATGGGAAGGATTTATCTCAACCTTCTGGCAGACATTTGTGGCCTTTGCTATGTACTAGGAATGTGTGTGTTGTGTGCTTTCTGGTCTGAAGAAGGACAATGTGAGCACCACCTCTGAAGTAGGGTAGACTGCTGGAGGAGGAGAAAAAGTAAGGAACGATTTGCTTCCCCCAGACGCGAGCCATTTGCAGTTCACAATAGCTAATCAAGGCTTGTGTTGGGTAAAGGCTTCTATTACATGCCAAGAGTTTGCAGTTCACTTATTGCTCAATAAATCCCATTGAAGGGCCTCACACATTAATCCAGTGATGGAATTTCTGCCTTTTCCATATACATGAATTCAGTAATAACAGTAATTATTATGAAGTTATAATAAAACACGATGTCTTCTGCTGCTAATTCTGCGGCACTAGGATGAAGGATGGGAACACCCTTTCTCTGCGTTTATCACTGTTTCTTCTTAACCAGGCAACAATCCCCCAGGCTACAAGGCAGGAGGAATAGGCCCTGCCTATGTGGATTTCCTTCTCAATGCCATTGCCATTTGTGGGACAAGAGGAGACAAGAGGAGGGAATGGGTCTACAGAGAGCTCCTCTTCATGGATTGAGTTAGTCATAGAGAGATGAATAGAAAATGGTAAGCATTTCCCCAATATTCTTTGTCTACCTTATTGCTCCAGAGCCCCTTTGTATCAGCAGTCTGTGACACCCCAGACCAGCAGTTTTCAACCTGTGGGCCTCGACCCCTTTGGGGGTTGAATGACTTTTCCACAGGGGTCACCTAATACCATTGGAAAACATAGATATTTATACCATGATTCATAACATAGGAGCAAAATTACAGTTGTAGTTGTAAAGTAGTAACAAAAATAACTTTATGGTTGGGGGGGGTCACCACAACATGAAGAACTGTATTAAAGAGTTGCAGCAGTAGGAAGGTTGAGAACCGTTCACTGCCTTAGACCATATCTGACCAGGGTGGACAGCTGAACACAGGGCACTGAATACCAAGACAGTTCCTTCAGGGGTTTGTGTTGGCTTCTAGAACTGGGGGACCAGCAAGCCCAGGGTGGGAGTAGAACATGAGTCATGCTTACAGAAGGGACCAAGTGAGTTTCCATAGAGAGAAGAGGGGGACATCATCCACACCTGTGGAACTCGAGAGCAACCCCAGGGTGTGAGCCTGTGGCCCCCGTGCCAGTTATTCCTGGGGATTGCAGAACTTCTTATCATTGGCCCCTGAAAGTCATGCCTGTAGCATTCTACCAAGATGTTTTTATCATTTCATCAAGTATTAAGTGAGTTTCTAATTCTGTAGTGAAACAGTAGTCAAGTTCTTACTGGGAACTCCAGGAGGACCACGCTCCTTACTTTGTTCCGGGCATTTCCCTGGGTCTGAACAGTACTTTGCACATAGAATGCTCTCAGTAATGTTGCTGAGTGAATGAGTGGATGGAAAAAAAAAAAACTAATAAGAGACAGTCTTCCCAAAGCAGGCCATTTGCCCATATTTAACCCTAGGAAATAATACTTCTTATGAAAATATAACTTCAAAAAGAGAGCTGATTGGGTTGAGGTGAAGGATCAGTGACCAAGAGTTTGTGATTACATCCTGACTCTCAGCCCTAGTCTGAAGGCAGGCTTCTTCCTCCTTAAATGCCTCAAACACAAGTTGGATTCCTCTGCCTGACGTTGCATCACAGGGGACACGGAGACCCTCCTTCAGTCTGTTCAAGCATTTCAAGGTGGATCACTCATGGACCACACTCTAACTCCAGGTGCCACACTTCATATACTAGCTCAACAGTCACATCAAGCCCCTCTGAGGATGTGCTGGCCAGCTGCTCAGGACACTGAGGCAAAAGCATCCAAAGCAGAGCCTTACTTCAAGGATCTTGGAGTCTTCTAAGGGAGAATATAGACCTTTCTGGTCTCTGCAGTCTTAGAGCCAGGCTGAACAACTGGTCATTTTTTTCCTCATTTATTTATTTATTTATTCATTTATTTATTTACAGTTTATTCACTTTGTATCCCAGCTGTATCCCCCTTCTTCTTCCCCTCCCAATCCCTCCTTCCCTCATCTCCTCCCATGTCCCTCCCCAAGTCCACTGATAGGGGAGGTCTTCCTCCCCTTCCCTCTGACCCTAGCCTATTAGGTCTCATCAGGACTAGCTGCATTGTTTTCCTCTGTGGCCTGGTAAGGCTGCTCCCCCTCAGGGGGAGATGATCAAAGAGCCAGCCACTGAGTCCATGTCAGAGACGGTCCCTGTTTCCCTTATCAGGGTACCTACTTGGACACTGAGCTGCCACGGGCTACATCTGGTTTTGCCTACCTTTTCCATTGCAGTTCATCCCAGCCTCTCAAAAGAGAGTGAGAAGTAGCAGGGTGAGGCCCAATGTAGGGTTCTCTATGTGGGGAGGAGACTTCTGGTTACCAACCTTGAAGACTCTGAAGGACATCCTGGGCCAACAGCATCAGCAGGAGATGTGAAGGTTTAGGAGATCAGCTTAAAACAGCAGTGGCATTAAACATGGAAATGTGTAAGCATCCCCTGAGGTGATGAAGGCAGGAAAACGGGCATTCTGGGTGATGGGTTGTCTTACACTCTTGTCAGGGTGTTACAAGGTGATAATGATCTTATTTCTCACTCTTTGTGCTCATGGTTATCAAGGTCTGGAGAACCTTTGCTAGGTCCAAGTTATGAGTCAATTGTATTGCTCCAGGGAGGGAGGAAGACCCAGCAAGTTGGCCTCTGGTCTATGGTGGAGAGACACCTTGATGAGTTATGCACTGGGTGAAAATTCTAGGGAGCCTGAGGGCAAACAAAAGCCAGGGGTCATCATTTCCTCTCTACATGCTCCCTGGACCTGCTCTTTACTCTTCTCAGTGTTATGAACTGACTTCTCCTCCTTGCTTTCTCAGTTCATCCATCCTTCACTCTTGCCTATCCAGCCTAGACAGCCTGGCCACTATAAGCACCCTGCCACTAACTTAAGTTCCCCTGACCGCCTACTGCTTACCAATCAACTCTGTAATTTTTCTCTAAGCATGAGACAATGAAGATCTTTCCACTTCTGCCCTCTCTCTTTCAAAAGCTACTACAGAGGCAACTTCATATCTAGGCTGATGAGCTGGGTACGAATAAAGGCTTTCTGGAGACTGCTGCTCAACACTGATTCTGGAGACTTTCAAATCTCCTGTATTTTCTTCTCTGACACTCTCTTCTAGCTCATGCTCATTTTTTGCCACAGCCATCCTCCCTCACACTGAACTCAGTGCTTCTCTTGAATTTTGGATACCCTAAACCTGACCATAGCTGATGAGGCCAGGGGTGTGGTTATCTGTCTCTATCTAGGAACCAATTAGATTCTATTACATCTCTCCTGAAATGTAAGAACTGGGAGACAGAGGACCCTATAAATTCATATTGAAATTGGAGCTAAATGATTACAGATGACGAGACAAAGCTAATGACAGGTGTGCAAGGAGCAGGAGAGATGGAGGACATTTGTCTTCTAGGAAGTCTCTGCTTGTGCTTAAGCCACTCTGAACAGAGTTCCCTTCCAAATAAACATATTTGCCAAGACTCTGCAAGAGAACTTACCTCCTACTTCCCTAACAAGACAGAGGCCTCAAGTGCATCTCTGTCTTCCTATCCCCAGGTCAGAGAAAAGTTTGTCCTGACTTCTTCCATTTCATCTCTATGTACTTATCTCCATTGCTTCTGAGCTCTGGACCCATCACTCATCTTTGCCTTTTTTTGTATTCCTATCCCAAAGGCCTATAGACATGTTAAATATGCTAAAAACAAAAATTAGTTTCAAATTAAAAAGTTTAAGTAGCAGAATATATATTATAATACACATGAATGGAAGGGGGAGAAGAAGAGAAGAGGAGAAAGGGGGAGGGGGAGAGAATGAAGGAAGAAGTCAATCTCCTGTATAGCATCCGCAACAGCTTTGGTTGTCCTCAAAGGAAGCTCTGGAGATAGCATGTTCGTAGGACCTGCTTTCCTCCTAGGCCACTGACTTGTCTCCCTCTCCCTTTGCTTTTAAGGAACCATTTGGTTTAAAACACAAAGCGAGCATGAGATGATAAAAAAGAGCATAGAATTGAGAGCCAGGATACGAAGATCTCAGGATCTCAGCTTTATGATGTCATTAGAACTGAGTGACACAAAACAACTTCCTTTCCCTCTCCGAGCTGAAGCATCCCACCCCCTTTGCAGTTGTTGTTTTGCAATATTGCAGAATATTGCAGGATTCTGCAGCCGAGATTATATGGGTGACATTCAGAACACAAATCAGCAAATCTGAGAAGTAATTCATCTCACCTCTTCTACTGTCTACCTTCTTTTCAGCTGTCAATCATCCTTTGCCTCCTCATCTCCCAGATATTGCCGCCCCTCAGGACAATGTCATTAATGACTCCTACTCACTGTGTCTATTTCAGCTTCTTGCCTCTTGTGTTCTGTTCTTGTCTTGGCTGCTGATTTTGACCCTTCACACTTCCTATTTCCAGGTACCCTCACCCACTATCCCAGCTTCTTGGAGCAACGGAACTTCTGACAGTCATTTCTTCTTCTTTGCTGGTGGCTGCATAGTCCCATCTCTCTGTAGCAGACATTGTGTTCTCTCCTGAGGGATCTCCCCTGCCCACATGGCCTCCTGTACCACCAATGAAGCTCTACCCACCCTACCCACATGGCCTCATGTACCGCCAAAGAAGGAAGGAACATTTATCTTTATTTATATCCATCCCTTCAATTCTGAATCCCCTCTCACTGTCACAACAGAGATGTGTGCACATGGAACACACTCATCTCTTCTTTCTTCTATCTCTTTCTATATAAAGATTTATTTATTTATTACGTATGCAATGTTCTGACTGCAAGTACACCTGTACACCAAAAAAAAAAAAAAAAAAAAAAAAGGCACCAGATCTCATTATAGATGGTTGTAAGCCACCATGTGGTTTCTGGGAATTGAACTCAGCATCTAGAAGAGCAGCCAGTGCTCTTAACCTCTGTGCCATCTCTCCAGACCCTTCTTTCTTCTCTTTTAACACACAAAGCTACTTCTTTTTCTGTCCCTCTCATGGGCACCATTAGCCAACAAGTTATACAAACCAGAAAAAAAGGACATTCATTTCCACTTCTATCCTCAGTCCTAGCCAGCTAGTTTCTATTCAAATTCTGCAAAATATTCTTCAGGCTGGTTTCTTTGTTCAGGTCCCTTGTTGCTGTGCTTGGCTGCCATTGTACAGATAGTCTTACATTTTCTAATTTTCACAGGCTTTTGCTGGATCCTCCAAGTAGTTTCCCACTCAACCCATCCCAACACTGAGCTCAAATTTCTTCCTCAGAACACACACACAGAGACACACATACACAGACACTCACAGAGGCACAGACACACAGACAGAGAGATTGACACACACACACACACACACACACACACACACACTGCCATCGCTGCCACCACCACCACCACCAGCAGCAGCAACAACAGCAGCCAGGAGTCTTGCCTGTAACTCACCTTTGTTCTTTCAGAATTTTGCATTCTTTAGATCTTTGTCTCCTTTTGGGCTAGGAGCCTCCCACTCCTCTTTTTGTACCTAGAAATTTACTTTTAGGTCTTTATTCAAAGATTATCTCTATTGGGGAGACTTCTATGTTACATCTGTGCCTACACTCACTATAGATGAACACCTTGAGGGGTTCAGGCCCCTTAATGTATTGTAACTCTATCCTCCTCCTAGAAAGCAGAGTAGACAGACAGAAAATAAAGATGACATGAAAAGGGGAAAACTCACTACATCACAGGAACCCATTGTGCTTTTCTTGTTGAGAGTCAAAAAATTTTAACACAACTGAAAATTTCAAGCCAGAATTGCCTACAGAGATAATTCATGTTTTCTTAAGGCCGTCTTAAACAAAGATGTTCAAAAACAAGTGAGCTGCTCTTACTTAGAGCCAGGAAATAAACTTGAGTCCTCTTTTCTTACCCCTAAATCTAACCAATGCACCTCCTAAAACCACCTCACAGCTTCATAGAAAAAAAAAAAAAAGAAATTCCTTAAGATAAGAAAAAAGAAACAAGACCATGTACTTTTTACTTAACTTCTAAACTGTATTCCAGTTTTAAGTTGTACTTAATCTTTAAGTCTTATTATAAATTACATTCTTTGCGAAATAAAACTTGGAAAGTCACAGAATACATGCATACACACACACACATACATACACACACACGTACATTTTGAAGACATCCAAGTGCCCCTTTATCTCAAAAAGCCCACATTATCCCTTACCATCCTTTTCTATATGACTCTAAATATTTAATAAACTCTCTAACGTTGTTTTCCTCTGGCTTTGCTGGAAATTCTTTTGTGATGTAGTCAAGGGTCCAGTGTTACCAGAGCAGAGGTCTCACAGGCAAAAGGAAACCTCAGGCTTCTGGTGGCCATGCCAGGCTCTGTCTCTCCACCACCACTTACAAAATATCACAGCCACCGCACACAGGACCGCACAATACTTCTTTGCTCTTGCTGTGGTCTCTGGTTGTCACCTCAGTGTTGTTTCATTCCTTCCTTGAACTTGTTGAAAATCCTGACTCTCTCAGGTGAATGGCAAAGCTCTCAAGAAAGCAAAGTCTGAGATGGTGCTAAGAAGTGGGGTGTACTGAAGAGGACTCTTAAAAGCCACACGGGTAGAAAGGAGGCAGGAAAGTAGGTTGTGAGAGAGGAGAGAGAAGTTCAACTTCCATACTACATTGATGACAACCTTGCTTGAGCCCACAGGAGACTCTGGGGATAGAGAAACCTATGTGGAGCTGAGTTGCCTGGGGTGTGATACCCTTCCTTGTCTCCACAGGTTATCAGAATGGGGCCTCTCAGCTGAACATGACCTTGAGGCAGGGTGGCTCTACATCTGGAGGTGTAGGTCCTCCTGGTTTCAGAAGAGCCTATGCTCACTTCTGCATTTTGTCCAAAAATTATTTTAGGTTTATAGCTCTAAGAATAGATATAGAAGTACAAAGAAACCCCTTAATTTGGAGGAATAATGAAAGCTGCGCTTTCCTTTTTCAACAACTGTTTGAAGCCTAGGCTCTAAGGCTTTCTTTCAAGGCCTCATCTTCGCTAGTCTCATCTCTGGCCTCCAGCCAAGATGGAAAGAAGACAAAAAGGCCTGGGCATCCCTCCAACTCACTGCCCTCAGGCCTGGCCCTGCAGGATGGCTCCAGTCCTTCCTGTAAGTTAGAGGCCTGGTAGTGTGGAGGCCATGGTTTTGGGACGATTAGCAAGGAGAAACAGAGGACTCAGTGGCTCTAAGAGAACTGGGGAGTGAAGGACTGTGATCCCCCCTTCCAATCTCTCTCTCTCTCTCTCTGGCAGATGGAGTCAATAAGGATTATACTCAAAGTCCTAGTGCTTCTAGTGCTTATTGGAAAAAAGGAGGGCAGAGAAAATCCTCTTTTCTTCTTCTCCCTTCAAAGCTGATAAGGAAAGGCCAAAGCCCAGCATAGGAGGTTCAGCCATCTCTTTCCTGTCTCCTGTGACATGACTGATCTCTATCTTTCTATCTATCTATCTATCTATCTATCTATCTATCTATCTATCTATCTATCTATCTAT
>NW_026585685.1:6083082-6083415 GCF_907164565.1 Psammomys obesus | reverse complement strand
TATCTATCTATCTATCTATCTATCTATCTATCTATCTATCTATCTATTTTTCTTTCTATCATCCTTCTATCTATATCTATCTACCTATCATCTATCTGTCTATCTACCATCTATCTGTCTATCATCTATCTATCTACCTATCTATCTATCTATTTATCTATCTATCTATCTATCTATCTATCTATCTATCTATCTATTTTTCTTTCTATCAATCTATCTGTCTATCTATATCTATCTACATATCATCTATCTGTCTATCTATCTATCTACCATCTATCTGTCTATCATCTATCTATCTATCTATCTATCTATCTATCTATCTATCTATCTATC
>NW_026585685.1:6029754-6083072 GCF_907164565.1 Psammomys obesus | reverse complement strand
ATCTATCTATCTATCTATCTATCTATCTATCTATCTATCTATCTATCTTCATTCAGGAATGCCCATGAGAGTCTCAGATACTCTCCAGGTCCCAGTTCACCTTGGATCCTCCAGATAAATGTGTCAGATGTTCCAAGGGGGAGACTGTATATGAAAGCAGAGGCTGACATTGGGTCGGACTCTGTGGGCTGAGGGGTACCAGACTACATTGTCAGGCTCACGTAGTCAACATCTGTGTCCCAGGAGCAGCTGAATCATCCTGATAGATCTGCAGATAGCCCCCTGTGTGAGAGGTCAGTCTCCACAGCTATTATACACATGGCACTTAAATAAGCACCAAAACATAGATGGAGGAGAGACAGCTCAACTGATAAGTGCTTGCTGTCCTTGCAGGGTACCAGAGTTCAGTTTTCCAGAACCCATAATAGCCACCTCACAACTGCCTTTGACTCCAGCGCGGAGGGATCCGATGCTCTCTCTCTGTCTTGGCCTCTGTGAGCACCTGCACACATATACACAGTCACACACATACAGATAAATAGAATAAAAAATTAAAATGTAAAAACATGCTGATACACAATAACTTAGATCTAATTAAGTCCCTAGTCTTCTATGTACCTAAGCATATTCAAGGGGCCACTGGCAAGGGAAAATCTTCCCCTTCTTCACTGACATTCAAGTGAGGGGCTGGGATGCCAGCTCAAGGCTAGTGCAGCCATCTTTCTTTCACAGTATGGTGGGGTGGGGGGCAGTAGAGAAATTGGCTTTGGTTCTCATATGGCACTGTAGGAGTGAGATCAGGTATGTCTCCCTCCCCTGGCTTCTCTAGTGGCCTGCTATTGTTATGTCCCTTCATCATCTGACTACCTACAGTATCCTTGGCCAACAGTTGGTACATTTTCCATGTTTACTTACATGCCTCCTTCGCATGCAAGCATCTCTCTTCCAGACCACTGATGCCCAACTAGATCCCAAGATAAACTCCATGGGAATGTAACATGAAATACCCGGACAAGTTTTGCTGTCTTAGATCGCATGGGGGAAAAAAAGTGATGGAAAGTACAACTTTCCCCAAGATGTAGCAGGAAAGGTGTTGGTGAGCCAACAGGGATTGGGGGATACATTGTAGGAGAGAGTGGAGCAGAAACAATGCTGATGGCTGGAACCACACCTTGACAGGAACAGCTTAGTTTTGTGTGCCCCTCTCCTTCTCTTTAAACATAAACCTTATATCAGGAGTCCAAAGATGACCTTGAAAGGTCATTGGGTTTCTTTATTCATCTCTTTCCCCAGTGCAGCCACACTGAGTAAGTCTCCATTCTTGACTTTTCACTCTTACTGTCTCTTTAATTGGCCTATTGAGCTTAGCTAGGTTGTTAGGGCTGAAGTGAGAAACAGAGACAAGCATGCTTGTGTCTCACCACAAAGTCAGATTCTATTGAATATCAATAAATTCACACGGCACAGTTATTTAAATGACAGCCATTTGCCAGGTAGTCTGGCTGAGGCAGTTGAAGGTCTGTAACAATGAGATAGGGAAACCAAAAGCAGGCACAGAGAAGAAGCTGTAGAGATCAGGCTTCAGGTGAGTCAAGGTAGAGAGCAAAGATATAATCAGCTGCAGAGACAATAGGTTGGAGTAGGAGATATCTCGCTTAGGTACGGATGGGCACGTGGGTGAACGGGCCAGCGGCAGCTGAGTACCCCACCTCAACAGAAGGGCACTGAGCAAAGCTGTAGCCCTAGGGACAGTTGTGAGTTCTTTGCCTTTTGGTCCTTGATGCTTAGTCGCAGTTTGGTTTACGACTGCTCCAGTTGCTATGCTACGTTCACTGCTTTATGGGTCCAAGTGAGAGTCACACCCTGCCTATGGTCTGGTATGTCTGATAAGTTTTTGGGTCTGCTCTCCTGATTTGATTTTAATATAGTCTCAACTTACCTCACTAAATGTATATGGTGGCACACTTTCTGCTATAGAGTAAGTCATTTATCAGTCTGTGCCACATGGGTGATGCCAGACAGATGGTACCTATGGACACAATCCTCCTCCACTCTTAAAATGGAGTCAGAAGCTGCTGGTAAGATGGAATTAATCAAGCCAATGACCAGCCTGAAAAAAACTACCATTTTATACAATATAGTGTAACTTAGAGGAGGAAGTAGCCTGATCTCAACAATCACTGCTTATAGGTCTTTTAGGACAAAATCTACACATACCCAGGTCTCCAGGGAGCTGAGGGAAGGGCTGCTTGGTAAGACTGAGGAGTTTACAGTGGCTGTCAAAGATGCCTCTTTCTCCATTCATACAGTTGCCTCTATGTTCCTACTCTCCAGGCCAGCTAGCCCCTCCTTCACCACCTGTTCAAACCTATGCTGAGTAAAGTAGTCACAGCAGCTTTGTGAGGTTTGCAGTCATCTTTGTAAGGTAAAAACCTTATAAAGGTTAGGGGAATGAAGAGCTATTGTTTCAAATAATATAAAGTTAAACCTCCTTTTTGCTCTTGAACCTGCCTTTATGAAGCCTAGTGAGAGGAACTGCAGGGTCCAGGGGTAAGAACAAACGAATTTCCAAAGTTAGGGTATTGATCACTGTTGGGGTGGTCCAACAGCAGCTGTGCTGGTGCCTGTGAGAAATATCCTCTTGAGGTCAGCAGAAAAACAACAACAACAACAACTGGATAATGGGTGGCTGAAACAGCATTGCTCAACACTTGGGGTGACAAGGCATCAGAGGGAGAAATGATACAGGACAGACCAAACAAGCCGAGTTTCTGCTTTCAACTGAGCTACTTGGTAGGTCTTGATTTTTGTTTAAAGACTAGATGGGAATGGCGGGGAGGTGGCTCGGTGGGTGAAAACATAACTGTCAGACTGTGATAGGTGCATCAGTAATCTCATTGCTTCTGTGAGGGAATGGGAGGTGGAGACAGGAGAATTCCTGGAAGTCCATGGGCCAGCTAGCCTCATGTACGAAGAGGAAGAGACCCTGTCTCAAGCAAAGGGGAAGGTGAGGGCACACACACAAGGCTATCTATCCTCTGAAGACAGTGACAGATGAACAGGAATTGAGTGGCCACAAGAGAGGAGCTACAGAGATAAGAGGAGGAGTCTTGAGAATACAGGTACAGAAAAGAGAGAAAGGAAAGGAAGAGGAAGAAGAGGGGAAGGAAGGGAGCCAGAGCAAGGGGCAAGAAAAGGGTAACGGTCTGCTATGCCTGTGGTGCGTGTGGTCTGGGGTCGATGGCTGCATGGCCCAGGACAAGAGTTGACTTGAAGACACTTGAATCCTGCCTTTGATCGCCAAGGTGAGTTTGAGGTGTCACTAGCATATATTCGGGATTAACTGAGACACAGAACAGATTTTTGCCACACTGCAGAGCTAATGTCAGTGGCCACACAGGTGCCAGCAATGAGTTTTCTCTGACATTCCTACAAATAGAACAGCGTTGTGAGCCTTGACCTTTCACAGGGCTCCTGGGGAAAATAGGACTTCTCCCTGAGTTCTCTCACTTTGCTGCTGGAGGGACTGTGCTCATTTATTCAGTTTGCAGATGGCTGTAGCGTGACATGCGCCACTTAGAGCCCAGCAGACATTGATGTACAGTGTTAATATTAAGCTCTAAGTGGCTTCTGTGTGCTATCCAAAGACAAGGAATAAAACTGAGCAAATGTGTTTCTTCTTTAAAAAAAAATGGGTAGTTTTTCATAGGGATAATTCAGAACTGCTGAGTCAGAGGATGAATCAGACACAGAGAACCATCGTCCATGGTCACGGCAAGTGTGCATGCTCCTCCTTGGAAGAGTCAGGAAGAAGGTCCTGGAAAGAAGTCCCTGGGGTCCTGAGCAATCTCCTCTCTCCTTGTGTTCCCCTTGCCTGTCTGGGTAGAGCCAAACTTGGTGTCCAGTCAAGCTCACCTCCATTTTCCATTTTACCCATTGAGTAAAAGGAAGTGCTATGGAGTCAAAGTTGCTGTAGCACGGGTTTCTCAGTCTTCCCATCTGAAAAATGGGATAAAAATATCTATTTTTCATTGTTACTTTGAAGACCAAATGGATTTATATGTGCAAACTGCTTAGATATTCACATGCGTGGGACATTTTAGTACCTCAGAAAATGCTGTTTTTGTGATTATTATCATTTTCCCTGAGCATGCATATTCCCAGCCAGCCCTGGCCTTCCTTACTATTTTGAGCCCAGCATTCTCACCTCTGTGGGCTAATGAAAAGTGTGAGGCTCACTGTGAGTCCAGGAATGGCATAGGCCTCCCTTACTTTCTGTCCTCTAATAGAATAGAGGACAGAGAATGTTGAGCAAAGCCAAGCCTTTTTAGTAGAATGTCTCGTGTTGTTCTCTCTTTTCTCAAGTATTACATAATTGTACAGGAAGTACGCGTGTGCATGTGTGTGTGTGTGTGTGTTTAATTTGTAGTTCTGTGGCTGAGGAGAGAGGGATGTTGTCAGCCTGACAGAGGATATAAACTCTCCTGATATGAAAGACATTCCTTAGACAAAAATTCCCCAGACAGAGACATAATTGCCACCCATGTTCCTGGTGCCTTTCTGTTCACCACAGCTGTCTCACAACCACAGGGCAGGACTTCGGAAAGAAAGGAATTTGGGCATGGCCTTCAGTGCAGAACATCCCTCGGCGGCTTGCTGGCTTTTAGAGTCAGAGCCATTTCAGTTCAAGAAGTACAGCATGGGGTTAGGGTGGGTTGGGGGGAAGGGCATGGCCCTTTTTAAACATTCGAGAGTTTTACAGAGTGAGAATCCACAGGAGAAGGGAAGGAAGGCTGAATATTGGAGAGACTTTCTGGTGATGCGATCACAGTCTCCAAGTAACCAAGAAGGAAACTTCAGGGGCAATTTTCACCTTCTTTCATCCCCACTTTATGGGAAAAAAAAAGTTAACCATGGCTACCTTTGCGCAGAGAAACCAACAGACAGAAGGAAGAAGATTTTTGCTTCTTATTTACTTATCTTATTTGCTTATCTTATTTATTTATTTATTTATTTATTTATTTATTTAGTTAGTTAGTTAGTTAGTTAGTTAGTTAGTTAGTTAGTTAGTTAGTTAGTTATTTTAAAGACAGCATCACACTATGTAGCCTAGGCTGGCCTGGAACTCATGACTCCCCTTCTCTATCCTCCTGGAACTTGAGAATCCCCTGCTTCAGCCTTCTGACTGCTGGGATTTTCAGGCATGCATCAATATCCACTGTTTCAGTTTTCTAAATGTTTACACAAACTGTTCTCTTGGATGTCTGCAGATGTGAAAACGGTCAGAGTGCCACATGATCCACCTGTATGTAAGATGCGATGCAGCTGTATAAATGACTATCCCTATTCAACACTTCCTCCATATCTCTTGCTCTAATCAGTCCTGTACAGTGTACATTACACTATGTTTCCTGGGAGACACAAAGATACTTATTCACTCCAGATGTCGGGGGGGGGTAGGGAAAACACCACAGCAAAACAATTCCATCCGTCTTGGTGAGTTTGTTGGAGTTACTGTGTGAGTGATTCTTGGACAGATACATCACCGGAAGACCCACCCCAGCACTGGTGATGACTCCCTGAAGCTGCTTCAATGCGGTCCCTTATGCAGCTTTGGTACAGCTACACCACTAAACACCCCTTCCCTCAAAATGCGTTTAGTAGTCAACATAACCTCACGAAGGGACATCATACGTCTTGTAAGCTTTGTGGGATACTGAGTCTTATAAGTTCTTGGGCCTCCTGAGCCTCCCTCTCCCCTCTAGGAGGGGATGTTTAAATTTGGAGGAAAAAGCTACCTAACAGTGCTTTTGCAAATGCCTCTCCCTAATGCTAAGTGGGTCTGGGATATTTGTTTTCTCATAATAGGGCAAGGGGAGCTGTGAACTTGCTTAGATTGGTATCTTCTGCTGGCTTCCTTTTTGCTCTTGTCATTTTCTTTATAGCCCCAGTATCTGGAGGACTACCTCTACTTTGCAAAACCTTAGTAATGATGCCCTTTCATGGACTGATAAAATCTGGGTGAGAACAGGGCAGGTGACCGCCAGTGATGCTCACAGCTACTTTTGGACACACTAAGCTTGGGATGCCGGTTAGCTATCTAAACGGAGACTCTTAGATGCCTACGGCTGATTTTCAATGGTTAGGTTTAAGCTGCTATTGGCTGACTCAGTTAGTCATGCAAAAATTTTAAATAACAAAGTCCTTAACACAAGCATGTGTAAAATAAACACTGATTAAACACATTCTATTGGGTGGAGCTGAATAAAATATCCATCTTTTTTTCTGTGACAAAAAAGGTCGAATATTGTTCAATTTCATACCACTTAGGCTCACATATCTGAAGTGTCAGAGTTGTGAAGGACAGAGATATATTTAAGCAAAATACATGCTCCCAGAGCTGACAGTTCAGAATGGGAATAATGCTTTCATTTAAATCTAGTGACATAATAAGTACTTACATAATGGTGACTCTGTTCAGGCACTATAATAACCAGCTTTCACGCATGCAGTCATACAATCACCACAACGACTTTGTGAAGTAGAAATTGCCGTTAGTTTTCGGAAAGAACTCGTTTAACCAAACTTCAATGAGTTAAGGATATATATATATATATATATATATATATATATATATATATATATATATGTTTGTTTGTTTTTTTAAACCACTCACTCAGTGGAAATGAGTGGAGGTGATTCTGCCGAGCTCCAAATTGGCTTTGATGGATTGCATGAGTTGTAAGAGATGCTGTGCAATCCGTCTTCCCTCAGAGGAAGCTGCCATGTTAGAATCCTAACCAACCTTGAACCCCGCACACTGTGTGGAAGCCCCGGCAGACTAGGCACCAGGAGAGACCCGTGTGAAAGTGCTGAGGTGCCTGAATGTGCTCGGTCAACACCTGCTTGAACAGAATAGCAACCTCGTTTAAAACGTAAAGAAATAAAACCGTTATTCAAAGCCATTATGCCTTAGGGTAATTTTCAGTGTAACAATAGATAACTGTGATACGATCAAAAAGAAGTCGAGTTGGGATTTGAACCCAGGCATCAGCTCCCATGATCTGTTCTCTGAACCATTCCACCATTGTACCTCCTTAATATAAGGGGTACATGTGATAAGCAGCAGTGAATGATTGTACTATAAAATCTGGGCGTTTCTCTTTCCTGGAGTGCTATTGACACATCATAAATGAATCAACATTCTCTTGCTCATTTTTGTCAACCTCATTTTGCAACCTCATTTTTGTCAACATTCTAGCAGATAAGATACATTTGGAGCAAATTTCCGCAACAACATATAAATACATCTGCATGACCTTAACAGTAATACTGTAAATTAGGTGATTGTGTTTTACCATTAGCACCCAAGAAGAGGTGGTTGTGCATAATAAAATACCCCAAATGGAGTCACCCCCTAACAGCATGTGTTTTCTGCTGAGCTGTTTCTGTGGAATAGAACCCAGTTACTTGTTAAGTGGACCCTTTGTTCAGAGTCTCCTAAGCTTTCAGCCAAACTGTCAGGTGGGCTATATTCCTCACAGAGACCAGGCTCTTCTTCCAAGCTCATATGGCAGATTTCATGTCCCTCTGATGTAACACATATGTAATGCCATATGAGCTTGGAAGCTCTCTCTTGTTGCTACACAATGCCTGCTTAGCACTACCATGGGCTGCCTTCAGCTCCCTGCATGTGCCTCATGGGTTCTCTAGGTTCTTAGAAGATGACAGCTTTCTTCCTCAAAGAAAGCCGAAGACTTGCTCACGCCAGTTTGCTATCATAATTTCATATCACGTGGTGATGTCATCGTGGGAGTGACATCCATGACTTGCTGCTTCCTATTGGATAGAAGCAAATTATAGGTCTTGCTTGCTCTCAAGGAGAGGTGACTAGGAGAGCGAATAATTCATTGAGGGCTATCTTAGAGTGTTCTGTCACGGTGAGCTTTCCTTTCCTTCACCATTTCCTTCACTTTATGTTTATGCCTACTATACAGCCTCAGTATTGTGGGTGACCCACAATGGCCAGACTGTATGGAGAAAGAAAGAAGTGGCAGATACAAACCAATGTCACAGACACTAGAACAAGAGGGTAAGCGTGCTGTGTATTGTGGCCTCTGCTATTCTGTTGTACCATGAATCTTATTTTGGAAATCAGAGGTCCTGGTTCCAGTCTTGAGTCTGTCATCCACAGGTGTGTAGCACTAGGAGAGCCATTTTATTTTTGTGATTCTCTTCCTTTTTGTCTGTCCTGTACGTAGTGTGGCTGGGTGGCATAATATGTACAAGGGTGCACCATGAACAGGAAAGGATACAAGGCTTGAGAGGAAGCTTAAAGTCCCCAATCAGCCCTTCCCATCTTCCCTTCCCTTCCATCTCAGAACAGAGCAGTAGACAGTGGGGAGACAGGGAGTCACAAATAACAGGCTGGGCAGAGTCTCCTCTGGCAACAAGGCATAAGGTGAGGGCAGAATCGGCAGAAGAGAGGTCAACAACATGCTTGAGAGATGGAGTGAGTAAGTGGATTGTGCAAATAAGTATACATATTCATAATAGTAACAATCAACTTTCTCACTTTTGGAGATGATCCAGGCTAGAACTTTGGGGAATCATTGTGGTCCAGTGATCATTATCTCTCTCTCTCTTTCTCTCTTTTTCTCTCACATACACATGCAGGCACAAACAAATGCACACATAAATAGTATGAGTGTGTATGTACATATGTACATACACATGCTTCCTAGCTCTATCTAATGAACTGTCTAGAAGCCATGTGTTCTAGTTAGCTTTCTATTGCTTATTCTTAGTACATGAAATAGGTACTAAGCCAACCTGGGGAGGAAAGGGTTTTTTTTTTTTAATTGCATGTCCAAGCTGTGACATTTCATTGAAGGAAGCCAAAGCAGGAACACAAGCCGGGCAGAAACCTGGAGACAGGAACTGAAGCAGAAACCACGGAGGAACACGAGCATGCTTCCTGGCATGCTCTTCCTGGCTTGCTCATATAATTATTCTACAATCTAGAGCCACTAATCCATAAGCGGTATCACCCACCCTGGACTTGGTCCTCCCACATTAATCATTAATCAAGAAAATGTTCCCCATAGAATTTTCCCACAGAAGGTCAGTATGATGGAGATAGTTCCTCAGTTGAAGTTTCCTCTTCCCAGTTTAGGGTAAGCAGCATAACATGATAGCACAGTGATCATGGGCATGGCATAGGTCAGACTTGCCTTTCAAATTTCACTCATCATTAAAACAAACCAGTAGTACTCCTTAGAGAAAAGATTGATTCTAGTCTGGGACAGGGAAGATAGAAGATGATCTGACCATGAAAATAAATAATAATAGTATCAGATACAACTCAGTGAACAAAACAGAAACCATGGGAACCCACACTGATACGAATATTAAATTTGAGAAAGCTGTTTTAAAGTATGACAGCAGGGGCTAGAGAGATGGCTCAGCAGTTTAGAGCATCTATTACTCTTCCAGAGAATCCCAGTTTGGTTCCCCGTATCCGTGTTGGGCAGCTCATAGCTGCCTGTAATTCTAGCTCCAGGGGATTCAATGCTCTCTGTTGGCCTTCACAGACACCTACACTAATGTGTACAAGCCACACACAGCCTCCACATAAATTAATATAAAATATTTCTTAAAAACGGAAGTACGACACCAAATAAAGAAGGACAGGGATGTGGAAATAGAAACTCATCAGTTAGTACTATCCAAGGGATATCTGCTTCAGAAAGGAGTCATGCATGGAGGCTAAGCCTGGGGACTGCTGTCATATAACAACAACAAATTACAGGCAAGTGTGATGACTTTATATTAGAGGGCTTAGTGATGTGGCCAGGGAACCAACCTGTGTCAAAACAGGTCAGAATTGTGTGCTGCCAGTGGGCCCCAGTGAAGAGTGCAGGGTCACCTCAGCTGGATTTCTGCCAGGGAACCCTACCTATCTGTACCAGAAAGAAGCCCACCCACGTGGAGAGGAACCATAGAGAGAATAAGTCCTGTGTTCTTCAGAATGAGAGCACATGAAGATGACGGAGAAACCTCCAGGTAAAGTAGGCTGTAGCAACATCATACCCAGGGGGAACATCCCTGATGACATCCTGGGCCCGGAGGAAAGGGTCATTGCTGAAGGGAGTTAGTGGATTGGGTGGAAGTTGGGACGTGATGCATGCTTTCCCCATAAGGGTTCATGTCCCAAAATTTAATCTCCATTACAAGGCATTATGAAGGTAGAGACTTAATATGACTACGGTGTTTTAGCTGTGAGGCTGACCAGTATTAAATAAGGAGCCCATAATTGAGTATTATTAGCTATATAAGAAAGGAGAGAGGCCAAAGGATAGTTACATTTCTAGACTGTGTGCCTCACTGTGTAAGTCTCTTCATGGCCTCCTGACTCGGCCAGAAAGAAGGCCATTTCCAGGTGCAGCCTGCTGACCCTCCACTGAAATTCTGAGCAAAAATAAACTCCATTTGTAAACTTCCTCTGTCTGTGGTTATAACAACTGAAAACGGAGCACTGCGATGCTCCTGAGCCAGCATGCATTTCTGAATGGCACAGACGTAGGGAGGAAATGTGCAGAAGGTTCTTGTCCTGGGCAGACATGTAGGGGTATTTAGGAGTGGCGGGATGTGAAGCCTGCAGCGCAGCTTCAAATGCTTCAGGAAAAGACTGCTCACCCACAGAGCAAATGCAGTTAACGGTGAGGGCATGGGGGTGGGAAAAGTATGGCACAGGAATTCTTTGTACTTACAACTTTGCAGAGCATTCATATTATTCCAAAACAAACTGTCTTTTTTTTTTTTTACAAATGTATAAAAAAAAAAAAATCACCTTTCTTCCACAAAAGAATTTAAACTCCATTTTAAAAGCTTTTTTTTATTTTTTATTTTTTTTTATTTGAGATAACATCTCACTGTGCAGCCAAGGCTGGCTTCTCACTCTTGATCCTCCTGCCTCAGCCTTTCAAATGCCAAGATAAAAAACACCGTGCTTAACCTTGCAGATTCCAGGGCCTCTGTTTTGCCTGTGTTCATGGAGTGTACTGAATGTCACAGGGCTGGTCAACTAGGACTTACAATTTGCCTCCACAAACCACTGTTGGTTTTGTCCCCTCAGCTGCCATCAGGGGCAATCATGCTGGGTGAGGAGAGACATTGGTGCCGAAGGGCATGGCTCTCCTGTCTCAGCTGGCTGCTTTACTGTCCTTCAAGCTATTACTGACCATCAGTGACTAGGAGCCAAGCTGCCATATACTTTGATGGTCTAGACAGAATCTTGCTAATTCGGATCTGGCTGTACATGCTTTCAGTATTCAGTGACATCCTCAGATGTTGGTGTTGTCAGTTTTGATCAGCTGGCATATATTAATATATATATATATATATATATGTATGTATATATGTGTATATATATATCTATATATATATACAGGCTTTCAGTAACAAAATACACACTTAGAGTTATAAGAGTACTTTTATTGTGGCAATTCTTGCAGAAGTAATTCGGTTGTAAAAGTCTGAAATTCTCTGACTTCTAGCCCCTTTTGTTCCTCAGAAATAATTGTTTATGCAACACACTTTTTGATCTTTTTTTTTTTTTTCCTTCTAAAGGCTCTAGTGCTAGAACATTCTGGAATATCAGGCTGGCAGGGGACTTAGAGGTTGTCTGGTGCACAGTGTTCCAAGGGAGCTACTAAGGATAAAGAGAGCAGAGAGAGGGCTCAAGCTTCCTCCCACCCCCCGGAAGGAATGGGACTCATAAGTCAGCATAGTTTTTTTTTGTTTTTTTGTTTTTTTTTTTTTCTTAGCAAATAACTAGCTAGCGGCAGAAAATGCTGATCCGCCCCCACTTTCCAGCCCTGCAGGCATCCTACCAGTATGTCCCACAGGGTCCCCAACTTCTTCACAAGCCTTCCAGTAACGGGGTCTTTAGCCCCCCTCCCCACCCCAAACTCTTGCTGAAGTTTTTAAATCTAATACCCGCCTGCAATCTTGGCGTTTTCTCTTTCTTGATTTCTCTCCCTCTTATGCTGCCTCATGTCCCCTTTTTCTCTGCAGGGCCACCCTAGGCAGGCCACAACTGGAAGCATGCTATTGAGACAGCCCAGCAGGGTGGGAGAGGCTTCCCGCTGCCCCCTGAAGGGTGGTGTGGCTGTCGCTTGCCTGTAGTCTCTTTGACGCTTTGTGTTCTGTGCTATAAATAAATGATTTTGAATGCTTATCTGCTTTCCTCTGTCTGCTTTTCAAGTTATTTTTGGGTGACAGGCCTCTTCTGTGTGAGGTGGGGCCTGCATTATTGAAGACCATGCACGCCTTGTCAAAGGGAAATAAGGCCAGAGGGAGTATGGCGGAGGGTGGGGTGGCTGGGTGGTAAGATCCGCAGCAGTGAATCCTCTTTCTGACATGCCTCAGAAAAGCCTTGGGGTCTTCAGTGTAGCTCACCTCCACCCAGGGATAATCCTCAGTTAACTATGCGTTTACAGCCACAGCTTTTTCAAAATGAGCAACATGGACTGTGCCATCCACCCTCGATTTGGGGTCGGGGGACCTTGAATGCCTACCCAAGCCTGTAGCTTCCTGGTTGGGGAACCCTGAGGGAGTCACCACTTTGCTCCACTTCAGGTGCTATTATCACCACTCTGCCTGAGGGATGGAAGGTGGGCTTTTGTCTCCCTCTACTGAGGTCCAGAACACAGGGTTCTGTTCACACAGTTCTCCCTTTCTCCCCCTCCAAGTGTTCAGTGGCCAAAAGCCAAGGCCAAGGGGTGAGGCAGGAATGGAGAGAGTGTTATGTTCTAGCTTGGCCAATTAAGCTGTCTTCTCTTGACCCCAAGTGTCCATGGGAAAAAAAAAAATCTCAAAAAGAGAAGCTGATTTACTAGAGAGTCACCGATCGCACACAGCGAGCTTGAGACCGCAGCCCCTGCCAGCAGTGATGCCTCCCTCTAGTGCCTGTTACCCCTACCACGTGGGTCCCAGAGTCCGGCCTCTCCACTCTGGACTCTCCTCAGCCCTCACCATCTTCCAGAGGACCCTCCTCAGCTCCTTCTCTCTCAGAGGCAGCTCTCTGCTGCCCCCAAAGCTTCTTGCCACCTCCATCAGAGTCTCTCCAGTTCCCACTGGCTTCCTCCAAGTCTATCAAGCCTCCCAGGCCCACGGCCAGAGCTTACCTTGAAGGCATGCAGACCTTCAGCGCACACTATTCCCTTTCCCTCAGCCTCAGGATTGATTCATTCACCGAAATAGTTTTTGAGAAGCACAGCACCAAGCTGCTCAGTGCTTCAGGAAAACACCTGCTGGGCCTGGAACTCAGCCCTTCCTCTCTGGGGAGTCAGCTTCATCTGACACATGTGTTCCTGACAGACCTGAGTTTGCGGTTAAGCTCCCGACTGCTGAGACTTTGCTTCCAAACCCTGGAAACTCAACTTCTTTCATGGGTCTTAGGCTACTACTCTGCCCCTCCCCCACCTCACCTCCCTTCTAGATTCCTCAGAAGGACTGACTCCCTGTTTCCAGCAAAGAGGTCCCACCTCAGTCAGTTTGCACCAGCTGTTTCCCTGCCCTCTCCCCATCCCCCCTCCTCCTCTCCCCTTCTGTTCATCATCCAGGCCCTTTCTGTTTTTCACCCTCCACTGATTTGCAGCAGGCTCCAATTAATAATTTTAAATGGTCACCAATTTTCCTCCCAGCCTTGGGCAATAATGGAGATTTAGGTCTAAATTAAAATTTGCTTATTTAAATGCATTTTTGCCTGCTAATGGCTGCTGAAGTAGTATCTCTGCACCCAGAGATGGTTTGCATCTAGAGGCATCCATTTTTGGCCTCTTTTCTCTGTCTCTGGTGGGATTACTGTAGTGTTTTTCAGGGTATTGTGAGCCTCAAGGCAATTTCTGGACAGGCTTTGGGATACTACCACTTGGGGTGGGCAGTGCTGATGGTTTTAGTGAGTAGAAGTGAGGGACCCTGCTGAATATCCCACAATTCCCAGAACTCCCTGACAACAAGGAATGAGCTAGTTCCTAATGTCAGTAGAGCTGAGATTTTAAAAGTCTCCACAGAAAATCCCCAGGCTTCTGCAGAAATCTTTCCTTATATGACCCTGTGTTCTCAAGAAACATATTTCTTCTTCCTGCAGTACCAGGAATCAAGCCCAAGGTTTCATGCATGGTATTAAAGTGTTCTGCCATCAGCTACATCCACACAGCTCAGAACAAGCCTCGAAGCTTCTGCTTCTATAGCTCTGCTCTGCTATACACGCTCTAGACTGGTTTTTTTCAGTCTATATACTGCTTGTTGCAATGGACCCAATTGTGGCTTGTTTGTTTATGATGGAAAACTCATTCATGCTAGCCAAGCACTCTGGCATTTTCTTCATTCCTAAATCCCTAAATCCAACATTTCTTGATCTTTCAAGAAAACCCTGGTTTCTGGGTCTCTGGGCTTTCACAGCAAATGAACAAGCTGCTGTCCTAAGGTACCGTAAATGACCACTTGCATATCCCTTGCAGTTTAGAGAACGTTTGTTTGATCCTCCCAACAACCTTTCCATGGCAGGGGCAAGGTGAGGAGAGTGGGTGGGAGAGCAGACGCTTCTGGATGTTGACTTGGATCACACTCCTTTCCTCACAGTGGCCTTGAGAAGTGAAACTCTTAGCTTTACAGGCACTCAGAGAAATGAACCCAAGGTCACCGGCTCTGGGGCAGTTATCAAGTAGGAGGCACCATGCTGGGATGATTCCAAGGTGCTGTGTGGATCCAACATGGCTCAACGACTGAGATGCAACCTTCAAGACCCTGTGCCTAGCACTGGCAAGGCAAGGAGTGAGTAGAGACCAGTCGTCTTAAGGCCAGCCTGCTGCAGTTCATTCTGACACCTTTTTCCTGCATTGCCAAAGGTATAGCTGTCCTACAAGCTACTGGACAATTAATTCCCTTGTTACTGAGCTAGTACTGCCAGGTGGAGATAGAAAGACTAGGAGTGTGCCAGTCCATGATCCTTCCTGACCCTGAATACTGGTGGTGACAGAATGAAGGAGCAGGAGACCTGGGGGGAAGAGACTAGAAAGGAGGGCAAAGGGAGGGGTCTGAGCTGAAAGAAACACAGCTCAAATGGCCACACTGGGGATAAGGGCCAAGGTATCAAGGCAAACAAAAGGCAACCATGTGTTTCATTGCAAGCTGTCCAGTGGCCTGTGAAGGGGAATAGATTCAAAGCTTCAAGGAGCTGTAATCCTGCCTGATAGGACAGGCCACACGAAATCTACATATCTCCCTGGAGTAATTTACGCTACATTAACTGTGTGCACTTGGACCCTTTGTGCAACCGTGTGTGACTTGGCATCTGTGTTTTGTGTGAACAAGGAGGGCGAGCCAAACCCACGGGACCAGTAGATGGTTTCCTGCATAGGAAACGATGTGAAATACAGGGAAGGGACATTGACCCCAAAACATCCTCTTTACAGGCCTGCCCCAAAGCTATCCTTTGAGTATAGACTTGTAAGTGTTCAATGTCAGTTTGAACCCTGCCTTCAGGTAAGTCATGCATTTTAAGATATTTCTGTCCAATGCAAAGTCAAACATTTTCTATCCTTGTTATTATCATTATCAATAAAGACAGAGTGTCTACATGATGATTTCCCTCTCTTATGATGTAAGAATATGTTGGCAGAGGAGATACTAGTAAAATGGCAGGACTGATAAGTGTAGCAACCTCAAGATTTGGTCATGAGAGATGAGGCTGTGGAATGCTAGCTTTCTACTGCATCCAGAAAGAAGAGAGAGAAAAACAAATAAACAAACAAACAAACAACAACAACAAAAACCTAACAAGATATAGTTATCATAGCATGACCCTAAGAACACATTTCTTTCCACTAGGCCCTTCCTCTTAAGTCTTCATCACCTTGGAATAGTCCAATAGATTATGAATCTATTAATGGACTAATCCACTGAAATGTTGGAGTCCTCCGGATCCAGATTCTTCTCCCCAAAGCCTCATCTGTAAATATATTTTTTATTCAGCTGATGCAATTGTCCTCTTGGAGGCTTACTGCTGAATTAGCTCACCCTTTATAGCTCTTTCTGAACTGTGACTGGCTGGTTCAACTCAGCTGTTATTTCTCAAATTCTTCTCCAAGCTGACTGATTCAAACTGGCTTTTCTCAGCTTCTCTTGAATTGCTCTGCTTCTGAACTCACAAAGAAACTCAACTCTACTGCGCTGCACTCACTCAACTGAACTCAACTGAATTCAACTGAACTGCACCAAACTGCCTGTACTGTACTGAACTCAATTCTACTGTACTGTCTTCTCTACTGAACTCTCTACTATACTCTATTGCATTATCTTACATAGCTTCTCTTTCCTTTCTGTTCTCCTGAGAGTTGGGAGTACCCTATCTCTGATTCATTCTGTCAAATCTTTCTCTAATTCATCACTTTGTCTGCCTCTCATTCAGACATCACTTTCAAACTTGGGTGCTTCCTTCTAAAAACTAACCTTACCTTCATTGCTTGAGATTAAAGGTGTGTAATAAGGGCATGTCTGTATTCCAGCCAGAGGAATTAAATGTATATCACTACAGCCAGATCACACAGATCTAGAAGATCTTTGGATGTGATCCCATGCCAGAGTAGCCATGTTGCTGGATTAAAATTCCTCCACTCATCTTTGAACATTGATGTATTGGGAAGCAAGTCTTCAATATAAGAACCTTTTGGGGAACATTTCAGACCCAAGTCATAAAAGGAGATAATCTGGGGACCTTAGTAGGGGCTTTGGGTGCCAGACTGGGGGCTTTGGACTTGGTCTGACAAGCACTCAGAAAGGAATGTGGTTAGTGAAGCCCACATGAGAAAGGTGGGCTTTTGGAAGAACAGTTAGGCCTCAGGGAATTTGTAGGATCTGGTTGGGAGTGACCATGGTCATTTTCTCAGTTCTTAGATCTTTCCTGAGAATGCCACATGTGTTTGTTCTCTCCAAACTCCCTATGCTTTCTCCAACAATCCATTTCAACAACCGGTAATCTAGGTCTTTGTACATTTGATAGGTAAGGAAACTGAGGCTCAGATCCAGGCAATTGGCAGGCACCATCAAGCTATTGCAGTCAATGAGGGGCCAGGAAGCACAGGAGGGCTTTTTGAGATACACAGTAAGATATAGAGTAGGGAGGGGATTCATGGGCCTAGCTCAGCACCAGAGCCAGAGAAAAAGAGAAAGGGGTATGGCCTCAAGCTCAGAATCTCAGCAGTCTCTCCTGAAGGACAATCAAGTCTATTTGCAAGCTCCCTGAATCTACAATGGCTCTAGAGTTTGAGTCAGGGCATCTGAGGGAACACTAAGGTCATAATTTAATGACAGAGCAAATCATTGTCTTCCTTGCTGATTGGTATGCACAGCCATAGACAGTGCTTCAGCCTGAGGTTCTCTTTGCCCTTTGCAGACAGCAGAAGCCCACCACTTCCCCTTTCCCATGACACATGTTTTACTATGGACCATAATGAAGACAAGATGTGGGGCATCCAGCCCCTCCCTCTCTCTCTGGCAAAATGCCATCTTTGTACTCATTGGGCCTGGGGAACACCACATGATATAAACCAAAATGAAATGAAACAGCTTCATTATCTACTAGAGAAAAATGTTTAACCTAGTCTACTTTGTATCCTGATGAGCTGTCTGTGAACCATGTGCCCATTATCTTGTTCTTGAAAAACAGTATGAACTGTCTGTGGGTTAATTAGTTTCTTGGAAGGTTTATTCATTTCTTCCTTTCCTCATTCTAAAGGCAAAGAGCTAGTCACACCTAGTCAAAGTACTGTTCAGCTTCTAGTCAACATTTGTGCATGTCAACTTGATGTTCTATCACAGCCAATGCCAATGAGCTACTTGTCAAGGTACCTTCTGCAGCCTTGCCACACTCTGTCAGTGGAACCTCTACCAGGCCAGGGATCACCTCAGGACACCTGATTTATAGCTACTTCCCCTTGGCTCCTGTAAAGACTGGACCTCATCTTCCCTTCCTCAGCTTCCCATTCAAGTATGTCCTGTCTTCAGAGTTTGGCAAATTCACTGTTCTCAGGAAGCCACCCTGGATTAACTAACTGTGCATCCATTCTGATGATCATAGTTGATGTTACATTCACCAGTCCACCCCCATCCTCCAGTTCTAACCACAAGCTTGTTCTACTTAGTCATTAAGACCAAAGGTAGAGAGGATGATAGCTCTCTGTGTTCTGAGATGAAAGGATAGATCTATGTTTTGTCAGTTTGTTTATGGTCCTTTTTCATTACTTTTAAGACATTTTGCAGGTGTTTCTTCTGCCCCAATTATATCACAATTTCCTTTGAGGCAAGACCCACATCTAATTATCTTCCAGTTCCAATACTTTGTAACATATTTAGCTCACAGCAGAGTAGGCAGGCACTGGGAAGGGTCTGGTGGCTCATAAGCTTGGTGCTGTCAGGAGGAGGATCTGAAAAAGACTCTGGAGCCAATCCTAGTGGGGCAAATCCTGGTTCTGCCACCCTCTTAGTCATATGAACCGGTGAACTTGTTTCATGTCTATCTGCTGTCCCCTCTGCATGAGTCTAAAACAGAGATGACAGTGGCAACCCCACTGGCTCCTTGTATGGATCACATGGCTTAAGATTCAGAAAGTACCTAGAAGATGATACCAGGCAAGAGGGCCAATACATGCTTTGAGAGGTCTTAAAACTCCATAAGCAGACAGTACTACATTCCTGCGCTCTTGGCCTCCTCCTGTTCCTTCTGGATATCCCAGAGTCGCTTGGCCAAGGTAGAGAGTATCCAGGGCTAATGGCTCTGATCTTTCTCTCTTCTAAGAACACAGGAGGCCTTTCTTTAAAAACCCAGGAACAAGGTCTGGAGTCATGGCAGGCTGTCTCACTTGTACCTTGGTGTGTGACTCTTCTATTGCTGTAATGAAACACCATGACCAAGACAACTTATAGAAGAGAGTTTATTTGGGCTTACAGTTCCAGACAGATAGAATTCATCATGATAGGGAATTGTGTCAATAGGCAGCAGACATGGTAGCTGGAACAGCTGAAAGCTCACATCTCAAAACACAAGGGGGAAGCAGACAGCAAACTGGGAATGATTCATGGCTTTTGAAACCTCAAAGACAACCCCTAGTGACATACTTCCTCCAGCAGGGTCACATCTCCAAGACCTACCCAAAAGGTAACACCAACTGGGGACCAAGTATTCAAATCCAGAGCCTATGGGGGACATTCTCATTCAACACAGCCCTCTATGCCTGAAGTCTACTGTTCATTGCTGCTATTTCCATTCTACTCTTTCTCCCTCTAGCCTCCAGTCTGCCCTACAGTGACTATAAAATTTTCTTTTATCCAAAAGAAAAGAACTATGATTCAGCAATGGTTGTCTCAGGACATGATTGAAATTCCCGGTAGATATTTATTGCCAAAACATTTCTTTTTATATAACAATTTAATCAAATGGAGGTGTGATAAGCAGCGAGGCAGCTATTAAACAGGGCTGTTAATTCAGCAGTGGAATCGGCTCCTGCTGATGGATGTGGCCTGGGCATGGCCATTTGCTAGAAATTAAAGCGGAACCAAAATCCATTTGCTGCCTGGTGGCATGGAGCGCTGTTACAGCTTAGCACAGCCACTTCCCCGGGCACTGGGAGGCTGACATATGTAAAGCAACCGCCTTTCCTGCACCAGCTGTAATTCAGAGAAAATATCGCTTTGTATGCTTTCTCCACGGCTGTGGACAATTGGCCTTAGAGACACTTGATTTTCCTGAAGCCACAGGTTGGAGGCAGCAGGAAGAAAGGCAGATGAGGACTGGAAAGGTATGCTTCTTCTAGGGATACAAGGGGGCCAGCTCTTCCTGCTCCATGTATTTAGGATAACTTCCCATTCTATAACACCAAAGTGGTCTCCCCGCTCTTCCACCAGAGCCTTCCTAATCCTGCCTGTGAGCCTCTTCAGCCTTTGTTAGCATGAAGGGGCAGAGTCAACGGAACAGGATGTCAGCTGAACAAGAGGGACACAGCTCAGGCAGATCTCAGCAGCAGACCCTGCAATGTGAGGAAATTATTATTACATATTGGGGCAAGACTGGATGAGTTTGAAGGAGTGGTCCTTGTCTGTTCTCATGTGCACAGGTGCCTGATATAAATAAATGCAGGTATCCTGAGACAGGCCCTGCCTAGTTCCAGCGCATTCCCTACCATCAAAAAGCACAGCAGGTGGCCTGTTTCTTTGTCTCTGCTGCTAGAGTTGTAGTTCAGGGATGGAGTACTTGTTTTCCATACAGAAGGCCTTGAGTTGGATCACCTGCTACACACACACACACACACACACACACACACACACACACACACACCATACCACACCAAACACATCAAACACATGAGTCACACACACACAGTCTTGTCTATTATTTGTCTTCCTATTGCTCAGCACTGGAGCACCGCTGAGCACACAGTGGATTTGCTTTATGAAGTGAGTGGATGTATGAACCAAGCAGAATTTTCAGGCATGCATTTTTCTCTCTGTAAGATTCCCACTCAGTGTCGCCCTAGGGTTCCCTCAAACACTCAGAGCCTCTAATACATTTTAAATCCAGTTTGACAGAATCTGCCTATCTCTCCCCCTGAACACAATCAAGTTTATAAGTGACTCTGTAGAGCAGCCCAATTTCATAAAGTAATAGGTTCTTGTCCTTAAGTTCTTGGTGGAATTTTCGTGTTTAGAAGCAGAGGCAGTACATCACCCTGTTTGCCTCCCGGTGCTTCAGGTGAGGGTGGGGTATGCTTCCCAGAATCCTCCAGCCTGGGGTGCAGGTCACTAGCTAAAGGGCAGGCTTTCAAACAATTGCCCATTGCCAGACTGTCAGCAGCTTCATGAGCTTTGGTACAGAGCCAGGAAGAGTCTAGAAACAAAACAAAACAGAAAAAGGAAGGCTGTCAGCATTGCCTTCCCTGCCGAAGAATCAAATGTCCATTGTAAGAGTCTATTAGGAGCCACTCATTAAACCAGGAGCAACTGTATCGCTTGCAAACAACAATTCATTAGTTTAAATGGATCTGAATGTCATTCCCATCCAAGGACCCACCAGACAATTAATTACAGTACACAGCTGAAAGAAAGAAAGTACGGGTGTGTGTGTGTGGGGGGGGGGAGAACACAGTTCATAAGCTAGACAAGTTTTCTCCAGGTTTCAGAAACGTAGAATGATGAGCAACTTCAGCAGATATGAATCCACAGAGACCTTGGGGGAAGCTTTTGTGTGGCAGGCTTGTTTGTCCATCTCACCTCCTCTGCTGTGAATCACCCCCCAGGAGCTGCTGTGCTGAGTCCTAAGTGAAAGGCCAGGTGTGGGCCTGCTTTCAAAGCGTGAGCTTGCCATGGTGCACACGTTGCAGGCAAAGACTGCTGGGGGCAGCTTGGAGCATCCTGAATTGGCAGAGCCGGGAGACCTCGAGCAGCAGCTACCTCTGGCTGAGTGTTTATGTCTGGCTCTGGCTGCTGCTGCTCTATACAACACAGGAGGCAGAGGATGGCTGCTAGTGCTGTTGACTATGTCCAGGGCTCACCCAGGCTCACGGGGGCTCAGAGCCGTGGCTTCCTTCCCAGAAGACCTTAGCTCTCCCCAATGCCTAGCCTCTGGAAGTATCTAGATTCACTGCAAGCTTCCTCAGAACCAGGAGAGGCTTTCTCTGGAAGGACTGAGAAACTAGAGCAGAAAGAGTTCTCAAGTGACACTTAACCAACCATAAAAAATATTTTTATTATATAGTAGGTTTCCTAATGCATATAACTTCTAAATCATTTTATTTTCTATCATGCTTTATGTCTTAAGTACCTTATCTATCCAGCCAAAAACATGTTTGGGTTTTTTTTTTTTTCTTGATGGGGGGAGGTAGTTAGGGCATTGTGTGGTATAAAAACTTGTGTTTCTTTCCTGCTCCTTCTGTTCCTCCTTTCTGTCTGAGGTCTTACTACAGCCATAGCCTGGAACCCGTGATACAGCCCAGGTTGGTCTCAGACTCACACTGGACATCCTGCCTCAGCCTCCTGAGTGTTAGGATTACAAGCACAAGTCACCATGCTTGTCTGAATTAGCCTTTCTCTCTTTCCTTCATTTTTCCTCTTGACTTCCTTCTTTTCCACTTTCTCATCATTCTTTCCTTCCTTGTTCAAGCATTTTCTTAGCTACTTAAATAGAAATGTCATTCATCAAGGGCTGGGGGCAGGGTCTAGACTTGCTAGGTAAGCTATTCTTCTGCTGTATCTTTTTTTTCTCTGGGAGTCTAAGCTTCCTACCAACACATGAGAAGAAATTTCCTAGCTATACGTGGCCAGATCCTTCACTACATTCAGGTATTAAAGAATGAGACTCAGGCACATCCAAAGTTGGCAGATTTAAACATACGTTAGTAACAGGGAGTTGCTAGCAAAGGGACATGGATGCGTGTGTTAGTCTAGGTGTTCTCAGATCAAATGAGAAGGAGTCTGTCAGGAAAAAGTGGTTATGCAAAAAAAAAAAATGGTAGTTATGGTTAGGGGCGTTAGGGAGACTTTGAGATCTGTCAGACCATGACATAAGACTAATACTGAGTAAAAGAGGGAGAAGGATGGTTGGGTGGGATTATACTAGATTATAACACAGTCACTGATAGGCAAAGGCACTGAGGAATACTGGAGCCACACTGGCTGACAACAGAGCCACAGGTCCACAGGAGTGGCTTGGCTTCTGCAGCTGTGCTTAGTCATAATTCAGGGACAGCCTGTGGAGTGCACACCCTACAATGGAAATGGTTGTAGATTTGAGTGTAGCCTCTAGGACCCTGGTCAGCTACCCTTTCTGTAGCAGGAGACTCATGAAGCTCATTCCATGTTCCTCCTAAGGTGAGAATTATGCCCATTGACCAGAGGGTAGGACATGCCAAAGCCCCATTTGGTGACATAGGTGATATCTTCAAGCCAGAGAGTTCTGACGGCCTTTCTGTTCCCTCTCATCTCCCAAATGCTCTTCCAGTATGAATGCCTAACATTCACCCCAAGCACTTCACTCTCCTAAATGCATCTGCCCTTGGGAGATATAACACATTAAACTATTTTGGCTAGTCTTCAAGATTAAATAATCATCTAACTGATTTTCTGATTCCACATAAAGGGTGAAGGGAGAACAGTGGGTGAAAATTCGAGATTTCAAGTAATCTAAGGAAAGTTGGTGACTCCTCTGTGTCTGACCTGTGCACTTTTCACCCCGCCTCTTCCTTACCCCCACTGTCCATCTCCTGAGGATACACACCCTTCCTTCCTAGGCTCAGCCCAGGGTATCTACCTGGTAGTCTCCCTTACGGAGACATTGGCAATGTCAGGTGCCTTCCTACCCACTCCCTGACAGCTTGCCAGAATTCCTTGGGGGAACCAGGTATCTAAACTCAGCAGCTGGCACTCACCTTACTACCAAAAAAGATGCCCAGGTGCTCTGAGGTACAGGAGAGAGACCACAAGGTTTGGCCTTGGATTAGGGTTTCATGAAGCAGCCCGAGAAAGTCGGGTACTTTGCTGTGGACTTAATTCCAGAAGGTTCAGGTTCTAAGGCCTTCTTAGAATGTCTGTGGTGCTTTGGAGGAACAACAGGGATATGGTAAATGCAGCATAGAGACAGGTGGGAAGAGATACTCAGCAGGTAGGGCAAGGCCAGCTTCCAGGATAGTGTATCCCAGAAAGGGCTTTGTAAGTCATGCTGTGACATGTAGCAATACATCCCAGGCCCTGAAACAATTTCTTCTGGCATTGGCACAACCACAGGAAGACCCATGATGCCACCTCTCAGGTGAGGAATGACCTATTCTCTTCCAAGCCTATTTCTCACCCACACAAGCTTATCCTCCATCTTCCTCTCAGCCTTAGGAAACTTTCAGGTCTCATCTTTGAGCTCTGGACTGCAGCGTCCGTGACAGTACCTTTGGTCAGAGATGTCTTAAAATGACTATGCTATAAGCTTAAACCCTGGCCTTCCCCCCTCACCCCTGGGGTTCTATTCCCCCAGGTTCTATTCTCAAGCAACATTTACTCTTCCTTCAGTTGCTCCCTCCAGAAACAAGCAATCATCTAACTCTACCTCATATTCCCCACATCCAAATCCCATCACCCTCCCCTGCCCATCCTACCTTCTAAACATTTTCCAGAGTCCACTGCTTCCATCCCAACTCACCATTCAAACTGTGGCAACAGCCTGTTTATGTGTCTTTCACCTAAATTTCAACATGTTCTTGCTAACACCTGGAGAGAACCTTTAAAATTTCCTATAAATTACCTCCATACTTCTGATTCCATAAAAGACTTTCAGTGCCCTCCCCCCGACCCCAGCCCTGTGCTCTTAGGATGAAATGGCACCTTTTTACTGTGACCAACCTAAGCCCCAGCTTGATCCCTGACTTCTGCTCTGGAGTCTCCACTCAGTATTCTCCGCCTCACGCTCGGCCCCAGCCTCCCCGCTGAGCCGTTCCAGTACACACTGTTTCTCTGCTAGTCTGTGCAATCTAAAGGCACAAAGACAGCAGAGCACATGCTTCCTGCGTGCCTAACAAATGCTCAGTTTCATAAGTGCTCTACACACATTCACAGAATAAACATTGTGAAGCATGGCCTGCAGGTTTGAGTGAGGCCAGAACCCCTCCAAGAGCTCTTTTTTTTTTTTTTAATGCTGTATGGTCTCCTGAACAGCCATCCCCATAAGATAATATAAAAATCTGGATTAATTATTTAAGAACACCTTCCTATGTGCATTGCTGAATGAGGATGAAAGTGAGGGTCCCAGTGGCTGAACACAAAGTGAAAGCCGAGACCCTAGAGGGGAGTCAGAGCCTCAGCCAACTTTGGCCCCTGGAGGGTCTGCAAAACTTTGGGAACTTGAAGTGTCTATCTTGATGGGCTTCAGATCAAACCAGGAAATAAAATCTCCGTTCACTCACCGTGCGGAAGTTAATACTATACAAGGCATAAAGCTGAGAAAACAAAGGGGCCACATCTTAGTGAAAGAATAGATTACAAACAAGGTTCTCTGTGCTCTCACTCCTAAACCCATTCCAGTTGGCTCATGAGGAAAATGTAAGGCAAATCCCAATAAAGGCACAGTCTATAGACTATTTCAGCAATGGCATTCTGAGTGATTAAGTAGGACCATGGGTGTGGCTCAGTGGTTGTCTAGCACAGGCCCTGGGTTCCATCTGTAGCACTGTGAGCAACACCAATGCAAACATATATATGTACCTACATACAGAAGGTGCATGTGGGAAGCCTAAATGAGGGCCAGGGACAGAAAAATGACAGGTGAAAACCACAGAAATCATAACAAATTATTGGCATTGACTAATAACAAGTTATCTATAGTGGTTCTTAGCTGTGACAAATATACCAAACAGATGTGAGTTGTTAGCAAGAGAGAAACTGAGTGTGGGTTGTATAAGATTCTGAACTAGTTTTTTTTAAACATTTCCTATAAATATAAAATCTAAAAGAGTAATTGTATTAAAAGCAAACCCGTTACACAGAAGGGGAAAATAGGAAACTTCTAAGTCTTAATGTGATGTTGTCAATATTTTCGCTGAGATTCGTAAGCGTTCATTGAATTTTGTGATCTAAATCATTAAGCAAACAGTTTAATTGTACATAGCCTCAGGTTGTTATAATTCCCAAATACCTGGGAGATACCAATACAAATTTTCTCTGGAAAAAAAATAGTTTCTCCCAAAGCCTCTACTTATTTCTTCAGATGAAAATTCAAAGAAGATGAAATTATCATTAAAAGTTTCAAAACATATAAGGGGACAAATTGTTATAAGTGAAATTTAGCAGAAATAAAAGATAGTAGAATCATAACCCCAAGCATTTCAGAAATAGAATATGAGTATTTAGATGCTTCCACATATAACAAAGAGCCTCAATAATGAGCACAAAAAAAAAAGGTCTATAAAATTACCACGTAAATAGAACTTCACTGAGAAATACAGTTGATGATTCAATGGACAGGTAGACAGGAGAATGAATAAAGCTGAAAGAAGAATTTGATTTAGAAGAAAATTTCAGAATATGAGCTGGGGAAAGAGATAAAAAGTATAGGATAAAGGAGGAGATGTAAGGGTATGGGAAGAAAATTTAATATGTACTTCTTTGACTGGAATGATAAGAAAAGAAGAAGAAATAATGGTGCAAGAGTTTCTGAGTAAGAATTTCTCACAGTTGTGGATGGGAATCAAGTTCAGTACCTGGAGTTGGATGGAATGCTGGGCAGGATATGTGAAATGAAGTCCCCACCTAGGAAGAGCAGAACAATTCCACAAAGCACAAAGGACAAAATGAACAAACTAACTAAACCAAAATGAAATAAACAACAACAAAACCCCACCCCGCTAGACCTTCTGCTAGCAAGAAAACAAATATGAAAATAGGACACAGCTGTGGAAGGATGCATGCTGACTGAAGGAGGCACCTTCACTGCTCACCTGCTTTTATTCTAAAGAATCCAGCTGACAATTACATGGAAATTCACTTTGAAAAAAAAAAAAAAGTCATGGTATGACTCACATACACTGACACGAGAAATACTCACACCCGGATTTTTAAGCACCAGAGAGTAAAGGCAGATTATATTCAAAGGAGTGATAACTGGACCTACAGATGGCTTTTCAACAGCTGTAGTGGAAGCCAAATAGCTGAATGATACCTTCAATGTTCCAGGAGAATGACCTGACTTCCATTTCCAGTGAAATCATCTTTTGAGATCAGCATGAGCAGGATGCACTTCCAGATAAGGAACTGTCACTAACAGAGCCTAAAGAACAAATTTCATTAAACAGCAGGAAAAATCTCCAACGGAAGGTCTCACGAAAGAAGGAATGATGGGGTGAAATGCAGGAAAAAAAAATCTAAATAAACAGTGACAGAACAGAGGAACAATAATCACACCTAAATTGTGACTTACAGGCAGTTGTAACTCAAAGTAGTAGACCAGCTAGAGGAGGGCTGATCATGGGCAAGGCATGCCGAGGCTCTGCTTAGTTCAAGGATGCTTATTAATGAGGGACACCTTTAACTTAGGTCTCTGTGTTAAAACACCTAGGCTATCCACTAAAGAGCAAACAGGCACAACAATTTTCTAACGAGTGAAAAAAGAACAGTAGCATGTCAATCATCAAGGAAGCAGGAAACAACAGAAAATAGAAAAGGCAGTTAAAAATAGCATGAAATAAAATGGCAGAAATTAATATAAAAATATCAGCAGTCACAGTAATTTATTTTCAGTCTAGATTTCACTTTCATCCATCCAAATAGTTTTTATAAAGTGAGAACAAAAATTGGAAGTAAAGGCTTGAAAACATGAGAAAAAGATAACACTAAGAGAAATGAACAATTAAAAGTCAGCAAGGCTGGGTTAATTTTAAGTCAAATACTTTATGCAGCAAAAGATGAAGTAGAAAAGATTATTAGGCAATAAGAACTGTTTATTTCCAGAAAGATTCAATAATTCTTAACTTCTATACTTTTAATAATATAATATTAATAAATATACAGGGCAAAGTGTGATGTAGTTGCTAAATATTGACAAATCTATAATCAAATGTGAGATTTTTACACATTTTCTGAATAATTAGTAGGTCCAGAAAAGAGAATGATCAGTAATAACTGAGCAATACAAATTTTAGTTTTGCACAATAGACACATATCCATATAACACTCACTGAATGGGAGTAGAACCTGTAGAAATTTTACAAAAACCACCAACTAGATGCTAAACCACAAGCTAATTTCAAAAAAAAAAAATCATATGAGATTGTGCCATTTGGGAATTATACAATGCACTTGGAAATGAATAGCAAAAAACAAAAATAAAAAAGAAATAGTGACAATCAATAGATAAAACTGAAGTAGACAGAATGAAAAATACAGCTTAATGAAAATTGAAACTTAAAACTGTTAACAAAAGTATCTTGTGTCAAAACCTGTGGGATACAGCTAACTTAATAATCAGAGTCAGATTTGCAGCATCATAACCTAGAAAAGGTGAATCATCTTCTGCTTCCAACTTCAGCAACAGAAAACTTTGTATTAGCACCCCCCCCCCCCGAAAAACTATGATTTCTAGGAGAAAACTAGCCCCTGATGAATCATTCCAAAGCTGTCAGTTTCTCCTCCTGGAGCTGGTCGTGGGAGTTCATAATCTCACATGAGTGTTCTAAGGGTAGTGTGGTCTTTGTAGCAGGCAGGACAGAAACTAAAGCTGGCATTGCTCTCCTTCACCAAGCCTGGCTCATGATGTAGTAACTGTTCGTGTGGCATCTTGACAGCTGGGTCCTTTGTCCTGGCTGTATAAGTTAGCTGATCCTCTGGTGTGCACAAGTGTTAAATGCACACTCTGGCAGTTGTGTCAAAGCAGAGAGAATAGCATCCTTTTAGTCTCTTTACTCTTAGTGGGATTTTTTAAATGAACAAACAAACCACCAACAACCACCAGAAAGTCAAGGACAATGAAGAAGTTACCATACAAAGTGCAAGCACAGAGCTTATTTGGAGGCCAAAATAGTGCACATTTGAACACTCTGGAGGAAATAATTTATCAGAGAGAGAAGCATTTCTCCCTGAACAAAAGGAAAATGGAAAACAAAGTCCTAAAGCCAGGAGCCCTGCAGTTTCTATTGATTAAGTGAAGAGAAATGTTTTCCCCAGGGGCAGGCCCAGCAGATGGCAGCGTGGTAGAACCAGCAGACACCCCCCTCTCCTCCACCTTCAGGGGAGCAGTGCCTCCTTCTTGCACTCTTCCAGCTACGAGTCTCTGTGGAATTCTTTTAAGTATTTTAAAAGCAGGGGAGAAAAAATAGCCCATATGTTTAGGCTAGCCACACACACACATCACCAAAAATTAAAATAAATAAGACAAAAGTTGAGGGGAGAGTAGAGAACAAAAACAACGGAATTAGCTAAGCCTTGAGTGAGTGTCTAATAAACGTGACATTTTTAACAGGCATGTTGAAATTTCCCCCATGTGCTGGTGACAATGATAATAATTGAATGCAGAAGGGATAAAAAAAAATCTATTAATAATAGTGACAGCAACCAAAGCTGTTGGGAGTTTTAACATTCAGATTTCTGTTTGTAATGTAAGACCTAGAGCAACTCCTCAGGTAGCTTACTGTAGCTTTGCCTCTGTGGAAGCTGTGGGGGAAGCTATGGGCCCTTCCTTTCAGGGAAGAGCCACCACATCCTACTCTCAGGGAACACAGGGCGACAGGGACCCCAAAGATAGGATCTGTCAGGCACAGGATGGCCTTGTGTCAGCATGGGGTCTGGAGACAATCACTTAGAACCTCTTGGGTATAGCCCAGTGCGTGGTGGGTTACTTCAGCCAAGTCTAAGTTCTTAAAGAAACAGAAAACCCAGATTTTTAAAGTATGAATGTTCTGTAGCACCATCTATGCCAAGTTTCAAAACATCCTTTATTACCCCCGAAATAAACCTATATACCCATTGCACAGCCTCTCCCTACTCCCACCTGCTACCCCTGGGGACCAACCAATCTGTTTTGTATCTCTGTTTACATAAGATGAAATTACACAGCGTGTGATTTCTTTTATGCCCACTTCTTTCACTTAGCCTGTTTTCAAGATCCATCTACACTATAGCATGCATTCGCATCCTATTCCCTAACACACCTCGATGACACTCCGTTATATGTTTATCTGTTTATCAGCCAATGGAAAGAAGGTCTTTGGACGGTGCCCTGAGCCTGTAGAAGATTAGGCTGTTATAGATAAAAAGCCAGATGATAAAAGTAATTTAGGGCAGAGGAGATGGCTCAGTCAGTAAGGTGCTTGACATGCAAACATAAGATCCTTAGTTCAGACGCCTGACACCCACGTAACAGTAGGGCACAGTGGCATACATCTGTAAGGTCAGTCCTGGGTTTGAGGAGGCAGACACATCCTTAGAGCTCACTCTCTAGCCAGTCTGGCCGAAGCAATGGGCTTCAAATTCAATGAGAGGGCAGAGAGAGTTATGGATGATGCTGAGAGTTACATGATGCTGATCTCTGGTCTCCACATGTACATACACACACACACAACCACTACCACCCCCCACAAGAAATAATAACCATTAACCAGAAAGAGGATATTAAGCTCAAATTCTTTAAGCTCAGGAAAAAGATAATGATTGGTGGGTAGAGAGATGGGTGAATAGCTTCATTAAATAGAAGAATACTAAAATTTAAAGTTTAGAAACCCAGGCTCTGTCTTGGCCACATTGAAGTTCTATGAATACAGATCACTTCTTTATGGGTCTTTGTTCTCTTGCATGAAAAGGGAGACCATTAGGCCAGCTCATTTCTTGTGATCCCAAATCCCCCCCCCCCCCCAGAAACTCCCTCAGAGAAACTTGGCTACCTGCTGAGTGACAGGTGAGGCTCCTCAGAGGCAGATAAATGGGCAAGCTGATTCACAGACACATTCGCCTGATGTGAGTGCTCTGTGGTTGCTTCTCAACTTGGGCTGGGCTCATCCAGAATCTTCCTTTTGATTTCACCGAGTCTCCTGTCTTCTCATAGTACTACCCATTACCCAACCCCGACCCCAGCCAGTCCTTACTCTCTGACACACAGTGTCCTTTGCTCAGTACAGTTTTCTCCGCTATAACCTTTGTCTTCTCAGAGGTGTGGTTTTCTATTTCTTGCAGAACAACTGAGGCCACAGGCTAGCCCCCTGAGCCTGTGCTCCCAGCTCCACTGCTAGTGAAGCCAATTCCCAGCCCAGATCCAGCAACATCAGGCACTTGTAAGTTATTTTATCAACAAACTTGTATGCAGCAAGTTGCCATGGAAATAGAAAACTGACTGTTGGCATTGGTATCTTGAAAATAAAGTGTGAGTCAAGCTGAAAAATACCAGAGGTAGGGGAGGGAGAGGCGGATAAAGACAGATAGGAAAGGTTCCCTTGGGATAGGTGAGACCACTTCTTGCGCTGCCCCTCGAGAAATTCTAGGTGGCCGTGGAAGAAGAGAAGGCCTCCAGGTCCCACTTGAAGCCAATATTTATTCTGGTGTAAAGAAACCCAGAGAGTCTGCGGGCTAGTTCCCCCCAGTAATGAGGATTGAAACCAGCTGTGAAGTTAGGCCTGGTAATCTGAGCAATTGCTATGTATCTTTCTAGAGCAGGGAGCAGGATGCTGGGCACTGAGCTGGCCTCATGGATCACCATGATAGCAACCAACTAGGGGACAGGGATGCCTTTTGGCTCCCAGCATTTTCTTGGGGGATGTTCTTCTTTGTGACCCACAAGGAACTAACTGCATGCTGGGATGATTGCTAAGAGACTGTCTAGGGCAGAGGTTCTCAACCTTCCTAATGTTGTGACCCTTTAATACAATTAATTCCTCATGTTGGGGTGAGCCCAAACTGTAAAATTATTTCTTTGCTACTTCATAACTGCAACTTGCTACTGTTATGAATCATAATGTAAATATCTATGCTTTCCAATGATCTAAGGTGACCCCTGTGAAAGAGCCATTTAACCACGAAAGGGTTAAAACCCACAGGTTGAGAACCGCTGTTCTAGGAGAGGCCTCCTCTACATAGGCAAAGCCTCTGACGGGGAAGTTACCAGATTTGGCCGGGTCTCCACACCACTTGTTCGGTCTTCGTGGTCAGTTTGATCAAAGAGGCAGCCCCAGCCTGGCGCCTGCCCCTCTGAGAGGCCTGGATGTAGCCAACACCAATGTTGGTCCTTAGCAACTAGGCCTGCCTTTCTTCCTCTGAGTTCACTGAGTTCACAGGAGTCTCTTTGTGGGGAAGCAGCTTCTCTGAGGCAGCCAGGTGTCTCTTGTGTGCCGATAAGCGGCTCTGGCATAGAGCAACAGGTTCTGTAAAGAGGTGGAAAAGGAATCGCCAGAGAACTGGCATCGTCTGAAGTTGTAGGGAGAGAAGTTTCTTCCTGCCCTCATCACAAACATGCTCACCTAGCCTGAGGAACCCTGCCGGATCCATAGCAACTCATTTGCCAGTGTAAGTCTCCACCTTAAAAAAAAAAATTCTCCCTCTCAGTGGTTGGGGCAGGCTTCATGTTCTATTAGAGGGCCTTAGGATTTCCTGGAAAAAAAAAATCAATATGGTATAAGGGGTCCTTCCCAGAGCCTCAGAAATCATATCAAGAAAACAGTTTCCTTGCAGCTAGAGCCAAGCATACAGGTTGCTGGGTGGTGTGTGCAAGGAAAGACAGAAGATGAGAACAAACTGCAATATCTAGACCAGTTTCAGCAAGATATCAGCCTCTCACTTCCCCTCACATGATCAGCTTGCTCAGCTATCAACCCGACCCAGGCTTCCCTCAAGGACCAGAAGACGTACAGACCTCTCAGAGTACCTCACATACCATCAGATATTCAGCAGCCAGCCCCCAGTGGCACCTTGCCTGGTGGATAGAAGGAAAACCAGAGTATAAGGAGTATTTAGTTGATAAGCTTTGTGTCTTTGGGAGAAAAAAAAATCACTTTATCTCTCTGGGCTTCTTAATCATATCTAATATAGGAGACTGGTTTGGCTAATCTTGGAGGCATCTTGTAGATTTAGAGAATCTATGTCTCTGTTTTAAAGGGGTTTTCTCTAGCAAACCTCCTCAAGCTGATAATGATCCATTCACTCTCACACACAAATTGCCAGCAGTTAATTGCCATGTGAGAGATGGACCCTGAGTTAGAAACTCACTTATTCACTCAACAGTTGTTAATGGAGCATTTACATATTCTGGACACTCACCTAGACACAACAAAAGAGGAGAAACGCTTGCCTGCAGAGTCTACAGTCCAGTGAGGGGCAGCAAAGAGAAAGGAGGGCTGATGTAAACAGCAGACCTCACAGGAAATAGAGGCAGGATACTATACGGCTATCATCTTTTTGTGCTGGGGATGGAGAAGGACTCTCTTCAGAGTGGTTGAGGAAAACGCTCTGTGTAGCAGATAAATTAGCAGAGATCCAAAGAAAGAAAAGAGCAGGTGTGCAGAAGGAAACTAGACAGGGATGAAGGAGAGAAAGGTCCAAATCCTCTTAGAAAGCATCACCTTGGAGAAGTAGCTTCTCCGGTTGGTCTGCTGCAGGGGTCAGTGCAAGCCTTAGGCCTCTTTCAAAATTCTCCTCAGAAGCAGTTTGAAAACCACCCTGAGATGGTAACCTTGTTAACCCTTCTGCTGCCTCAGCACAGCTTGGCTCTGGAGTCATGTGGCCTGGGTGAACTCTTATTTGTTATTTGTGCTTGATGGGCACACCTAGCCATTTCAAGCCACAACTCTCACTTGTGTGATAGTGATTTAAAATGTAAGAGCAGCTTTACCAGGCCACAGAAGATGACCATGCAGCCACTCCTGATGAGATCTGATAGACTAAGATCAGAAGGAAGGAGAGGAGGACCTCCCCTATCAGTGGACTTGGGGAGGGGCATGTGTGAAGAAGGGGAAGGGAGGGTGGGACTGGGAGGGGAGGAGGGAGGGGCTTATGGGGGATACAAAATGAATAAAGTGTAATTAATAAAATAAAATTTAAAAAAAAAAACCCAGAGCTTTCTTCAGTGCTGAGGAGACACATTGGAGGACTGAATGTATCTTCGTTTCTAGAAGCCACACTGCCTCTCCTGCTCCCCCCCCCCAGACCTCTCGGATATTAGGAAGGTAAATCTCTTGCTTTTAGAAACCCTTCGCTCACACTCCAGGACAATAGGAGCAGCACTGAGATGGCTGAGACTAGCATAGATGGGCCTCCACTTCTATAAAGAGCCTTAGAGGGCAGAGTGGCTGGGAAGCCAGGGTGCGATCACACTTGAATAGCAAGTCCACCAGGACCACCTTGCAGCCCAGCAGAGTTCTGTGACTGGGGACAGTCTGGGGAGCTGCCTGCAAATGTGATGCTACAAGAAGCCATTTAAAGTTTTATTTTACAAAACAGAATAAATTAAAAATGCATTAGGAACGAGGCCCTTACTTAACTACAGGGTGTGCTAATGGGCTTGGAGCCTGCACTCCCTCCTCCTTTAAGCTCTTAATGACTGAGCTTTAATGTATTTTACTTCTTGAAAAACAATCCCACAAGCGCTCAGTACAGTCAGAAAAACATTTCTAAAATCATTAGACCGCTGCACGGTAAATATTCATCACAACCACAGCTCCCACCTGCTTGCAATGAGCCATCGATTTTTCTCCTTGCCTTGCTTTGCTTTCTCCCTCGATTTTCATTTCTTCCCTTTCTCCCCCAACCTCATCTTCACTGGAAGCTCAGGCAAGGCTTGGCAAAGCTATCTATAAAGAGACACATCTTCAAAGAGGGCAGAAGAGTCTCTGTCAATATTCAGTCCAATTAGACCTTCCATGCCACCTGCTGTAAGGCCCCTGGGTATCCATGGTGGGTGAGGGGCTTCATGGTCCTGAGAACCCACACCCTCCCACCAGCTGATGTTTGAAATATAGCAGGATGCATGGCTCACAATAGGGAGATAACTAGCTCGGCTATTCGTGGATCTGGAATACATCCTCAGCCCAGCTAATAGCACCAGTTTACCCTGAGCAAGTCACATCACTGTCCTAACTCCTAGAGTTGTCATTTATAAGACAACTATGTATAATAGTTGATAGTTTATGATCTCTTAGGTGAAGAGCTTGGTTTCAACCTGACCATAGCCCAATATTGGCTTTGTAGCCATGTACACATTGCTTACATTTTTTTTGAGCATGTGTTTCTTACTTTAAAATTACGTATATAGCTCAGGGGTATATAGCTCATTGGTAGAGCACTTAGCATGAGTGGCATTCCAAGTTCAATCTCAGGGACCGTAGAAATTGTACATATATGTAAATTCTGTAACAGTAGTCTCGTGGACACAACATGGGAGGAAGGGGAGGGAGGGGAACTGCCCACATGGCATCTGTGACCATACCCCAGGATCAAGAGTGAATGAAGGGTTAGATTGCCTCAGATGACCAGACTGACAGAGAAAACATTCTCCTCTGGGCTCAGAGTCTTCAGGCCCACTGTGTTCACTGCTCAGCATAGTACCCTTTCATTAGATCTCTAGAGCTTTGTCAGGTAGTCAAGATGATTACACCCAATTAGCAAATGAGAAAACTGAACTCCAGTGAGGTTTGTTCTGAGCTAAGTGACAGAACCAGTTTACACTCCCAGAGCCTCCAACTCTGCAGTGGCATGAAACCAAATTCTCACAATTATGACAGTGAGGGAGTCCATCACAAACATGCCAAATGGGTGCGCCATTACATTTTTGTGTATGATACTCACCGCTGTTGATAGTTCCTTCATTCCTTCCATCTGACATCAGTGAACAGAGATTAATAATGTAAATTCTTAATATTTAGCTGGACTCCCTGGTAATTGAAGAAATCCATAAACAACATGAATGCTTAAGTGAGAGTCCTTAGCCCCGTTCTAAGCTGCATTTTTATTTCCCTCCATAGCCTATGTAAATTCATCTCTCATATTGATTTTCTTTTAAGGTTTATTGTTTTTTTATTTATGTGTATGAAAACCTGACTATATGTGTGCATATGTACTGTGTACATGGATCCTTTGGAACTGGAGCTATAGATGGTTTCCAGCTGCTGTGTAAGTGCTTGAAGGCAAATCTATGTCCTCTACAGGAGCCATCAGCATGCTTAACCACTTTCAAGCTCCTAGTTTTTAAAAAGCTTGTGGCATGGCAGGCACTGTAGTAAGTGTCATACTACATCTCAGCTAATACTTGCTACAGCATCCCATTTTACAGATGCACGAGAAGAAATGTTTCTTTAGGGTGAATAATACAAAGTCATATCAACAATGAGGAGTTTGTAATTAGTTTCTCTTACTGCAGATTACAAAGCTAAATAAATATTTTTGCATACTGTTTCTGAAAATATGTAACTTAGTAAGACCTAAGTTGCAGTTTCTTGGGACTCTCCTAGAACATTGAGTTTTTGCTTTGTTTTTGTTTGTTTGTTTGAAAACTGGTTGGTTTTGAAGGATGGATTCCTACACCATACCCCTGGCTATTGTTCTTTAACTGACATGGTAATGAAGCCTGGAAGTGCAGGACTTCAGAAGGGAAAACTTCTCATAATGACAATGAATTGTAGAAAGATGAAGGAGAAGTTTTCTGTTGAGGTGCATCAGCCTTCTGTGCCTTCTTTATGTGAGGAACTATTAGCCTCTGTTTGGGAATCAAAATTTGATTGACTTTTGCTTATCCTACGTGATACACAGAGCAATAGTATCTGAGTCTTGCTGTTATGATTTCTTTTTTTAATGTGTTCTTTAAATTTCTATGAAAAAGAGCTGATCTTCAGGGAAACCTGTCATACAAATGTGAACATTATGTTTCTCTCAACTGAACTTTTACAAGGCATGAAGAGGACACAGAACTAAAGTGTAAGAAACAGAAAAAAAAATCCTCAAAGAGGTTAAAGTTGCTAAATGGCAAAGTTGGTGGTGATAGATGTCTAGAGGTGACAGAATTAACCATTAGTTCAGCAGTGACAGAATGAGAAAGACAAAGAACCATGTGGGACCATGGTATTTTTTCATATTTTTATGGGGGTAATTGATCTAGTTGAAAACACACAGCACACACAAGTATATGCATACACAAATACAAGCACGTACAAACAGAGGTAGAGACTTACGTTCAGGAGTCTAGCTATGATAAGTAGGTTGCATTTTGACCATTAGGTTGCATGTTGATGCGCATATTGGTAGGACTGTTGAGTTTGAGGCCATTGAACTCAAGTTATAAATAGATGTAAGGCAAACAATCACCCAGTGAAGGAAAGTTTTAACTAGGCCAATGGTGAGAGGGTGTGATTTGTTTCAGATAACTTATGTACAGCCTCAAAATGGATGCCAGGACAGCAATTCTATTAAATAAATTCATGACAGATTAAATAAAATGCAAACCTGAGGCTATTGGATTACAGATTCTAGTTTTTAACTACTATGGTATTTGACTCTTATCCAAACCTGACTGTTTGCCAGTAAAAGTTGGATAAATATGAGGAAAAGATTACCCAGAGAAGATATGACAAATCTCGTCCCTCCCACAGGAGTGCCATATTCAATTTCAGCCAGTGGTTTCAAAGATCGGCATCTCAACGGCCTTTCCCACTTCCTTACCCTCAGGAAGGATAGCACTCATCAGATAACGTAAAAGCTGTTCTCCAGCCAAATGCCACTTTGTTCTGGAGGCACGGAAGAAGGTAAAGGGTGTGTAAACTCAGTTCTACTTGTAAATGAAGCGATGATTAGAAGAGGACGGCTCTGTACTATTGATCCTCCAGAGGATCTAGAGATGACCAAATCCAGGCTCTGTGCAAAGTGGTCTGCTATTTCAGCACCCTGGAGAGCGCACACGCAGCCTTGCCTGAAAGGCCCAGAGACCGTGCTGGAAGCCCTGAATTTTCCCCAGTGGGCCTTTTGGTAACTCCATTGCTGAAAGTGGGGCCAGAATGCTGGCATCTGAGTGCTGGGTAGGGAGCTAACCTTTGTTTTCCCTGGGTCACTGTGGCTACACAACAAATCTCAGAAGTCACTGTGTCCACCACAACCAAAAAATTCACGGGTTGAAGAAGGCCTTCTGGCACATGCGACAACCAGCTAAAAATGACTGTTAAGAGAATGAGTCACGCAGAGGTTATTTTAAAGTGCCTTTGTGATTGAGACCATTGTCCCTGGGAAGCAGTACAGATTACAGCTGAGACATGGAACTGTTGCAGCTAGGTGATTAAATATTTCAGTGGCTGGATGTAGAGGAGATAAGACACCTCATCCCAAGACTCTCTACACTGACGGAGTTGACAAAACTCGAATTGATGTGTTAGCCCTTTATTACAGATATTTAAAATAAGGAAAAATAAAGTGGCCTATAAAAAGGGAAAACAGTATGTGTGAAGAGAGTTTACCTACTCTTATCTCTTTCTGTGAAGGAAGAAATTGAGACAGTGAATCAGATCTACAGGATGAGGTGCCATGGTCTAATCAAAGGATTAGGAGCGATGTTAGCTGCTCTGAGCGCCCTCTAGAAATTTTCTATAGTCACTGCTGATGCACAAAAGCCAGGAATGTGAGCATGTCAGGGATACTGAAGTTGGAGACAAACAGGAAGTAATGGGGCTGCCCTCTCATCAGTTAGACTGGCTGGGTCTGCCACCCATCTATACAGACCCAGCGTTAGATAAGCGCATTTAGTCGGGCTTTGGTGGTGGTGGTGACCATTAAGCTTCTTCTTTTTTTTTTTTTTTTTCATGGGTGAGGACAATTAAGAAACAGGGGTTATGTGAGCGGGGGTGGGGGGGAAGGCTATGCATCTCATTCATGTTGACTTTCCAATTTGAGATGCAAGTTGAACCCATCCCTGTCAGGGTAGGATATCTTTAAATCAATTGAACATGAGATTATATATTTTTTTTAATGTGGAAGTTAATAAACATTCAGCCTGCTGTGACTGAAAAGGTAAGAATCAGACTGAGGTGTTGTCAGGGATGTCTCTTCCTCAGTGAGAGAGGGGGATTAGACATCTTCAATGGATCTTCTTAACTGTCAACTTGATTGGACAAAGAAGTGCCTGGGAGATTAGCAGAGCACAGCTCTGAAGATGTTTCCCAAGATGAGTAGATCACAAGGGCTCAGACCTAGTGAACATATCAATCAATCCCTTGATGGAGTCATAATATGGTGGCATTACTGGGAAGTGGTGGAGAGTGGGAGGGGCTTAGATGGAGGAAGTAGGTCATTGAGGCTTGTCTTTGCAGCTATATCATGCCCTGTATCCCTTTTCTCTGCTTCCTGTCTACCATAAGAAATGAGGAAGATGCCTTGCTAGATGTTCACACTGTCATGACATCCTACCCAAGTGCATGGGATTGGACAGCAATGGATGGAACCCCCTGAACATGTCAGTCAAAATAAAACCTTCCACCATTAGCTTATTCTTGCCAGGCATTTTGTCACAAGAGCAAGAAGTGTGATGAATATAATATACAAAATTACTGGAAAAGTCAAAGCATCCTAAGTTTGTACCCCAATTAGTTTGTTTGACAGTCAAACTTGGTACTAATACAACATAAGGTCCAAAACTTAAGGCACAAAACTGTATATATACTATGATTACATTTTGTAAAAACATATACAAAGAACTCAAAAAATATGGTAATGACAGGGCTAAATGAAAAGATGAGTAATTTTGATTTTCTTCTCCAAGCCTTTGTTTATTTTTCAAATTTCCTCAGTGGACTTATATTACTTTCATAATCAGGAAAAATATTCTGAAAATTTTGCTTTCAAGTTTTTTTTTTCCCAAGGGCCTACTTTGGGGGACAGGCTCTCCATCATTCTTGGCTTCCTTGATGCTAAAGTTCCCTCCAAAGACAAAGACACATATATGATTTGTGAGTGGAATAAAGCTCTAGTTTAGCTCATATTCTATTTCAGAGGTTTATTTGAGTGTTTGGCCTAGGCCTGCAGAGTCACAGCTCCTCAAAAACTGGACCATGCTCCATGGTCTTGTCCACTGGAAACTGAACATTTTTAAAGAAGCCATGTTCTTGGGGAGAACTGATTACTATGTCAACTCCAATTGGTTTTCCTGGAACTGGAGGAGCAGAATAGCAAGTGTTTGTAGTACATCATGAGGTGCCTGTTGGGATTTTAACCATATAAATAATCCACATAGTGTCAGCTCAGATTTTTCATCTTTGACATAGAAGAATGCTTAGAACACAGTTAGAGAAACAGGTCTTTCCCAAAAACCTGGTTGTTTGCCTGAAGATGAGGCTTAAGTGAAACGGGTCTACACAAAACCACTGTCTCAAGCCCTTGGCTACAAGTATCCAATTATGTTCACATTCAATTAAAGTGCCACAGCCACCCAGATACCACTGGCCTCAATAAAGGAGAAAAAGGAAAACCACTAGGGTTTGGAAGAAGGCAATAAAATAAAAGCGCATTTCTACCAACAATTTTCTTTATACAAGTGTTGATGCTATTTCATCCAATTTACACCAGCAAAGGAGTATAAAAAGCAGACAACTAACAAAATGCAAAAAAGGGGGATTTTCAAAGGCTGTCTCTGGGATGTCACTCCAGAACAGGGCCTTGGTACCTGACTCTGCTTCCAGAAGACATGAGGTATTAGAAAAGAGCTGTATGAAAAATGGACCTGTATGGAGCTGTATGGAACACTAGAGGCTGGGTGTTCATGGCTGATGCCTGAGGCGGAAGTGACTCCAGTGGGCTTTATTTGTCCCACCACAGATAAAAGATGCAGTGCGCACAGAAACTAGTCACCACCTCTTCTCAGGGGACGTTCCTGTGTGCTAAGAAGAGTATCAGAGTCTCAGACCCCCTCACACCCGCCTTTTAATTACTCTTTAATAGGGATCAAGGCCTTCAGTACAACAAAAAGGGAGATTTTTTGTGTAAGCAAACCCTTTGGAAAGTAAACAGCATCCCTTAGGTTTACATTAAAAGATGGATGACTGATACAACCTATGCTCCTGTGTTGAAGGCAAGTTTTCATAGCAGGTGAAGGATAGAGATCAAGAAGTGGCCCGTGCAAAGAAGAAAAAGATCTAGCTGCCAAGAAAGGAGAAAAAATAAGGGAGGCCAAGGGTGGAGAGGTTAATCTAACCTCACTATCTGGCACAGAACTGGTGTGGTTTTCAAAAGGACACAGAAACCAACACATACGGAAAAACCCTCTGGTTGTTTCCAATTCACTTTTGAGTTTTCTATCCTAGGTTTGATCTGCATGTAGGACTCCCACTAAGAACAGGAGAACCGTTAAAACAAAGGTTTTAACTACAGTGCAAGCATAGTGTACTTTCAATTATCCAGCCATGAAGTGCCATTTTCCCAAATTTGCCTTTCCAGTTGTGTATTTAACCGAGGTTTATTTTTAAGTGAACTGTGCAGGAGATGGGAGAAAATTCAGGAGTGTAAGTTAGGACGCTCTGTCTACAGGGCAATTACAACACCAACTTCCATCTCAAAGCCATTTGTGCTTTCCTCTGGAAGCACTTTTCTTTATTGGCAGTGACTCCTCAACACTACCTCCAAGAATTATCCACAATCTTTGACCACAGAATTTGGCATTGTCATAGATGTGGGCCCCCAGCCAGGGCTCTGAATGCTTTTGTTGTATAGCAATATCCATCACAATAATGCTGGGCCAAAGCACTGTAATGTCATTTCCCACAATTAACTCATGTTAGCCTCAGATCGATTTCATTTCCTTCCCTCCTCCTTCCTCAGTGCTCATAACTGTTACCCTGCCAGTGGTCTTGGCCTTTCTCACCTCCCTTGGAAGAAAGCTGCCTTTCTCCTACCCAAGGCTACACTTCCTCCTATGCCCTGGATGTTACCCTAGCCTATTCCTTCTTACCACTTGAGGGACTAGAAACTTTCCTCTTTCTCATGTCACCTGTCTTTCTGGTATCTTTATCTTCTAACACTGGCTGCCTACTGTGGTCACACAGCAGCTCACATCTCTCCCACCTCAAAATAAACCAAGAAAATTGTGTTAAGGGGCTGGGAAGATGGCTCAGTCAATAAAGTGCTTGCTGGGTAAGCTTGAGGGTCTGAGTTTGGGTCCCCAAGAACCTTTGTGAAAATCTGGGCATGGTGGTACGTGCCTGTAATCCAAGTGCTGGGGAGGTGGGCAGGTCGTTCCCTGGAGCTTGATGCCTTGCAAGTGTGGCCAAAACCGCGAGCCTTAGGTTCAGGAAGACACCCAGTCCCAAAAACTAAGGTAGAGACAGATCGAGGAAGACAACTGAAATCAACCAATGGCTTCCACTTGCGAATTCACACACACACACACACACACACACGTCAGTGTACACCGACAACCACACACGCACACAGAAAAATACACATGCATTCAACACACACACACACACACACACACACACAGATATACTTTGATTCAATGCTGCCCACTTCTCTTTACAATTCAGTTTCTTCTAAGAGAAGATAAATTCCAAGTGTTACTCCCCTTTTCTATTCTTGTCAGTTTCTCAGCTCACCTCATTTTTATATTTATCTGCTAGTTCTTCACTGAGATGATTCCCAGCAGCAAGTTCTTTCGTTGTTTGTTTTTTTCTGAGACTGGGTCTTTGTAGCTCAGGCTTGCCTGGAACTCATGATATAGCCCAGGCTGTCCTAGAACTCGTGGCAAGACAGAGAATTTCCTGTCTCTATCTTCCGAATGCTGGGACAATAGATTCTTCTGTTTGCTCCATCTACAGAACTCTTTCCAGTCCTTAAGTTTGCTTGTCTCTCCTGTGTTCAACTTTAATGACCGCCTCTCCTGGAACTGCATCTTCATTTTTCTAACCCTGTCCTACCATTGCTGCCCTGGAATGTTCTGGACATTTCTTCTCCATCTCTCACATGAGCTTTCCTTTCTTTCCTCACCTGTGAATGTTGATGGTCCCAGGTTGCTGCCTAGAGCACTGTCATTGACTCTCTAAACTTCCCTGAGGGTGGGGGGCTGTTGTCCTTTATGTTGGTTCAGACATTACCAAGTACTCTTGCCTGTGTCTTTCCTCCCCAAGCTTCCCCAAACTCCAATCTCATATATCTATGTGAATGGTTGAATTGGGGCATATCTACAATTAAGCATATCCAGTCTGTGACCTGTGACCGCATGTAGCCATTTGTGGTAAAGTGTAGACAGTATTCACAAAATCATACATAAAACATTGTGCAATTTTTTATTAACTCAGCTGCATGGTTTTCAAATGTAAACTCTGTATAATGTTGCAATCTCCAAAGGCTGACATACCTGGAGGGTCAAGTTTATCACTTCCAAATTTGAACTTACACCTTTCTCCTATGAAAGTCAAGTTCTTAATAAAGGATCTTTTACTGTCTGCCTTTAACTTTCTGAATAAAGGCCTTCAGTGTGACCAATAGGGCCTTCGCCTACCTCTTCCAGAGATCCCGAACCTTCTCCCCATCCAAAAGTGCCTGTTCCACTCATTTTTGGCCATATGGGACTTCCTGTATCCCACTAACGTGACATAGTTGAGTTTGCCTCTGTATGTCTTCTGCTTAGAATGGCCTCCATCACATTTCTCTTTTCTGTTTTCAAAATCTTACTAAAGAGCAGTCCATTCTCTGTAGACTCTCTTCTGTCAGAGATGAGCCTCTGTTAGGTCTTAGGCCTATACACATTTGGACTCTTTTGTGTATCTCGTGGAGTCCTACATTTTTGTGGCATATTTATCTTTCTGGATGAGACTTTGAGGTCCCTGTGAACCAGGCTTGTGTTTTATTAATCTTCATGTCTCCCAAGCCTTTGTCTAGCTTCTAGAAAACTGATTTTTCCCATCATGGACTGAGAAGCAAAAGAGTATTCTTGATGCATGTTGAGTATCTTTGAAATGTTTGTCATTACTGTTCAGAAGGACAATCATCTGGCTTTCCTCTCATTCTGCCTCTTCTCTGCCAATCTCAGTTGTCTTCGATTCCTTGATGAATCTCTGACACACTTCTCAAAGTGACCAAAGCATAGAGGGTCTCAACACGCAGGAATGTTGTAGGAGTGAGTGATGCTGGGCAAGGATGTACATTTGTTAGAGAGTAACTCCCAACTGAGCATGCTTGGAAAATCAATGCCTTTAATATAGGACTGACTTCAATATAGGACAGCAATGCAGAAAGCCCTCTCATTCCTGTTAAAATCAAGGTCACCAGTGTCAATAGAAAGGCAAACAGATGCTCTCAGGTTTGAACTTTTCTGACGAAGGAGCAGGAACTTGGGATTTAACTAATAAAGGAGTAGAAAGCAGGTTGAAAGAGTTTTCTTTTTTAATAATTTTTTTATTTATTATAATTTATTCACTTTGTATCCCAGATGTAGGCCCTACCCTCATCCCCACTCCTGTCCTTCCTCCCTCCTTCATCTCCTCCCGTACTCCTTCCCCAGTCCACTGATAGGGGAGAACCAACTCCCCCTCCCATCTGAACATAACCTATCAAGTCTCATCAGGACTGTCTTTCATAGTCCTCCTTAGGGTGCAAGGAATCTTATGAAAGAAGAGGGAGACAGAAAGACCTGGAAGGATCTGGAGCTCCACAAAGAGAACAACAGAACCAAAATATCTGGGCCCAGGTGTCTCTTCTGAGACTGACACTCCAACAAAGGACTATGCATGGAGACAACTTAGAACCCCCACACAGAAGTAACCCATGCAGCCCAGTCTCCAAATGATCTCCCCAGCAAGGGGAACAAGGGCTGTTTCTGACATGAACTCAGTGGCTGGCTCTGATTTTTTTTTTTCTTTCTAAAATTTAGGGAAAACTAGCCTGTGCATAACAGTTTAAAAACAAACAAACAAACAAACAAACAAGCAAACAAACAAACAAAAAACAAAAAACAAAAAAAACAATATGGGCTGATGATGCAGCTCAGTACTTACCCAGCACATGAAAGGACCTGTATTCCAGGTCCATATCCATATCCAGCAATTAAAATTTAAAAAAGACAACTTCTGAACGGCAGTTAGGGGGAAAAAACAACTAGATACCAATGTCTCCACTCAGAACTTTATCCCTCTATGCCTTAAAAACCTGGAAGATGGGGAAAAAGAAAAAAGAAATCTTTAAACTGAGGCAGGAACCCACCACAATGGGTCTTGTAGATTGAGTGGAGTGTTGCCTGGGTAAGAGGCAGATTAGGAAACGCATGTCCTTGGTTCAGGTGGGAGGTTCAGCTCGAATCTTTAATGGCCCAGGGTAGCCCTTTCCACCAGTGACTACCACAGCCGCGATGCAGCTTTTGCACACATTCCAAAATCTGTGTCACATATCGTAGCTCATATCTATAATCTCAGCCTGGAGGAGGCAGAAGCAGGAGGATAGCTGTGAGTTTGAGAGATTGAGCTACAGAGTAATACTGTCACAATCACAACCACCACCACCACCACCACACTCTTTGGCAACAACTCTGCTAAAGGCTCTTTAGGCACTTCAAACCCTGCAGGTCCCGGCCAATCTTGCAATCAGTTCCTTTGTTGTACCCCATTTACTGAAATCTCCATTTCCTTTGACTTCGTGGTTTCTGATACCCTGGAACACGCTTACTCCAGGTCTCTCTACATACATTCAAATGGCAAGTTTCATTTGCCAGTGACATGCTTCTCTTGCCCATTCTGTCCATTACCATTACCTTAGCCTTTGCTTGGGCCCTCATTCTGTATAATGGAGTTATCCCAAGTATGCGACCCTCTACTCCTTTGCCTGGCTATTTCACTTTCTTCTGAGAACTTTTTCCCACCTTAAGAACCTTCAAATGCATCTCATTGCACACACCATAAAACCCAGATTCCATATTCACTAATATTTATGATTGTTTTTAAAATTTATTCATTTGTTCACAAATTGCAATTTATTCACTTTGTATCCTAGCTGCAGCCCCCTCCCTCATCTCTTCCCAACCCGACCCTTCCTCCCTCATCTCCTCCCATGCCCCTCTCCAAGTCCACTGATAGGGGAGGTCCTCCTCCCCTTCCCTCTGACCCTAGCCTATCAGGTCTCATTAGAACTGTCTGGATTGTCTTCCTCTGTGATATGGTAAGGCTGCTCCCCCATCAATGGGAGGTGATCAAAGAGCTAGCCACTGAGATCATGTCAGAGACAGTCTCTGTTTCCATTACTAGGGACCCACTTAGAGACTGAGCTGCCATGGGCTACACCTGTGCAGGGGTTCTAGGTTATCTCCATGAATGTTCCTTAGTTGAAGTATCAGTCTCAGTGCCCAGAAATTTTGCTCTCCTTGTGGAGCTCCTCTCCTCTCCAGGTCTTTCTATCTCCGCCTTCTTTCATAAGATTCCTGCACTCTGCCCAAAGTTCAGCTATGAGTCTCAGCATCTGCTTTGATACCTTGCTGCCTAGAGTCTTTCAAAGGCCCTCTGTGGTAGGCTCCTGTCCTGTTGCCTGTTTTATCCCTCTTCCAATGTCTGTCCTGTTTGCCTTTCTGAGTGAGGATTGATCATCTTACCCGGGGTCCTCCTTCTTGCTTAGCTTCTTTAGGTGTACAGATTTTACTATGTTTATCCTATACTAAATGTCTAATATCCACTTTCTGCTTCTGGGATACCTCATACAGGATGATCTTTTCTAGATTCCACCATTTGCCTGCAAATTTCATGATTTCCTTATTTTTAATTGCTGAGTAGTATTCCATTTTGTAAATGTAGCACAATTTCTGTATCCATTCCTTCCTTAGTTGAGGGACATCTGGGCTGTTTCCAGATTCTGACTATTACAAATAAAGCTGCTACAAACATGGTTGAGCAAATGTCCTTGTTGTATACTTAAGCATCTTTTGGATATATGCCTAGGAGTGCTATAGCTGGATCTTGAGGAGGAACTATTCCTAATTGTCTGAGAAAGTGCTAGATTGATTTCCAAAGTGGTTGTACAAGTTTACATTCCCACCAGCAATAGAGGAAGGTTCCCCTTTCTCAACATCCTCTCCAGCATGTGTTGTCACTTGAGTTTTTTATCTTAGCTACTCTGGTGGGTGTAAGGTGAAATTTCAATGTTGTTTTGATTTACATTTTCCTGTTGATTAAGGATATTGAGCATTTCTTTAAGTATTTCTTCGCCATTCAATATTCCTATATTAAGAATTCTCTGTTTAGCTCTGTACTCCATTTTTAATTAGATTACTCGATTTGTTGCTCTTTAACTTCTTGAGTTCTTTATATATTCTGGATATTAGCCCTCTGTTAGATATAGGGTTAGTGAAGATCCTTTCCCAATCTGTAGGCTGTTGTTTTGTTCTGACAACACTGTCCTTTGCTTTACAGAAGTTTTTCAGTTTCATGAGGTCCCATTTATTGATTGTTGCTCTGAGAACCTGTGCTATTGGTGTTCTGTTCAGAAAGTTATCTCCTGTGCCAATGAGTTCAAGGCTCTTCCCCACCTTTTTTTTCTAACAGGTCTAGTTGTCTGGTTATATGTTGAAGTCTTTGATCCACTTGGACTTTAGTTTTGTACAGGGTGATAAATATGGATCTATTTACATGTTTCTACTTGTAGACATCCAGTTAGACCAGCACCATTTGTTGAAGATACTGTCTTTTTTTTCCATTGTATGGTGTGGTCTCTGTCAAAAATCAAGTATCCATAGGTGTGTGGGTTTATTTCTGGGTCTTCTATTCCATTGATCCACCATTCTGTTTCTATGCCAATACCACGCAGTTTTTATTACTTTTGCTCTGTAGTACAGATTGAAATCAGGGATTGTTTTAAGGTGTGTGTGGAGGGGTGGGGGTACAGATAGACATGCTGGAAATCAAACCCAGGCTCTTGTGCATGCTAGGTAAGGGCTCTGCCACTGAGCCCTTATGATTCATTTTTTAAGTGCACTTTCTAATATAAACATGTTTTTGTATTGACCTCAGTTTACAATTATATCTCATTTTTCATGTTTACCTCACCTAGGTTGTTTTATATAATCACAACTATTTCCTCTACACATCATTTTTCAGGCTTTAGGAAACTTATCTTCAAAATAAAAACACTCTTTAGAGTCAAACTTAAAAGTGACCTCTGACATTTGCCCTGGCTTCCTCGTTACTAACCAAGGTAAGGTCTCTTATACCAATATGTTGAGCACTAACATGAAGCAACTTGCCTCCTGTCTTTGTAATGTGAGCGTACTACCAGATCAACTTCTCCAAGTATGCCAAGAGAAAATGTTATGTCCTGCTAACTAGCACTTCTGCCATCTTAATTCAGTGCCACACTTTTATGAATATAGATAATTCATATTCATAAAAGAAGTGAATGAAGTAATAGAAGAAAATTGCCTGCCTTTTAAAGTGGATGTGCCATCTGGGGTCGAGTGTCCCTCTCTGAAGCATACTCTTTAGTATTAGAGGTTCTGTTGGTTTTCCATCTTGCCATCCACTTCCCAAATCAGTCACAAATAAACACGAATGAAGAAATGAGCAGGAAAGGATAAGGCCAGAAGAATTTCTTGCAGTAGATAAATTAAGAACTGCTTTGGAAATAAAGTAAGGTGATGTTCCAGTTAGGGCAGATGAAGAAGGGTAGGCATTCAAGGGGAGAGGTAGCAGATGCAGGACTATGACATCGGGTAGTGATATCACAGCAATCCTTGAAGCATCAAAGATAGTCTCAAATAGATATGTGTGCCCATCCCTCTGTCTCTCAGACAGTTGAGCTCATGGACCGCCAGGAAACTCTCCCCAGGGATCTCATGCTAAGCAAGGAAAGGCTGGAACCCTGGTATGAAGTGGAAGTTTCTGGTCTCTTTGAAGACCCAGTTGAGTCGTGTGATGTTTTGCTACTAGCTATCTCGTGCTTGTGCAGAGGGTGTGACTTTGGTCAGCAGAGAACATCTGTGGGTTGACTCTGAGGAGAGGAGATATACAGAAGCCCACGGACAGTGAGACATCACTTTTTGGATAGACATCGCTGCCCTGGTCTTCACGCTTCGACACTTGATATCGCAGAAAGAAACATTCCAGAGAACTTTCCGGCTGAGACTTGTGGCTTTCACTGACTTGTCCCAGGTGAATAGTGCTGATTCCTGTTGCCGCTTGGTGTTGGCCTTTGGCCTGGACTGCTGGTATCCCGGACAACAAAGAGTGGAATCATCCCAAGGAACTACTAAAAAGATCTACAACCTCCTTTACCTAATAACTTTCTTTCTCCCCAGAGGGTGAAAGGGTGGTAGAAGTATTTAAGAACCCTAAATAAAGTAGATTTGTTGAAAAATCTAAGCCTATGCTGGTATCAGCAAGAAGGAAAGCTTGTCTCTAGGAAAGACATTTCCTGCAAAACAACTCACCAAACAGGTTAGAGTTAGGGCCTCAGTCAATGATGTCTCATTGACGAGCAGGACCACACCTTCACCAGGACTGTTTGTTTGTTTATAAATACTTTTTGCCTCTATTTAAACCTAAACCTTATCAAAGGATTCAAAAGACAGAGTCAGGGGTCACTAGACCTCTTTGCTCCTCTGCTCAATGTTGCCACATGGAATAAATCTCCTTTCTCTGCATTTTGCTCTTGCTTGCCTGTTTAAATGGGCTTACTGAGGATGAGTGGCCAAGCTTAGCTTGTTAGGGCCACTAGGGCCCAGGCTTGATGCTGACAACTCCAGTTGTCCAGTGTGCTTATGGAGCATATGGGTCAGAATTTTCACAGTGGGGAGTGAGGAACCGAGGATGCTAAGAAGAGAGTGAGCCAGGGCTCACACTGGTCCCAAAAGGGCCTGTCAAAATACATTGTGCCTTTCTCCAGAGCCTGGGAGCAGCATAATCACAGAGAATGAGAGTTAATGCGTAAGAGACAGGCATACAGTTCTAGTACTTGCTACTTAGGGGGTGTTGGGAAAGTGATCTAACCTACGTCTCAGTCTCCTTATCCTATTGTGGGGCCTGTTCTCACACTGAGGGTTATTATATCATTAAATAAGGAAATCACTTAAGAACAGTGGATAAATTATAGAAGGCAAATAGTTTATTATTCCAGAGAAGACGCCCCAACATCAGGATTCAACACTTCGTGTCACAAATTCATCAAAACAGATCAATATCGGCACTCAAGAGGCCCGCATTAAAAAAAGACTTCTGTTTGCTCAATACAGTTTTGCAGAAGAGATTCAAGGAGATGACATGGCCAGGGATGCTTTTAGAATTAGACACACATTCCAGATCTTCTGAAGCTGTGGCTGGGTTGGTAAAGTACTTACTTTGCAAGAATGAGGGCTGGAGTCAAATCCCCAGAATCCACAGGCAGCGTCAGAGAACTCGGTGGGACAGAGACAAGCAGATCCCTACAGCTCACTGGCTAGACAGTCCAGCCCACTTGGCAAGCTCCAGGCCAGAGAAAGATCTTATCTCAGGGCACATGAGAAAATTTGGAAGGAGGAAGGCAAAGGGGGAAAGAGTGTGTTTATATTATACTCTCAAAAGAAAAAAAGAAAAACAAAACAGACGGATAGCACTTACGGAATGACATCTGAGGTTGACTTGTGGCACGAACTCATGTGCAAGCATACACATGCACATATATGCATATACATTTGAACACACACAAAGAGATGGGTAGGAGACCCAAAGAGGACAAAGGCCAAGGTCAGATACCATCATTCCTTTCAGGGGCAGAGTCCCGCAGAGAATGAAAATAAGCCCAGGGGAAAGAGGTGATGGGAAGCCGGTAGCTGCTCACCCCGTTAGGAGAGTGAGGAGCAAGGAGCTTCCTTAGCAAGGGGAAGCTGACTTCAGAGCAGCCACAACCTTGCCCTGTCTCCAAAAATGCACTGAGAAAGTCAGAAAACGGGTATTTGGGGAGGCTTTTTGAAAATCCCTGTGAATACACTCGCAGCCAGAAATGTCAGTTGAGAGAAAGGAGCTGCCGACTTGTGCATGGGGGCTGAGTATTATGAAGAGAGCATCACATCCCCCTCTGGGAGGGAGGACTGACACAGCAAAGAAACTTAATGAGACTCAATATCCTGCTTCCTCGCTCCTCCTTCGCAAGGATTGGAACTTAAAGCTCCCGAGTTGGGGAGGTTATTTGAAACGAGGAAAAAAAAGCAAGGTGGTTTGCAGAAAGTGTTTGTTAAGTTTTCCTTGGGCTTAAAAGGCCAGCAGGGACCTTTCTTTGCAAAATAAGAAAAAAGGTGAAAACAAAGCCTGTATGAGAAGGTCTTGCAAATTTCCCTTTCATTAATTCTACCAGAAAGGAGTCCACAGGCCTGATGTGAGGCCTGCACCTCCTTTTGCTAAGCATCCCTCAAGGGGCGGGCTAGACCACCTATAGGGCGCAGTTCTCCAAAGAGGGGCAATGCCACCATGTTTAAGAGAGGGCACCTCTTCTCAGCATGTGGCTAGAACAAAAACTGTTCTTCTTTTTAGAGAGGAGACTGAAGTAATGATCATAAACAAAAACAAACAAAACAAGAAGCTTGTCTTGAGGGTGAAGTGAGGAGGAGAGTCACATGATCCAATTACCTTCTGAGCTAGGCACACCGAATAAATTATCTGCTAGAGACAGAACGATAAGATAAGAGTCTAACCTTGGCTGGAAAAAAAAAATACATGATTAATTGGGAAAGAAAAAGAGAGAGAGAGACTGAGAAATCTAGGAGGAAAGAAAGAAATTAAATGGGGAGGAAAGAAGGGAAGACAAAAGGACTAAAGGATTCATTGTCAAGTAAGGTTAAGATCTCAGGTCTACCCATTGCTAATAGGTAAAGACTTCAGTTTTCTTCACTTGACGGGAGATCGCTGTCGGATGGATATGGAAGTTCCTAGCACAGAGTCTGGCACACAATGAGCACTGGATAGGCGTTCCTCACTTACTTGCTTTAAGTGTGGGTTGTAGTCACGAAAAGAGAGTTTACACACATGCGGTTGAGTTTGACTTTGCTGTTTGAAGCCCCTCACTGTGTCACTAAACAAATCATCATAGCAGCTTCTCTGGGCTTCAGATTTCTCCTTCCTGCCACTACTAGAAACAACCTATCTGATAAGACTGTTGTGAAGGTGAAACGAAACAATTTCTATAAAAGTGCTTAGTGGAAGGCTGTGCCCTTTGAAAATTCTCTGTAAATAGTAGTTGTTAAGGCCAACTACTTGCTGGAAGGGCTTTTTATTGGGGGGGTATAAACAGCAGCAGTCAGCTTCCCAGTATTTAAATAGTTACATGTACATATTCCCAGTGGCTCGACCAAATTGTGCATGAGAATCCAGTGTGTGACTGGCTTAGCTGTCACAGAATTGAGAGCGAGAGCTTCCGTTATGAATGATAATGCTCTGAATGGTAGCTAGGTCAACTTCAGCAGGTTGAAAGGTAGTGGGAATGGACCTCTCCCTCTTAATCAGTCCCTCAGAAGAATAGGAATGAAATAGCAGCCTTTAACAACTGGTCCACAGAACAGGATCTGAAATGCATTCTGGCTTTGGCCAGACATGACATTTTGAACTACCAAGAAGGTGATAAAATGACAACCTAGCTGAAGACTCTAGTTAAGGACAAAGATACAGCATTGTCCCATTCCTTTACAGTAATCCAAATGGGTCTGTCCATCAGCTGGGCAGGAAAACCTACTTTGGGGAATCTCTGTTCTACAGACTTCAGAATGGTCTAAAACCTGGTTTCTTTTCTCCATAGTAAACTCCCTGCATTCTAGACTGTGCCTTGTGTCTCTCATGAATTATTTCTGTGGAGAAAACAAAGACCATGGAGCCAGCAGGAGAACAGAGTAAGACCCTGGTAAGAGAAAGGACCAGTGAGTGGGCAAAAATGCAGATAAACTGCTTCCAAAGAGTTTGCAGGTATCTGTACAGGAGCCTGCTGACTCTCCTGGCTCAGGTGGTGAAAGGGTTTGGAGATCCAGAAGCATTGTTTCTATTTATGCAAGTCTTACACAGAACTGTAGCATCCAACTCCGAAAGCACTGCTTCCTCACTGCAAAGAAAGGGTTAGCACCACAGTCTACACACCAAATCACATCGAAAAAGAAAACTGAGCCTGAACTGTATCACTCTGCAGTAAACATGGTGAAGATGTCATGGAGAAAGCTGTTAGGAGAAGGAGGAGGAGGAGGGTAGAGAAGTCCAATAACTAACTTTCCTGCCTCACCCAGGGGTCTGTTCCAGAAGACATTCCTTTCCTCATTCCTTGCTGGCTCCTTCCCTACACTTGGTGAGCTGGGAAGTTGGGATGCTCCAAGCTTTGCCAGAGTCATCTTTCATCCTCAATGACAGTATGAGTTTATTAAGAAGTTAGACGCCGCATCTTCCCTTGCCAGGTCTGGGGAAAGGTTGATGATTAATGTTCCTGAGGCTAAGAAGCAGAACGAGGGAGGGGCTTGTGCTGTGATCCTCTTGCAGTAAGGAAAATGAGGTCAAATAGGTATGGGAAGGGTACCCAAAGGCAGAGCCAGCCCTCATGGACAAATCTCTGTGTTCTGTCCTGTTTGAAGGTGACACAAACAGTCAGCCCAAGGATTGTGTTGGCTTACAGAGACTCAGGTGATGTTCATTATCAGTCCCTTGATTTGAGACAGTCTTGTATTCAGGGAAATATGGGAAACAATAAGTGGTTGTCTACTGACCTATTTCTTTCTAAACCAAGTTCTGGAAGATTGGAGAAGACTTTAACCCCCATCACTCACACACACACACACACACACACACACACACACACACACACACACACACACA
>NW_026585685.1:6013719-6029744 GCF_907164565.1 Psammomys obesus | reverse complement strand
ACACACACACACACACACACACACACACACACACACACACACACACAGAGCTCTATCTCCTGACAGGGTAGCTGAGGATTATTGACCTTCACACAGCTAACAGGAGATCCAAGTACCTGCTTCCTCTCTTCTACTTACTGAAGGTTTTGAATTTAGATGTCAGTGACCCAATCTATGCCTTGTTTTCTGCATTTGTAAAGTGGGTAAAATAATGTCACTCATTCAGTTGATACTTACGGATTTATTGATTCCATAACTATGTGCCAAGAATCATGTTAGGGCTTCTAAGATTAGTAAAATATGGCTCTTGCCCCCTGAGGATCTTATAGTTTAATTGGTATTCCTGTATCGGATACCCATGTGTTACTTCACCTCCTGTGGCTTCACTTGTCTCTTACCTCATTTGCCACTGAAGCTTTCATGTTTATGTAGGCTCTAAATATCACATAAGGACAATGACAGTGCCTTTTCTCTTAATCTGCTGTACAACTCGTCTCCCAGCTCAAGAGTTCAGTGTTGACCAAAACCTACTATCAACAACCCAGAAATGTAAAGGAGTTAGTAGCTCTTGGGGTAAAACTTCAGTCACCTCATAACAAAATCCATAGACAATTCTTTCCCAGGGTGGATTTTGCTAAGCATAGTTTGCATGGCTTCTTAAAGATTCTCTTGTAGCTGCCAGTCATAACACATCCTCACAGTAGCTCTCTATTCTTCCCTGCTTCTCTCTTAATCATTTCTGTCCTGGGGATGAATGTTTTAAAAACTAAATTTTTGTGCATGCTTTTATCTGTGTGTTCTCTGAGGAACACAAGTCAAAACAGTTAACCTCAGGAGTGACCTGGAAGACAGACTTTCAGGATGAGATTTTGGGGGTGAATTATCCAGACTCCACTGGCAATAGCAACTCCATTGATATTCATAAGAAGGGCAGTGAAAACCTGTAGCATATACATCTCAGGTATAAAGTATGAAAGTTTAAATACCTGGTGACTTGAAATGAAGTATATAGATATATTGGAATATAAAGCAGCTATGATACTTGAAAAGCATATTAGTATCCATGATTATGGAATGAGTTGGAGTTTATTAGCCACAGTGGAAGCTGTAACGAAAGGCTTATGGAAGCTTCCTGCCAAACTAGGGCACAATGCAAAAGTTAGAGATCCTCTATAGAAGCTTTACATAGACCTGTATTTCCTAAAGCTGCGGGACACACAGTGCTGAAAGTCAGACTCAGAATCTAACTGTAAGAACGCTCTATCTGCCAAGAAGGTTCTTGTATGTCCTCTTCTGTCTTATATTCAAATCAAAGCTCAGCTAGGAAAAAAGAGGAATCATGAAACCTAGAAAGGCAACATGTGGGTGGGTAATCCCAAGGTTTATCTGAACCTTGCAAATTGGAGGAAAAAAAAAACAAACAATTTCTTTTCCTTTGTTGGTAGAAAACATCATCCTCTTACCTGAGAACTATGTAATAACTACAAATAAGGCAGGTGTCTAACAGAATAACGACTGTTCTCTTCAATATTGTCTGCCATTCATTATGCTTTCAGGAATAATTTTTTTTTTAAATCGTAAGATCTCAGTATTCCACAAAGGCAAATGTGCAGTTCTTGGTTCAGGAAGAATAGTTACATATGGATGGAACTGTAGAACCTCACTTGTGTGTGCTCACAAGAACTAGAGTAACATTAAGAAGTGGGTCTTGGGTGGAGGAAGGGAGGGATTGGGAAGGGAGGATGGAGGGAACCACAGGGGGGATACAAAGTGAATAAAGTGTAATTAATAAATAAAAAAAAGAAAAAAAGAGAAGTGGGTCTTTGTGGGAGTAGAAGTCAAGTTGAAAGATAGGTAAGAAATACTGCTTAATGTAGGTGATTTCACCTATATGCTTTTTAAAAATTAATTCATTTTTATTCATCACCTATATTCTTACAAGAGAGTATATACAGGTTATCATTAGAGTTTGTTAGGGCAGTGGCCCTAGGAAACTGGACTTTGGAGACTCCTTTTGGTATCAGAGAAGAAATTAGAAGGTTCCAAGAAACAAGAGTGTGAATATGATGTGCTGGGAAGGGGCGGGGATCTGAGAATCCATCAGCCGCCCAGATCTTCCAATATGTCCTGCGGTGAACCTCTTCAATGGAGAACTGAGGGACCCAGATGAGGGAGGCACTGGCCAATTTGAGATGCTTAATGATGGCTTTCCTTCGTAAGCTAAAATTGTTGGTAGGATGTTCTGTCCAGGAACCAGGATTCCTGGCAACGGTGAGTTTAATAAGACTGAATGGTAGAAGCTTGAGACTGCACTTACCCATCAGAGACAGTACATATGATCACTGTGATGGCACGTGAAAGTGGAATTTAAGGTGTCTTGCGTATGAGGGCACGCTGTGGTGACATGGTGGCAAATGTGTGGCAACCGTCCTCCAGTAGACTGACTGGACAGCCTATCCTTCTTTCCAGGCATTTGCCAATTTCTAAAGTATAGATACTCCTGCCATAACCATTTAGAGCTCCCAATATGACCCTACTGAATGCTGATGTGCAGAGAAATATGCATCACCAACACTCTGGGCAGAGGCTAACATATCCTGATACCCCTAGAATCACCTGACATTTCTCAGCTTTTACATACGTATATACAGATATAAACCATATATAGTGTTTCTCATATTTATATATATACACATATAATGTATGTATAAATACATTATCTTCATATAAATAGCCTTATATATATATATATACATTATGCATTATATTCAGGCACCAAGATGAAAAACCATAGTTATTCATTTATCTCATTGCTCTTAGACAGCAGAGAGCCCCAGAGGCCACCAATTGAACAGAAGACTGGGTTTTCTCCAGGAAAGTCCCCAAAATGTCACTGCTCTGACACATACCAAACAGTCCTCTGGTCATTTCTAATAGGAACAGGTGGCCACTCTTTTCAAGAACTGTCGGACACAGGTTCTGACAGTGTGATGTGAGTTCTGACCGAGGTCCTGCAATGCCATCAGAGTCCTAAGTTAGAGAATTACTCCATGTTTCTGGATAGAATGCTGTCCCCAGTGCATCTACAGTTAGTCCACTGTGTCTGCAAGAGTGATCTGTGATTATAACCCTGCTCTCCAAGTACCCATAATCCAGACAGATGTAGTTAGCAGAGTGTTCACGTTGCTTCTCTGACCTGTGAAATAAGGGTCCTGGTGCTAGTAATGGCCAAGTGGAAGACTCTGAAATTTATCAACATCCCGCTTTCTATACTTATCAAAGGAGTGATCAGAAACATAGTCTAGGAAAATCACAGAGTTTAGTACTACTGTCAAAGGCTCAAGCAGTAGTAAATTGTCTAGGCTTCATTTAATTTACATGGAATAAACAAAAATGCATTAAGGCATTTATATGCTAGCTTACCATAACTTTAAGAAAGTAGTCACAATGCAACCACTCCTGATGGGATCTGATAGACTAAGATCAGGAGGAAGGAGAGGAGGCCCTCCCTTATCAGTGGACTTGGGGAGGGGCATGGGTGAAGAAGGGAGAGGGAGGGTGGGATCGGGAAGAGAGAAGGGAGGGGCTTATGGGGGGATACAAAGTGAATAAAGTATAATTAATAAAAAGAAAAAAGGAAAAAGAAAGTAGTCACAATAATAGTTGTGGTGGATATGATATAATGAAGATAAATTAATGGCGCTTTATATGTTTCTGAGAGCATAGTTATCAGCCGTCATCAATAAGATCAAATGTAGTTATCTGAACAAGGCAGACACAGCAGTACGCACTCTTTGTCATTCTCCCAGAATATGTTAACTTTCTTTTTCTCCATCGTAATAGGGGAATCTTTACCATAGCAGATTTCTAAAAAAATATATATATTAATATTATATACAGTTAATGTCACTGCGGATGTGTGACTCAGCATGTCTGGTGGTGTTTGAGATGCCCCAGTGGGTAAGTTGCTCCTTTTGGCAAGCCCTAATTGGAAAGTTAAAGTGCACAACCCGAGGTTCTGGAAAAGGAATATAACTTTTGTAACGGAGAAGTCATTTGCATTTGAAAATAGCTCCTGGTTATGCTACTCAACTCCCTAGCAAAACTAGATGCCTGACCACAGAAAACAAATGATTACTGTGCCTAAGCACCTGTCCAGAGCTGATTATTACCAGACCCTCCAAACCATAGAGTCTGATGCACACAGCAGCAATCAACTACTAAGTACAAGCTGAATTTTTGGAATCAGGTCCATGCTGGCTCAAAATACACACAAGAGTCACATGAGCATGTAGAAGTGTCCCATTTCATGTCTATAGCACATGTCTCTCCCAGAATTCAAACCAATAGCTCATGGCAGTTTGGTTTACAAATAACCTAAAATAGTATATTGGGGTTGACAGTGTTTCTGCAGACACAGCACAGAACTCCTTGGCATTGGTGAATGGCCTAGCTGATTAGCCTGGGGTTGAACGATAGTATGACCGAAAAGTTGGCACGCAGAAGCTTAAGGGATGAGAATGATCTTTGTGTTCAGGTAAGTAAATCCCTCAGCCTGTAATGCTTCCGAGCCCCTCTTTAGCCACTCCAATCCTGGCACAAGGAGCCCATTAAGAAAGTGAACACAGGGGCATGGATGAAGTCGTAGATGCCCGTTCACCAAGCTGAGGTGCACACTTCTACTGTGCTCACTCTTTCTCATGGCTTTATATTAAAAAGACTCCTCATTAGGAAATCATAATTAACATTCAGCTCCTTCTGATCCAGAGAGGAGTCTAGAAATGCCTAATTTAGCAACATGGTAACATACACAACATCATATAAGATCTTTTTCAGTAAGTAGATGTGACAATAGGCACGTACACATGGAATTCCTTGTTCTTATTATGAGCGCTGTGGTGGTTTGAATAGGCGAGGCCGTCATAGACTCTCATGTTGGAATGCTTAGCCCATAGTGAGTGGTGCTATTAGGAGGTGTGGCCTTGTTTGAGTAGGTGTGGCCTTGTTAAAGGAATTGTGTCACTGTGTGGGCTGTGGGCTTTGAGGTCTCCTATGCTCAAGCTACACCCAGTGTGGTCTACAGTCTCTCCTTGCTGCCTACAAATCAAAGTGTAGAACTCACAGCTCCCTCTCCAGCACCATGTCTGCCTGCGTGCTGCCACGTTTCTCACCATGATGATAATGGACTACACCTCTGAAACTGTAAGCCAGCCCCAACTAAATGTTTTCCTTTATAAGAGTTGCTGTGGTAGTGGCGTCTATTCAGCAATAGAACCCTAAGACAAGGGCCATCATCCCACCTAGCAAACTGCTCGTCTAATAGACTGAAGGAATAAGGTACCAAAATCCCATCCTCAGTTCTAGCCTAGGGACATTATTTGGGAGTTCAGAGAATGCTTCTTCAGTGTGGTGAGACAGGTGTCAATGCCCTGGGTTGGGGCCAGGAGCTAGAACACTTGGGCACATAAGCAACTCTCATACTCCAGGGTCCTACTCTGCAAACATCCTGCTCAGTCAGAAGTCCTATCAAGTGACAGTGTGGCCTGTTTCTTTCTGGAAATATAGTAAATCCCACACTAAATTTGAAACTGGTCATGGGAGATATGTTGAAACCTAATAATAATAATAATAGCTGCAGCAGGCGTAGGTAAGACTTCTTGTGGACAAAATTAGGTGTCCCAACTGTCAAGTAATCCAGACCAGCTGAAGACATTGCCAAGTTCTGAGAGGCGTCCAGAGAGAATGGATGCTGCAAGGCCTTGGAAGTGTCTGTTATGGTTTGGGCAGTAACTAGCAATGGAGGGTACAACTTATTTTTCCTAACTCTCACTCCAGGAAGGTTGCTCCTGGCGAGCATCTTGAAAACTATTCTGATTGATTGCCCCTGTACCTCATTCCTCTGGGGGAAATTGAGGTCATATTGTTCTCACAAACATGGAGGTCTCAAATGGAAACCAGGCATCAGATACCATCAGGAGAATACAAGGAGTGGACTGCATCAGACGCTTTTCATACTCTGTTGCGGTCCTCTTGGCTCTTGACTCCTGTATTGGCCTCACACATCCTGTTAACAAGCTGTGTCTGAGCTTGGACTGACTGGGTATGGGCAGACAGAGGCTTACAAAGCCTTGGCTTGCTCCTGTACCTACATCACCCTGCCTTGCAACGGTTCTCCTGTTGTCCCCTAGGTGAACAAGCTGGGAGGGGTCAGGGGTTCTGCTTGATATTCATGCATTTGAACCTCTCCAAAATATGAGTGTGTTAACACTCCAAGGGTCCAGTATTTGACTATGGATAAATCATTTCTAGTTTCCTCTCAGATGGACCGTTATGAGAGGTAATTTATACAGCCTCTTAGAGGGTGACACCAGGAAATCAAGCAATCAGTCACACATAGCGGCAGCCAACTCGATAATTCATCCATATATTGGAGGACTCTCTTCTTCCCATCTCCCCTTGCCTCTGTTCCTTGAGCTTGCATGCCCTAATAAATTAACATTGCGGAAGCAATTACCTTGGACTCAGCTTCCTGGGAAACACAGATGATGACACCACTTGAAAAAGTTGCTGTGGGGATTAGATTTTTAAAATACCAGATATCAGAACACTTTGCAAGCATATTATGTAACAGGTCATGATGTAAATATCAGCTTCTAACTATCTGATCTGTTTCAAGTTTATGTTAAACATATAATGGAACAGAAAAATCCATAAGCAAGAGAGCAAGTAAACATGCATTTCCTTGGCTCCTCTCCCAAATTTTTTCTTTGAATCAGACTTGTCCTGAATTACAGACTCCTTACTCTTACTCATTCTACCTACTCTTCTTAAATTTCAAAGACTACCTTCTCCAGGAAGGTTCCTGGATTTGTTTATCTCCTTATGCCACCCTATGATGACAACCAACAACAGCAACAAATAATCTTCCATGAGATCTTTGCTCATCTAGAATCTGTTCTTGTGTTCTGTGAGTTTCCTGAGGGCTGTCCACGTCCAGCCTTTCCTGCAACTCTGTGGCAGTTAAAACATTAACCGAGTCTCTTCCAGAATGCTATGATTTCCCAGCACAGTGGGGCTGATTGGTGTGAGATCGTCTGTGCTGTCGCTGAGTTTACCCTCTGACTATCAAACTAAGCAAGACCACATGCAGGCTGCAGTGTGGATGACACTCTGGAAAGACTAGACGCTGGGCAGGGATGCTCTGCATTCAGATCCTGGCTCCCGGGCCTCAGGGCTGCGTAGTTCCTGATGCTGAATCTTGTGTATTAGTTAGACTGGCTTATGGAATGACTAGAAATATCGTTTAGCATTGTCTATGGGATGCCTGTAAGGAAGGGTGTTTCTGGGTGTCATTTTTTATTTTAATATTTGATTTGGTAAACTAAGTGAAGATTGCCCTCTCCGTGTGAATGGCCTTGTCCAATACATTGAAGACCTAGAGAAAATCAGAAACTGTGGAAGACAGAATGCACAATTCAGTAAGAGAAGCTCTGTCAACCTCACTGGCTCCCATACAGACCATAGTTCTCTTCTGTCTTCAGACTTAAGCTCAGGCTAGATCTGATACCATCGGCAATCCGGGCACTTAGGGCTTTAGACTTGGAGAAGAATTTGGTTTTCTTGGGTCTCCTAATGGCTGCAGGCCCTGGGCTTTTGGACCTTCACAGCTGCATGAGCCAATTCCATAATATATCTGTCTCTCTCTGTTTGTGTGTATGTATGTATATATGTATGTAGTATTTTATATAAATATATGTATATATATATACATACATACACACACACACACACACACACACACACACACACACACACACATAGTCCAATAGTCTAGAAGCCTCAGGAAAATGGAGGTCAATGATGAAGTTCTTATCTAGGGCTAAAGGCCTGGATCTTCCTTGCAGAGTCACTAGTGTGAGTTCAGATGAAGAAGCTGGAGTCTGATGCCTGTTGGTGATGGTGACAGTAATAGATACACTTGTTCAGGAAGAACTGACATATGCATTCTGGCTGTCTTTTCTTTCCTGCTTAGTTCTCTTCAGGCCCCCAAGCCACCCGACAGGGCCACCTATTCAGGGCAAGTCTTCCTTTTCAGTTGCTGCCTCACATCCCAGTCACCTCTGGAGATGCTGCCACAAACACACCCTTCAGTGTGCTTCCCTAATATTCTAGGCGCCTCTCAGCACTCCAAGTTGGCCATCAAGATTAACCATCAAATGGCCTTCTAAATATTTACATCCATAGACCGACCTGGGCACGTCTCAACCTCGATTACAGAAGCATTTGTTTTGCCTTGCTTTATAGTGAGCAGCAGTCAATACAGAGGCGCGTAATTGGCCAAAGTGCTGAGAATAAGAGACTAAGTGCAAAGCCCCAAATAGAGCATGTTTATCACTCCCTTCCTAGCCAAGGCTCAGGGAACATCTGGGAAAAGGAAGCGAAGAGCATGTATGAGCCAGAAGATGGGGAAGATTGCTCTGAAATGTTGTCTTCTGAACATGCCGCGGCTGTCACACTCGCGAACTCACAGGAGCTATGGTTACATACATCAGACCTGTGTAAGATCAAGACAATCAAAAGCCTGGTACAGATGGCGGAGATGATCTCCTGGCCCTACACTTTACAGAGGAGCTGTTAGCAGTTGAAAGCTTTTCGGAGAGAGAGAAGTCTTCTTTTTTGAGGGTGTTCCCATGGGTAGGCGTCCCATGCTTCACTGGATGGCCCCTCAACTCTGCACATATGGACAGCACTAATTAAAGGAGAAAAACAACATGAAGGTGGGAGGGGAACATGTGGAAGAGATAGAGGAATAGTTAGAAGGGGGAAATGAGAAGTGGATGTGATCATATTTTATTGTACACATGAATTAAATTCTCAAGAATACAAAATATTACAATGAAATGTACGTTTTATAACATAGATATTATATAATATGCAGTATAGACATTTTACATAACATATAGATATAAATAAATCCATTGGTTTATACATACAGTTGTCACTAAACATAATAAATACACTACATAATAGATATCATATAGATGATTTGTTGTGCAATATTATATAAGCTGTATAATATACCATATATCTTGTTGGTGAAATAATCACATTATACATATCTATCTGACATGCTTTATTTGTATAATAGACTTTGCTATCACATAGTACAGATAATATGTGACATAACAATATTATATAAACTACGTATAAACATACACTCTCTTCCACTGGTTACAGGAAGAGTTTAGGCTGTGTTTCCTTGTGTCTAAAGAGCATGTGTCCAGCCAGAAGCATCCCTCAGGATCATGATGTGAAGGAAGGATCGTGATGTGGAAGGAAACATACAGAAAGCAGATTCTTAATATTTCCTAACTCACTCACTTTAAGGAACAGTTATACTGAGACATGGCTTGCACGACATGGATTTTCCTCACTTAATGTGCACACTACGCTGGTTTTTTATTTTGTTCACAGAGCTGTGGAACCATCTGTACAATCAGAAAAGCAGATTTTCAAACTGCAAAAATCTTTGTATACTTATTAACTGTAGCTGTCACTGCACTGTGTAAGGGGTGTGGAGAGAGGGGGTAAGAGAGCAAGGGAGTGGAGAGAGAGAGAGAGAGCCTCTTTCACTTGAAGGATTTGTTTTGCAAAGCATAAAGCACTGTGGGGACCTTTTCTGACATTTGGCTTTAGGGCCAAGAGATTTGCCCTAAGTCGCTGGGATCAGGAGAAGTGAGGGGAATCTGGCAAACAAGGCTTCAGTCTAATATTTCATTTTAGCCAAAAATAGCTTCTATTTGTGAAGTGTTAGCATTTGCAGAGGACAGCTCACAAAGCCCATCTCATTTTACTTCCACAACCCTGTGAGGCAAGTGGAGTTCTCCCCATTTGACAGATAAAGAAACTGACTATATTAGACTTTGGGATCTGGTCCGAGGCATCCCAGCATAAGAACGCAGCAGGTAAGGAACTTCCTAAGCACTGTTCAGTCCCAGGTGCCAGATTTTATCATAAAGATCTATCTATTCAGCTAAACTTGGCTGAAACCATCTTGCATGCTTTTGTTAAATTCTGATTCTGACTCTGACAGCATGCCTCATGTACGCCAAACACTTTGGATAAACTGGCTGAGCAGCAGTTTCTCCTAAGCTCTTAGTAAACGTCTCAGATGCTACTGCCATAGTAGAAACAACATGCAACACATTTGAGTCTATCTTGGTATCTGTCAAGGCTAGAATTAGGAAAGAGCACCATCCAAAGCACCATCCAAAGATTGAAAGGAAATGCTCCCTCCAACCCCATGAAAATCCCTGTACCAAACCCTCGGCAGAGTGCAGGGAATCATATGAAAGAAGGGAAGTTAGTATGATATGGAAAGGATAGGAGCTCTACAAGGACCAAATATATCTGGGCACAGGGTCTTTTCTGAGACTGACACTCAACCAAGGACCATCTATGGATATAACCTAGAACTTCTGCTGGGATGTGGCCTGTGGTAGCTCAGTAACCAAGTAGTTTTCCAAAGTAAGGGGAACACGGACTATTTCTAACAGGATCTCAAGGGCAGGCTGTTTGACACCCCCCCCCCAGGGGAGGAGCAGTCTGTTAGGCCACAGAGGAGGACTTTGCAGCCAGCCCTGAAGATACCTGATAAAACAGGGTCAGATGAAAGGGGAGGAGGTCCTCCCCTATCAGGGGACTTGGAAAGGGGCAGGGAGGAGACCAGGGAGGGAGTGTGGGGTTGGGGAGGGAATGAGGGAGCGGGATACAGCTGGGACACAGAGTTAACAAAATGTAACTAAAAAGAAAAATAAAAGAAAAAGAAAAAGAAAAAGAAAAAGAAAATCCCTGTACCACTCATTCAGGTTGACCTAGAAGCACAAACTTCTCTACAGGTGCATCCCTCCTCGGGTTACAATTCCTCAAGGTTGTAGGAGAAAAGAATAGTCCAATTAGGAAATCACCTCTCTAAGAAAAGAAAAGCAGCGGCATATGGAAAATGGCTTAACTTCATTTTAGTGGGGTTCTCAGGAGGGAGGTGAACAATTTACCAAATGCAGGGAAATTTTTTTGCATCTGGCTGGTGCAGCAAGACTCCATGGAATCACTGAGACTGAATTACAGAGACTCTGGTTATGAAACTGGACTTCCTGTAAGGCCACTCAGTTGACACCAGCCACTTGCCTCATCTTCAGTAAGAACCAGAATAGTTTACATTAGCTCCAGTCTGGGAATGTCCCTTCTACCTTCATTAGAACTCCAGGATGGAGGAGAATTTGTGGTAAGATTCTAACAAAGTATTTCAATCCTTACAGTGCAGCTAATAAACATTATCTCTCTTCATCAGACCAGAGGAAGGACAACAAGATCCATTAGGGGTCACTCATCCTAGGCCTTAACTGTCTTCCTCATAGGTCTTTATGGGAAGCAGCAGAAACAGAGGACATGCTGAGATGTCAGGGCAATTTCCTAGTCTTAGTCTATCAACAGTCAAACCTATAAAACACAGGGCAGGAGAGAATTGTTTAGCATGTGACTTAGCAGTTCAGGACAATGGAACAATCAATAGAGTGTCAAGAATTCAGTCACAGCCAGGCTCAGCAGTGCATGCTTTTATTGCCAGCATTGGAGACCAAGGAAGGAGGATCCGGAGTTCAAGGTCATCCTCAGCTATTACATAGTAAGTTTGAAGCAAGAAAGAGAAAGTTGACTGCCACCTAAAAGGTCAGAGCAACCTCCTCTGGCTGGTGCCTTGGTAATCAGTGAGGGGCACTATCAGCTCTCCGTACCTTGACAGCAAGGCACTGAGCAAGTTACCCCTCCCCCAAACTACCACAGCATGACAGAGTTCCCACGGAAATCATGGCCATTGAAATTTCTCTCCAGCTCTGGGCTTCGCTTTTCACATTTCAACTCTCCTTTTAATCTTTAACAAACATATGTTTATTTATTTAATGTATGCATGTGTGTATGGGCATTCACATGTCACTGTACATGTGTGGAGGTCAGAGGACAACTTGAAACATAGATAAGATTGAAAATCCCAATGCTAGAAACTAAGACCCATGGGCGACCTCATGGTGAATGCTGGGGGGAATCTGTTCACTAAAAAGCAACCAAAATTGGAATTTCAAAAGATTACCAGATTTAACCTCACATCACACTAAGGCTTCACCTCACATAGAAGGGCCTGCTAGGCCTCACCAACATTTGTGGTAAGCTCTGTCTCCAGGTTCTTAGATGCCCTACAGTCTCCTTTACAGTTCAGTGGAACCACATGTCTGAATTCTGTTCAGTAGGTTAAGAACACATGTGATGTGATGTGATGTGATCATCTCTAGGACTAGTTCATAGCACTCCCCAAACATGACCTTCCACTCTCTTTCTTCACTCTCAAACAGCAGAGAGTAGAGACCAAGACAATAAGAACCCAGGTCCCTTTGTAAGTATTTCAGCGCCTTGCCCTGGCCTCTCCCATACCCCCACTGCACACTAGCCTACACTGTATGAAATCATTAAATTTTTTGTGTTAAGTGGAAAGCAGCTAAACATAAAGTTACACAGCTGACTCAGACGTTAAGAGAAATCTTTGCAGATTCTTATTTTAGTTTTGTTTTGTTTTCTAAGATGGTTTCTTTGGATAGCCTTGGCTGTCCTGGATTAGCTTCATAGACCAGGCTCAAACTCAAAGGGGCAGGACCTCTACCTGCCCCTGCCTCCATGAGTGCTAGGATTACAGGCATGAGCCAGCCTACTTGGCTACTCTTTGTTATTTTTAAAACTAAAAAGTACATTTCTCTTTCAAGATATTCCTCTTATAGTTTTCTGTTTTGGTTTATGTTAGACAGTGTTTTTATTGTGTGCAAATGATCCAAAAGCTACAGGATTAAAATAAGAAAGTAGTAAATCCAAAAATAATACATCAATAAAAATAAATGGATTAAAATTTCTTTCAAAAGACTCAGTTCAAGTTGAGTTTTTATTGTAACATTTTGGAAGTAGTAGGAATTGAACCTCATATATGCCAGGCAAGAATTCTACTACAGAGGGATAAACCCAGCCCTCTTTCCACTTTTTATTTTGAGGTGGGATCTCACCAGACAGAACTTGAACCCATTTTGTCATCTTAACTCTTGAACCTGCAATTCTTTCATCTGAGGCTCCTGAGTAACTAAGAGTATAGACCTGTGCTACCAGGTTTAAATGAGAATTTTATTAATCTGTCATCGTAAGAGACACCTATACAAATTGTTTCATAAAGGCTGAAAGTAAAAATGTTGGGGCTAGAGAATAGCTCAGCAGCTAACAGCACTTATGGCTCTTCCAGAGGACCTGTGTTTGGTTTATGGCACCCATATCAGATGGCTCACAAACACCCATAACTGAAGCCAGGGATTCCAATGCCCTCTTCTGGCCTCCACAGGCTCCTGCATGCATGTGACACTCAGGTACATACACATAAAAATAAATAAATCTTTTCTTTAAAGAAGTAAAGAGACTGGCAACAATATGCCAGTCAAATGAAAAATAGAAGAAAGCAATGGTAGACAGCAAATACAAATTAAAGTAAAATTCAAGAACATGACCAAATGGCACTCAAAGATCACTGTGCATGTTTATGTATTTTAGTCATAGAATTTATCATAAGAACAAATTACTGTAATTTTTCCTCCATTTTTAAAAATACCACCCCATTCATGAGAGGCAACTTCTGTTAAGTATTTGGTGTGCGTATATTTCAACCTTTGTGCATATGTATACTCACATGTAAATTAGGTGGTATTGGAGATTCTGTTCAATCACAGTTGTAGCTATGTGTGTGCATAGTTGTAGCAGAGGAGGCACATTTTTTTAAGAGTTGGTGTTTCAGCCAAAGTCATGTTCTTTTGGGGGGTAGCAATCAGACAAACCTCACATAAAGTCTTGCCAGTGTAGGACTTCTCTGTGAGTAGTCTTTGTACCAAACCTCCCTGTGCAGAAGCAGAGACTTTCTTGGAGCTTCCACACAGCCTCGGATTCTTTCTAAACAATCTCTGCATGTTCCTTCTCTTTGTTCACAGTGTCAACCCTGCACTGGAGCAAAGGCTCTTTATATCTTTCCCTGTGATGTGTCATAAGCATATTTCCAATTAAATGGTTGCACTTCTAATTCATCCCATTTTACCCTCTAAATGAAGTGATATCAGAAATATTCCAAGTGAACAAGGACAAACATGAAATATTAAGACTGGATAACTCCCTCACCCTGTTGTCACATGGCACAAAGCTGAAAGTTCAAGTGATGAAAGTTTCTTCAGTAATGACTTAAAAAAAAAATCTCAGGATTGGAAAGCACCTGGGCATCTCTTAAAGAAAAATTTATTACATTTATTTAGTATGTGTGTTTGAAAGAGGGGGAAAGGGAAGGGAAGAAGGGAGAAAAAAGAGGGGATGAGAAAGAGAGAAGACAGAGGACAACTTGCAGAAGTCAGTTCTACCCTTCTACCACATGGATCCTGGAGATGAAAGTCATCTCATCGGGCTTGGCAGAAAATTCCTTAAATCACTGAGCCATCTTGCCAGCCCTATTTTGGCATCTTGAAAAGTAATTGTTTGGGATTCGGGTAATGGGAGAGAAGGAAACAAGATATACCATGTCAATGGAATTGGCTGCTTATTACAAAGTTAGATGACTGTACTAGGAAGGCACACTGAATATCTAAGTATTGCTAATGGTTAAAAAGCAAGCTTGAGGGGAAAAAAAGGCCTCTTTGCTACAGGTCCTTCTCTCCTGAAGTGATAAATTAGAGGTAGATAATGTCAATAATGTAGATTTAACACCTGGCAACACTCATGGCTAAATGAAGTTTTCAAAGATATTTCAATGGCTTAACCAAAGTGCTTCTGAATGTTAATGTCAGGACCCTTATTAGAAAGTGTTCCTGGATATTCAGTTTGATACATTAAATGATTATATCTCTGCAAACTCTACCAAACTCTCAAATTGCAGCATAATCTACCCTTTTTTAATGTCAGGAAAATACCGCAGACTCTCTCATAAAGACAAAAGTGCTATCCTATGGGGGATGTCCCTACCTCACCCTGACTGACATTTTGATATTCATGTGCAAGTCCTCATGTAACCAGCGGGAGAAACGCTCGACTTGACAGGGTAAGAAAGAGATTAAATACTAAGAGAGCTATGAGAATTAGTTTGAGGCAGGAGCTGAAAGCATACATGTAGGATTGACGTTTTTAGGATGGACATTCAAGGAGCTATGTATTGGCAAAGGTTCAGTGACTGTGGGGTGGCCTATTAGGAAATGAGATTTAACACCCTGATAAAGACCCCAGAGTAACAAGTCACCTATCAAAGTGGCATATAATGTTTGGAAACAAGGAATGTCCTGTGCCAGACCAAGATGCAATTCCTAAATTTCTATGGCAGATGTAATCAGGGATTTAAAAGGCTCAGGAAAGTAATGCCAGAAGTCACTTAATGAGTTACATAACTTGTGAAGACACAAGTCACCAGGAGTACCCTAGCAGGATTGATACCTGCGTCATTTGTGGCTTTCCTTTATAGTCCAGGATGCTAGAGATTGTCACAGAGGTCAGATGCTTTTCAATGAGGACAGTGACTTAAATGCCCCTATATCAAGAAAAAAAAATTGGTTGACAACATTCAACTACCAGAAGCCAGAAACTTTCCATTTCCATGACTGGCAGAGTTATAGTGACACCCAAGGGAGCTTGAGTTATAGAGAGTTATGGGGCTGATTAATAGAACTCAGGAATTCTAGCAGCAAAATAGACAAGCAGCCAAAATGAGCTCTCCTTAATATAGACAGACACAAGAATGTATGACTAGGAGGTCAGTTACCCTAAGAAGAAGAAGAATGAAGAAGAAGATCTCTCCTCCTCCTCCTTTTGCCCCTACTTTTTCTTCCCTACACCCTTTCTTTCTTCCTTCCTTCCTTCCTTTCTTTCTTTCTTTCTTTCTTTCTTTCTTTCTTTCTTTCTTTCTTTCTTTCTTTCTTTCT
>NW_026585685.1:5970989-6013709 GCF_907164565.1 Psammomys obesus | reverse complement strand
TCTTTCTTTCTTTCTTTCTTTCTTTCTTTCTTTCTTTCTTTCTTTCTCACAGGATCTCATGTACCCAAGACTGGCCCCAACTTGCTGTAGAGCTGAGGATGACTTGAATTTAGAATCCTCCTGTCTCTACCTTCCAAGTGCTGGGGTTGCAGATGTGTGCTTTTCCCCCTATCCCCACTTATCTCCACTTCCCCTTACCTTCTCTCTCCTTATTGCTATACTAAGAGTCAGCCGAGCACAGGTGCTCATAGTTCCCATCTTCATGGCCGAAGATGCAATGTGGCCCAGCTGCTTCAAACTCCTTTTACCTTGACTTTGCTGCCATGATAAACCTTCTCTTCCTTACGCTGGTTTTGTGAAGATAATTTATCATAGCAGCAGGAAAAATTATGAAGACATTACTATCCTTATTACTGTGACAACATACCTGAAAGAAATAACCTAGTGCAGGAGCCCTTTGGCTCACAGTTTCGAAGATTCCAGTCTGTTGAATTTATCTCTATTGATTTTCAGTCTCAATTTCAATTTTCTGGCTTCAGCTGCCCCTCTCCTCACCAATTTCAGAGTTTCAGATCCTCTGCCTCTCAGATATGGTACGCCCTAGTGACCACCATCTTGGATCTCCTGATTCTCAGTCTCTTATGAGAAACAAACAAGACAAAACAAAAAAAAAAAAAAAAAACACACACACATGGGGCTTGGAAACAGGGGCTTGTGGAGGAAGCTGATCATTTCAAGGCAGACAGGAACATGAGGAAAGGACTGGAACTCAGCTGTGACCTTCAAAGGCATGTCCCCAGTGAGCTTCTGAAAACCACTGTCAGGACCAAGCAATGAACACATGAACCTGAGAGAGACATTTCACATTCAAACCATAACAAGCACAGAAGGAAGCTCAGCCATGAACCACCTGTGATATTATAATAGTGAAAATCCTAAACACGATGGAAACCAACAAAAATTAAAGTCACATTGTATTTAGATGAATTATGACTAATAAATCTTACTTTAAAAATGTGACAAGGATTGCATATTGAAAATTATATTATGATAATTTACAGCATGAACAAATCATTGATTGATTAGTTCAGAAGATGCTTTCTAATAGATATCCATAAATCAAGATCTCTTTTGGAAAAAAAGAATATATATCCTCTGATAAATCATTTAGAGGAAGATATTTTCTTCTCTTTTCTTTTCTTTTCTTTTTTTTTTCTTTTTTGGTTTTTAGAGACAAGGTTTTTTTGTGTAGCCTTGGCTGTCCTGGACTCACTTTGTAGACCAGGCTGGCCTCGAACTCACAAAGATCCATCTGCCTCTGCCTCCCTGAGTGCTGAGATTACAAGTATGCACCACTGCACCCGGTACAAAAGATACTTTTATACATGAATTTTTGTCTCACATAATAGATAACATCATCCTTGATGTAGTCTACCTTCTCACTTGATGCTAACACCATACACATAGCCTCATTCATTTCAGAAACAATGTTAGGATCCCTGAAGTGATCGGCATCTCTGATCATTGTTCTGAAAGCCCTAAAGTAAATGAGGCAATATATACAAATAATAATGGCAATGACTGGAATTTTACTGTGCATTTGCTGTGTTCCAGACACTGCTCCAAACCCTTTGCAGCATTCACTTAATTTGCAGGATCATTCTGTATGTTCCTATCATTATTATGTCAATTTTTCAAAAAAGAAATACAGTTCTGGATGTTTATATAACCTGTCAAAGTAATAAATATTGAAAAGCAAGAACACAATCATCACAAGCTCTGTGTATCATTTTTGCCTCCCCAGAAAACTTGGGAATTAGCTAGAAATTGCTTTTTTTTTAAGTTCTACTAAGAAAACACCCTCTACCCCCACTCCTCTCAATCTTGTCTGGGATGCTACAGGAGCTATTAGGCAAGGCAGATGTTTAATTTAGTCCTGGCAAGAAGAGATGTCTGTCTTCCCATTTACTCATCTTAATCCTTAATTGCCACCTGTCCTCCCAAGCAGTCAGCCTCATTTGCTTTGCTCCTACTTGCAATCAAGGGTTGAGCCCCAAAGACATCTGGAGTCTTAAAACCCACTAATGATAATCAGAAACAAACACAAAGCCAAATAAAAACCATTTGGAAATCTCTGGCTATGGATGCTATGTATCTGTAGAGTCCTGAAAGGAAGAGGCCCCATGCTTAATTGCAGTGGAAGGGGAGGCAGAGTTGGCATAAGCACATCCCTATTGAGACTTAGACTCAGATTTAAACTCCAACTCTGGTTGCCAGCTGGCTAAGCCCTGGATCCCAGTGCCCGTATCTGAGTTCTCTGAGAGCCAGGCCCAGAGTCTGGTGGGAGGCCAGCTGGGGTAGCTTAGGAAGGGCTCAAGGCATCACAAAACCCATGGACAGCTGTGTCCATGGTAGCAGTGGGCAAAAGGAGAAAGGAATGGCGGATGAACGCAGTAGTTAGAAGTGGCCAACATTCAGTCTTGTGTCCTGCACAGTCCTAACAGTTTGGGAAATGGTATATAGCTGGGTAGAAAATCCACTTCACAAAGACCCTGCCTCACCAGGCTACGAGTAGCTATGTGCCTTTTGGTAAACCCTTCTATCCTCTTGAGCCTGCATGCTCTATCTAACAGAGTGTGGGAAGCAGGACATTAATCAGGACAGACTAATGAGAAAAAACAAAAAACAAAAACAAAAACATGAGATTCTTTTTCTGTTTCCATTGTGTTATTTTTAATTTCAATTTTTAGTTTTTCTCCAGGATATAAGGCCCCAGCAGTAGTCCAAGCCTCTGGATACTGTATTCATGAATCTTTTATTATAGGATTTGCACTTCATGCTCTATGAAAAACAACAACTAAACCCAGATGCCTGGTACAGTAGAGAGTCAAGAATGTAGGCTTTAATGCATGAAATGGGAATGCACGTTATTTCCCTGACTACTACATATACTCTAGGTCTGAAAAACAAACGCAGAAATGCTTTGTAAACCCCCCCCACACACACACACACAATTGTACAAAACTGAAGGGATCCTTACCATTTGACTGATGTATCCTAAAACCAGTTCCTATTTGTCTCCTCTCATTGGTCAGTAAACTTTGCTGGGTGACACCTTTCTGAAACTGTCTTTGTGCAGGGCTCGGGAGACAGCATGTTGAGAGAATGTATGGAAAGCCTGGTAAGGCAAGATAGTCATCGGCTTCCAGGTTTCATACACACCCTCAGCTTCCCCCCCTCCCCACAGTCCCTTTTTACTTATTCTGTATCCTAAAGGCATTTCCAGGTCTCATCCTGGAATTCAACTCCTCACACTTGCAAGCTCTCTCCTCCTTTCTTTCCATCTTTACATCCTCATGCATGTGTTCCCATCTTGGGAGGTGCCATATTTTCATCTGTACGATGAACACCATTCCTATAGGATCAAAGGAGTCCTTAAAAATAAGTCAGAGCCAATCACCTCTTTGTCCCATTCCTAGAGAGTGTTCCATCATGCACCTTCTACATTTCCCCACCTCTTTCAAAAGGGCAATGAGTTCATTTTGTACCCAAACTTTAATCCAAAGAGTCAAGGCCCATGAGAAACTGGTAGTGGTATTTCTCAGGGAAACTGAATCAGGCAAAGCAGTAAGAGCAACCAAGAGAGAGAAGGAAATGAAAGGAAAAAAACAAACAAAAAAAAAAAAAACAAAAAAGAAATGTTTTTCTTAGTCTTAAAATCACAGTACTTTCTGAGTCCCATAGATAAAGTCCAAAGACAGGTCTTGTGAGTGGAGGGGAGGGCAAGGAAGGCTCCAACCTTTACTGGCCCCTCAAGCAGAAATGCCCACTGAGAAGTGGGTCCTTTCTAGCTAAGGTGCCTTGATGGGTCTGGAACTCTCCAAGGTGCTGACCAGGAGAACCCCCGATATTTCCAGCTCTTCAGAAGGCAGTGAAAGTGAACTATCTGGCGCTTTCTCAGACAATTAGGAATAGTGCTACCTCAAGACCCAGCTATACCACTGCTAGGTATATACCCAAAATTTGCTCAAGTACACAACAGGGATATTTGCTCAACCATGTTTATAGCAGTTTTATTTGTAATAGCCAGAACCTGGAAACAACCCAGATGTCCATCAATGGAGGAATGGATACAGAAATTGTGGTATTTTTACACAATGGAATACTACTCAGCAATCAAAAAAAAGGAAATCATGAAATTTTCAGGCAAATGATGGGATCTAGAAAAGATCATTCTGAGTGAAATATCCCAGAAGGAGAAAGGCAAACATGGTATATACTCACTTATATAGACCTATAAGATATGATAAACATAATGAAATCTACACACCTAAAAAAGATAATCAAGAGAGCAGACACGGGGTAAGATGACCAATCCTCATTTAGAAAGACAGATGGGATGTGCATTGAACGTATGACAGGAGTCTACTGCAGAAGGCATCTGAAAGACTCTACCTAGCAGTGTTTCAAAGCAGATACTAAGACTCATAACCAAACCTTCAGCAGAGTACAGGGAATCATATGAAAAAAGGGGAGTTAGTATGATGGGGAAAGGATAGGAGCTCCACAAGGACCAAATATATCTGGGCACAGGGTCTTTTCTGAGACTGACATTCAACCAAAGACCATGTATGGATATAACCTAGAACCTCTGCTCAGATGTAGCCCGTGGTAGCTCAGTAACCAGTTGGTTTTCCATAGTAAGGGGAAAAGGGACTATTTCTAACAGGAACTCAATGGCTGGCTCTTTGACCTTCTCACCCCCCAAGGGAGGAGCAGTCCTGTTAGGCCACAGAGGAGGATTTTGCAGCCAGTCCTGAAGATACCTGATAAAACAGGGTCAGATGAATGGGGAGGAGGTCCCCCCCATCAGTGGACTTGGAAAGGGGCAGGGAGGAGATGAGGGAGGGAGGGTGGGATTGGGAGGGAATGAGGGAGTGGGATACAGCTGGGATACAGAGTTAATAAAATGTAACTGATAAGAAAAAAAATAAATATGTTCAATGTATTTATAAAAAATAAAAAAAAAAAGTGGGCAGGGCGCATTCCCTGCCAGTCAGCAGAAATGTGAGAAGAGAGTTGAAAGCTGAGGACACACACGCTCATGCTCTCTAGTTGCCTCTCTGTGCCCCCCCCCCCCCAGAGCATGATTTGTAAAGCCTGAGAAACGTCTCCTGCTGGGAGAAATCTAGCTACGTGATGTGGAGATTAACACTTGAATTATGAGATGGAGTGACTCACCTCTCAGGGGACTTTGAGGTTCTTAGGTGTGTGGGGTGGAGGCAAGAGGGGAAGCAGTTTTCAAGCAATCTGTCTTCAGCTGAGTCCCTGAGGTACTTTCACCAGCCTGAAGATATGAAGGTAATGTCCCATTTAATTCCTTTGGTTCTGAGCGATCGACACAGGCTCTGTCCTGCGCTCTTTTACCCCATTCTCTCTTCATGCTCCATTTCTGCTGAGCACCCTCCAAATGGGTCTGGGCTTTTGAGCACTCTTCATCTGAGACCTGTGGGCGCTGCACTCTGCCTTCCTAGATGAAGGTGACTGCCAGCTGCCCCAGAGTTGCCCCCTGTTACTTGTTAACATTGAAACCATGGGACAAATGGGATGAAAGCTGTTTCCAGGAACACAACTGAATGTAGCCATGGGCAGTGATAAGATCTTTTACCATGGGGGAGAAATTGAGCTCACAGCCTGCCTTCAAGATCTGAAAGGGGCCACCTCTCAAGCATTCTCTGCGTTGAAGACTTCCAGAACCACTGTTCTTTAGGGGGGCCATTTGTTTATGCTTGGCCCCCTTAAAAGGTCTGAAGCACAGGCCAGATGAAACAAGTGGAAGTGTTTATCTTTAGCTTTTGCTAAAACAAAAACACAAAAGAGAAATAAAGCAGGAAACTGTGCCCCGTGATTTCTCTTGCAGGCCACCCAGTAGGGTACTCTCCATTCCTCCTGAGCACATCTTTCCATTTCCCGTGCCACTGTTCTCCCAATATGTTCTTTAGACCTCATCTATGGCTGGTCTTTCAGGACTTCCTAGAATTTACCACATCTTGAATTGCCCTTCCAGGTAGCTGAAGAAGACAGTTCCCTATGCAGTGAGGTTTTACAGCCAGTAAAGCATTCATTTCTTGGTAACACACCCTATAGTAATTGCCAGAGTGTCTGAAATCTTACTAGCAAATATATTATCCTGTGTGATGTGTTTCCAGAAGTTTCTCCTTTTGAAAATGCCTTCAACAGAAACAAACACATTGACCTGTCATTTATATCCCAGTATAATCCATTCCGTTCCAAAACAACCCCTGAGCATTTCCAGGTGGGTCTATGTTGTGAATATATACCATTCTGAAAGCAAGTTGTCAAGTAATGGGAACTGTTGGGTAAGAGTTAGATCTATTCTTAGCAGATGGAGTTTAAGCAAGTCACTTCTCAACCTGTCTGGATCTCAGTTCCCTCCACCAAATAGTCTCTATTCTTATTTTTAGGAAAATCCTTCAAACTTACTATGAAACACACACACATTTCAACTACCATTTATTGTTCAATGACCATGGACCAGCCCAAAAATTGTAGCTGGAAATTCTTAAACGACTTGAACTTGAACCTTCTCTGCAAGGCCCTTTGAATCTAGTAGGATCAGTGATAGACACTGATACACAAAGACCAGAATGCACATTATACAGAGGTCTAAGGAGAGCATAGAAGACCATTTGAGCCAATCTTCAATGCAGTTTGAGCAAAGGAGATGACCTTGGGTTCATATTTCATAAAAATCATCTCAGAAAGGTTTTATGTAAGTAAGGGAGATAGTCATCTCGATTACTGATCTCTCTGAATAGTGTAGCAGGTGGATCAAGAAAAGAGAGAGAGTAAAACCTGCTCTGTCAGCGGACTACAGTGCATCTCTAAAGGTGTGTCCAGCTGCGTTGACCCATGCTCATACCCAGATGCTGAGTAAGCCCTATCATCATCATTGCTGCCTGGGGCACATGAGGCTGGGGCTCCTGAAAGGGTTTCTTGAATTAGTAATAGAATGGTCTTTGTTGTTGTCATTGATTGGTTGGTTGGTTTGGGATGGGTGGTTTTTGTTTTCTGGGGTTTTTGTTTGTTTGTTTGTTTGTTTTGTTTGTTTGTTTGTACTTTTTTGTGGTTTTGTTTTAAACATAAATAAAATACGCATGCCATCTACTCATTTTCTTTACTGAGTAGCCTGGTGTCGGGATTGGTGACTCTGATGGCCAGCTGCTGCGCTCTTTCTACAATGGCTTTTAGGTTCTTGGAGAAAACACTGTGAGAAATCTCAGCACACTAAGATTTGCTGCCCATCAGCTGCACTTCCAGCTTCTTGATATTGTGGACCAGAAACCTCCAGAAGCCACCGAGCAGCATGTGCTTGGTTTTCTTGTTGCTCCCATAACCAATGTTGGGCATCAGGAAGTGGCCCTTGAATCTTCTCTGCACCCTGTTGTTGATACCTCTGGATTTCTGCCAGTTTCACTTAATTTGGACATATTGGTCTGACTGGTGCCTGATGAACTTCTTGGTCCTCTTTTTGATGATCTTAGGCTTCACCAGAGGTTGGAGGGCAGCCATGATGCCACAAAAGATGGCAGCGACCTCATAGATGGCGCTGAGGAAAAAGGACGGGGTGGCAATGGGCAAGGGATGATGGTACCGGAATGTTTTTCAATAGGCTTCTATATTCTCAGATATCAAAGGCACAAAGAACCATCATGAAGGGATGGATGTGTTAATTAGGGTACCACAAGTGTTCCCTGAGCCACATAGTCAAAAATATGAATGAGATGCAAGGCCCCAATGTTATTCACAAAGTGTATAATGTGTTATTTTATAGAATAAAGACCCTAAAAATATTCTGACAGCATAGAACAGTGGTAAAAATCAATAAAATGAACTTAACCAGATAAATGTTAAGTCCTGCCTTTAGATTTCTTCACAGTCAACCACATAAGGACTAGCTTTGGGATATCTGGCTTGATGGCAGAAATAATTATGCACTCTTAAAATGCTTGCTGAGAACCCACTAGAAACCAAGTTTTCAGCTCCTCATGCTCACTTCTGTTATTGCATAGGGTAGATTTCATTAAAACAAGATCTGCTTCTTTTCTTACGCAATCAGCTTTTCTGGTAAGGAATTAAGCCTTGTCTTTATGTTCCAGGAGTTTAGGTTAAGTCCAGGGAAACACAGGGCTCACCATGCAGCCTAGGTTATCCTCAAGCATTCTATCTTCTGCCTCACCTCCCAGCTTTGGAATCACCAGTGTGTCCCACCACACTGCAACAAAGGCTTCTTGATGCCCACACAGGCAACTGTTTCCATTCGTAGACCATTCAGTTCTTACAACAAACCTATCATAATCATTTTATAGATGACACATTTAAGGATTGGTGATATTAATTCAATTGCCTGTGGCTTGGTTGCTAGTAAATTTCAGAGCATCCAAATCCAACGGGTTCTCTTTCCACAGTCTATGCTGATTTCATGCAATCCCAAAAATATGGACTGAGGAGATGGCTCAGTCTGTAAAATGCTGACCTCACAAGCATGAAACCCTGAGATTGATCTCCAGCACCCACATAAAAAGTGGGGTGTGATGCTATATGCATGTAATCTCAGTGCCGGGATGTGGAGACATAAAGATCCCTGGGAATCACTGGCCAGACATGTTAGTCTAATCTAGTCCCCAGGTTATAGTAGGAAACCCTGTCTCAGGAAAAGGTGACTCTCCTGTGGTATGATACCTGAAGTCATACTCTTGCCTTTACATACATGTATACTACACATGCCCACACACATGAACCTGCATTTCACACACACACACACACACACACACACACACACACACACATACACACCTTGATGTGAGCTATAGCTACCTCTGTATGCCTTCACTCCTTCCTTCCCGTCAGCAGCTTCTAGGCAGTTTTATCTGAAAGAGGGGCTGCATGGTGAGAGGGGGCTTTTGCTGGCCGCCAATGCCACATAGCCCTCCCCTTGTTATCACAGCTTTTCAGAAGGAAAAAGAAGCTGAGGTTGCCCTGATGAGATGATGGAGTGAGAGCCAGGACTGTGATGGCCCATGGCACTCTCTGCTCCACGGACCAGACACCTGGTCCAGTTCCAACCGGGAAACTTTTAGAAGAAACAGCTGCCAACAGAGCTGATTCAGGGCCCTTGGTGTCTGGATGGCAGATCAGCTGAAGAATGGGATGTAGGTAACAGTTTGGAAGAAAAAAATTATCATTGCCTCCAAATACTTGAATGTGCAGTTGCATAACTTCCCCATTAACATGGTAGACAATTACTAGTGTTGATGTGTCATGTTTTCTCAGTGTTGGTGAGACTGTAGGAAACAGAACTAACAGTGTGTTGGTTTGTGCCTGGTCACTTGCATACATGTATCTAATTCTTTTTTAAATCATCATCATCATCATTTATCCATGTTTACGTATGAAGGAAAGAACAAAGAGTGAGGAGGGCTGTGTGGCACAGGGTGAGTGTGGGGGTCCCAGGACTGCAGTGGAAGTTTTGGCTGTGTTGTGTGTAGGTGTTTTTGTTGTAGTCCCAAGCGTGACTTGCAGGAATGCTTTGTCCGTAGCTGCTAGCAGATCTCTGTCAGCTGATAAATAGCCTTGTGAGAGGGTGTGTGGCCAGCTGTAAGCATTCTTGTGTGGGCTTTAAGAAGGTATAAATAGGAGCCCACAGACAAAAAGAGATAGCTTTGCATCGCGACGCTTTGCATCGCTTTGCAACTAGAGAGAAAAGCTCCAGAGGACTTAGTGCCGCTTCTGCTGAATTGTGCCACTTGTGCTGAACCTTGCTGCTGCTGTTGCCAGACCTTGTTGCTGCTTTTGCTATTGCTGGGTTGCGGGTTTGCTGTTTGACTGGACTGCTGGCATCCTAACAACAAAGAGTGAAATTGCCCCCAGAACTACTTCTAAAAAGTCCACATCCCCCGTCCCTATTAACATTTTTTCTCTCCTACCTGGTGTTGAGGTGCTGTAAGGGATTGGGGTGGAGAAGGGAGAAAGAAACATAAGGAACCCCAAACAAAGTAGGCTTTAAAAAGTCAAAGGCAACAGAGGACTTTTGCAGTAGGTTCTCTTCTTCCACCTTTATGTGGGGTCTGAAGATTGAGCTCAGGTCACCAGACTTTTGAGGTAAATGCCTTAGACTCTACACTGCTCTCTTGGCTCAATAAGAAGTTTTCTTATTCTGTAAGGCATTTTATTTTCCATCCCCAAGACTCAAGAGCACCTGTCAGTTACGCATTTGATTCTAGGACTCAGTAAGGACAGAATGCAAATGGGCACTCTCATTGAGTGTGACATCCTTTGCTCTCTCCTGCCCCACTAGGGCTGAGAAGACAGATGAAGCCGACTGGCTGCCCTCAGGCAGCACAGGCCACCAGTCACCACTATAGAACTTTCTAAGGGTTTCTGAAGACCACACTGTCACCTTTGTCTTTCTCAGCTCCTGTGGGATGCAGCTCAGATATCTTTCCAGAGCCTACCTCTACAGTAAGAAAGGATGTTAGCAGGCTGCAAGAAAAACACTAATCAATTTCCCCAATGGCTTTTCCCAAACCACTACCCTGACAGCAACTCTTAGATCAGGCCATCCAGTGACTTTAAGACTCTAAATATGTAAATAAGTTTTGTTACACCATTAAGTTTGTAAGAAATAAGACATTAATTAGCATTAGCATATTGAATCACTTAGGTGTCAGTAGCTAATATGGCTAATTGATGTTTAATAAGTCTTGCTATCTAATTGGCTATGAATTACATTAAATGTTAATTAATTACTTAGTTATTCTTTACACAATTATTATATGTTAATGTGCATTTAATAGCTTATTATTTGGGTAATTGTCTTAACGATAAAGAAGTTACCTGTAAATGTGCTAGTTTGAACATATTGAGGCCACTCCTGAAAGAATTCTTTTAAACATAATTAATAGGTCAATTAATATAATTTGAAACTATTGGAAAAAATAACCATGGATTTGGGGGACACAATTCCCTAGTTAAATTGGTCAGCTTTTACTTTGTTTGTTAGCAGCATCTATAATGGGCAAAATACTGTTGTTACATATTCCATTAAACTATTTACAATAGCTCTATGAACAAGCACACCTCAGAGAGGGTCATTATTGGCCCATGTGTAAATCTCAGATGTTTTCTTAATAGAATAATGTGGTTGGCACAAAAGCAGATGTGATTGGGTTGCATTAGTAGAAGCATAATATCTAAAACAAAAGAGGTGGAAGCCTCCTCTGTCTTGCTCTGGTCCAGCCATACTTGGGTAGTTTGTCAACTCTAAGAATGATACATTTAAAGAGATATGTTATATGGAAAACTGGAGAAGAATTCAAGATGTTTTTTTTGCCAGGCTTAAAGAAAAACTAGTAAAAAAAAAAAAATCTTTCTTAACATGTAGGATCAAGTTTGTGGAAGGTAAATTGTTTGTTTTTCAGGTGTAAACACCTTTTTGATTTATTAAAATTTATTCACTCTGTATCCCAGCTGTAGCCCCCTCCCTCATCTTATCCCAATCCTGCCCTCCCTCCCTCTTCTTTTTCGATGCCCCTTCCCTAGTTGACTGATAGGGGAGGTTCTCCTCCTCTTCCCTCTGACCCTAGCCTATCAGGTCTCATTGGGACTGTCTGCATTGTCTTCCTCTGTGGCCTAGTAAGGCTGCCCTTCCCCTCAGGGGTAGGTGATCAAAGAACCAGCCACTGAGTTTATGTTAGAAACAGTCTCTGTTCCCCTTACTAGGGAACCCACTTGGAGACTGAGCTACCATGGGCTACATCTGTACAGGAGTTTTAGTTTATCTTCATGAATGGTCCTTGGTTGGAGTATAAGTCTCAGGAAAAAACCCTGGGCCCAGATTTTTTAGTTCTGTTGCTCTCCTTGTGGAGCTCCTGTTCCCTCCAAGTCTTTCTATCTCCCCTTTCTTTCATAAGATTCCCTGATTTCCTGACCTGTTAGAAGAAAAAGTGGGGAAGAACCTTGAACTCATTGGCACAGAAGAGAACCTCCTGAACAGAACACCAACAGCACAGGCTCTAAGAGCAACAATCAATAAATGGGACCTCATGAAACTGAAAAGCTTCTGTAAAGCAAAGGACGCTGTCGTCAGAACAAAATGACAGAGTACAGACAGAGAAAGGATCTTCATCAACCCTATACCTGACAGAGGGTTGATATCCAGAACATACAAAGAACTCAAGAAGTTAAACAGCAATAAACAAAGTAATCCAATTTTTAAAAATGGGGTACAAAGCTAAACAGAGTATTCTCAATAGAGGAATATCAAATGGCAGAGAAAACACTTAAAGAAATGTTCAGCATCCTTGGTCATCAGGGAAATGCAAAGCAAAATGACCCTGAGATTTCACCTGTTTGGTTTTTTTTTTTTTTTCAACTTACTGCTTCCAGCAAGAGCACTGGGTCATGTGGTAGAAGTTAAAAGGAACAGAATTCACACCCAGTCGGAGCTAAGGATGGGAGAAAGTGCTTCTGGAGTGAAGCACTCCCCATCTTTGGAGGAATTCAAGCATTAGCTAAGGAATTCTTAGCATTGGCCTGTGCAGAAGGGTTGGTGAAATCCAGGTGGGTGGCTGGAGGAGGTGAGCTTCCTGATGCCTTGGATGGCAGAGAGTCTGTGATTGTCTTGACTTGTGTGTGCCGTCCCACTCACTTACCTGGACATAGCCTCAAGCCCACAGTGCCTAGCGGATGGTTCACTTGGGCAAGCCCTCCCAGGTGTGTGTAAACACTGCTCTCTTTTGAGCAAAGGCCTGGTAGTGGGCACTGTCTTGCGATCTGACTCCCCCTGCATCTGCAGTGCAAGTTTCCTTCAGGTGTCCTCCACCAGCCCATACTCCAAGTGGGGCTCAGAAGGGACCAGCCGAGCCACTGCAGTCAATTATCTTTGACAGGACAGGACAGGAGAAAGGGCGGGCGCCTGGCAGGCAAATAAACTTAATGAAGTTTGTAATAGACTGCGGAAATATCAGCCGCGTGATCAAAGCAGGAATAAGCCACAAGAAACTATTAATTAAGACTCTCCCACTATCTCCTCTTCACATTTCCTCCTTCACTGTCGCAGGAACATTCTAATTGTTCCCAGCCTTTCAAGATGCAAAGGCAGCTTTTCTTTCCCAGATTTCAAAATGTCCTTGGGGGGGTCAAGTGTCTTCTGCCAACCCTATTGGAACCCTTGGGTCCCCACATTCCAGACTTGCCCTCTGTAAGCAGGGGAGGGTACCCTATGGCTAAGTGCCTGTTACCTCATGACTCCTCACAGTCTCCTATCCACCCAGAATGCCCTTGCTTTTCCAGTGCCTCATCCCTTTCTCTATGACCATGCTGTTGCTCACTGACCCTTCCCACCCGACTGATGTTTTGACGTTGAAACTCTTTCTTGTCTTCAAGTGTATGTACTGGACAAAGGAAATATTCAAAACATCTAACAGTCAGCATAATAACTCTACACATGAATCCATTTATGAACAATGATAAAATCCATTTCCTTTGAATTCTGAACTAAAGCTGCTTATTCTGTAAGTCATCCATCAAACCAGACCAGCCCTCATCCCATTCACGGGTTGATTTTTCAGAATCATTGATGTGATCTTTCATCTGATATAGGTGTGTCATTAAGTAAAGGTTTTTCCACAGGAACCAGAATCAACCCCTTCCAGTCATGGCCATTCAGTTCGTAGCCAGAAGAGCTGCAGAGCTAGAAAATATGTGCACAAGTTGTACCACAGCAGGACACAGAGCGAATGCTGCCGCTTCCCACCCTCCCTGAAGATGAGCACCAGTCATAGGTCCCTCTGAAAGTATGCCTGCCCTGCAGCTGATTCGCTGTCCCCTCAAGACCAGACCACTTCGGAGAAGAGGGGTGGGGTCTTGCTTAGCAGCTGCTGGGAGCCTCCCACCTGCTCTTCACCAATCCTAGACCTAATTGCCCACCACTGTAGTCACCTGTTGGTGCCACCAAATGGCTTATGATCTATGTCCCAGCTAGTGTGAACAAGGCTTAATATCCCAACAACTGGATTGTTACAGCTACACATTCATCTGTCCTGCCTCCAACATGGCCTGTCACCTCCCTAAGGGCAGGTGTTCTAGAAGGCATCTTCCTCTTTCAAAAGGAAAAACAAGTCCTGGCAAAAGTTCCCAGGGGATAGGAGTGAATGACAAGTTCACTTCCAACACGTGACCAGGATAAAAGAGAGTCTGGACCGTATTCTCTGTGTGTCCAGCTGTGACTATCTTCTGATTCAGGTATGTGGTATTGAATGGTAGACTCCCACAGTTCTCTCCTAAAAATGCCAGAGGGAATCACAGGGCACCCTCAGCTGAGGCAGCTACAGCTCCCGTGGGAGATTTATAGAGACAGATGGGTACGTGGTACATGAGGTACCAGAACTGGGAACAGAAAGGATAACTTATGACCGCTGTCAACACAGGCCGCCCTTGTTGTTGGAAATGGCTTTCTTGTCGCCTATGTTGGCTGAAGCCTCAACAAATGTAGAAAGATGAACTGGGAGCTCCAGCTGGGGCTGAGATCTTCGGAGGTGAAAATCATTAGAAAGAACAATTCCTTTCTCTGCATAGCGTTTATCATCCATGGCCTTGGCTAGGGATGGTGGATCTCAGTTCCAGAGAGGAGCAGTGGGCAGGATTAGGTCAGGCTGTGAATGACAGTGGGCAAACCCAAAGCTATTATCACCTGCCCCTCTGCCCCACTGCCTTCCTAAGTTGGCCTGTTCAATTAGCTTAATGACGTGGTAGAAGATGGTATTTCCAAACAGTAGAAACAGCTGGGCTGCAATCACTCTGCTTGCTAGTTTGAAGCATGTCAGGCCGCCTCTGCGCAGGGACCCTATCAGCATGACACACATTTCGGGGAAATGCTATAATTCAGTACTGACACCTCGATCAATGGTCCCCGTTTCTGAGCTGTCTTCCTTAGGAAACAGAGAAAGTATCAGCCTCAAGCGACCCACCAGATGCCGTGGCTGTGATGTACCCCCTCCACCACCCTCCCTCCTGTGTCTGTGCGTTACTGTCCCATCCTGTTGAGCATGGTGGCTGAGTGCAGTCTCTGAAATCAGACGGAGCCTGAGTCCTCCACCACTGAAACTGCATAGGATCCTGGGCTAGCTGCTCGGACATTCACGTTGTCACTCTAAAAATGGGAACCAGCCAAGTTTTGCTGCTGAAAAACAAACAAACACTCTAAGAGACAATTTCTGGAGAGAATGTGGGGTCTTATCCTACCCACTAGAAGCCTTCCCTAAACTTAGCTGCCAGGCTTGGTCTTCTCTTCCTGCCTTTTGCCATCCCCATAATTTGGTTCTCTTTTGGTCTGTACATGTCCCCACATACTCCCCTCTAACCCATGGCCTAGATGTGTCTCCGCTTCCAGTCATCTGGGCTTTTGCTTCTGCCTCTCCTCAGAACCCCTTGGTCTCTTTGCCAGGTTCTATGTCTTCCTGACTCTCTCCTTGGCTATTTTATATTGTCTATGAACCTTACTTCATTCATTATACCACAGAACACTATGGAACCAGAGAGCTTCCAAATCCTGTGCAGAGAAAAATAAACTCCCCCAAATGGTGATTTCCCCACAGCCTTGGTGATGCTCAAGCTGTGAAATCCAGATTTTACTACTGTAATTATTCTGCCTGGGGCTATGCCAGCTTGGCTGGGCTGGCAAGACAATGTGCCAAGCAGGATCTATTCACCCCCTTCCCATTGACCATAGAGAAGTTGCCTCAACTTCAGCTGAATGCTAAAAATAGGCCTCAGGGGGATGCAACAGCTAAAAATACTCTTTGGCCGGAAAGTCCTTCCTGTGCCCCAAGGGCTGGAGGCAAAAGGGCTTTAGGAACCCTGGGGTCCACAGCTGTGTGGTCCCAGATGGACACTATAGAATGTAGAAAACACACAGGCAGGCACTCAGGGCAGCAGGCCCTCCAGTTACTTAGGAAGCCCCTAGAAAAAAAGATGATCCCAGAAGCTGAGGCTCCAGAGCACACAGTTCATGGACAGACAAAAAAGGAAGGCAACATGAAGGCTTGGCCAGTGGTCAGCGAAAGTGTGAATCAGTGTACCTTGCTCTCGGATTTTCTTTGACACGAGCACACCTATCATTAGCAGATGGGAGTGTTTGGATTAGTAGCTGAAGTAAGTGTGAGCCAGACCATGGCTGCACCGTCAAGTTTAATGTACACAATTGGAATGGTGCTGGGTAACATCGTGCCTGGATAAGGAGGCAGGGCAGTAGAAGGCGAATCAAGACCAAGGAAAAACAAATACAGAATGACAAGCGGGGGGGGGGGGGTGGTGGCAGGAGCTAAGGGGGTGAGAAACTAAAAATTCCATCTAGCCTATCACCCAGCCTGCCTACTTGGCCTTTTCTTGCTCAGAATCCAGGACCTATCTCAAGTCTAAGCCCTGAAGCATCTGGATGGATGATCCACCCACACCTTGTCAATAACAGCTCCCCTATTGTTATCAATTTGGTTCAACAGATGTTCACCTCAGACAGGGAAGACAAATGAGAAACTACTGTAGAAAAGAAAAACCACGTGCCCAGAGCATTTCTGCTCCATAGGAAGGTTATTACAACAGTCGAAACTAAAAGAGTGACTGGCCTGTGGACTAGGGACCCAGTCTTCTTTCTCCCTTCTTTTCTCTGCCTTCATGCCTGCTGTCCTCTCTATAACCCCTCCCCAAGTACTGAGCAGTGCGCTGGCAATGGCCAGCAAGCCGCCACCAAGATATATTCCCCAGCTCTGTTTCAAACTTTTGTTTTGAGGTGGTCGCCCTACATTGCCCAGACTGGCCTTTAATTTGTCATCCTTCAATCTCAGTCTCCCTAGCTCTGGGATTGCAGGCTTGTGCCAGCAGGCCTGTTCTTCTTTCTTCACGTGTTTCACTCCATCATTTTTTCTTCTTCTTCTTGACTTCCCTCCTTTCTTTCCTTCCTTTTGTCACTCCCTTCCTTCTTAATTTCTTCCCTTTCTCCTTCTCTTCCTCTCTCTTCCCCTCTCTCCCACCCTCCATCCATTTCTTCTCATCTTTCTCTATTCCTGCCTGACCTGTTTCCTCAGTCCTGCCTACCTGCTCTCTGAAGACTTGACTCTGGTGGAAAGTATCCTCTACCCAGATTGCTAGAAGGTCTCTCAGCCAAGGCTTGTGCAGCACTGATTTCAGACTGAGGGTGAAGTTAGGAGCAGATTTGCCTTCATCTCTGTGACTCAGAAGACAGGCCTGGTAGTGCAGTAAGACTCCATTCATTGAGACCTGCTATTGGATACAGACAGGTGGACCATCTCAGAACCAAGAAGAAAATTAGTTTATGCCCATGGGAAGAAGATATCCTTACCTGTCAGCTTGACTATGTGGGAAATCCTGACAGACTGGTATGGAAGCCAGAACATACCAAAAAACTCCCTTGCGCGTTCTGCTTTCTGTCAATTTCTACTCTGAGCCAACCCACAAAGTAAAAATCACAAAGTAAAAATTAATATATGCACACTCTTTGTATCAATGTAGTTAAAGAGTGGCAGGCCATCTTCTGATGGTATCATGTCCATCATTTCCTCTGTATTATCATCCTTGCTCATTTATTTATGCATCTTGAATCTATAGGGTGATACTCAGACTTGTAAATGCAAAGCTCTCCAACATTCCAATCTATTAATGTAGCCAGCCAGCCCTTGGCAGTACCTGATGCCTCTGAAAACTCAGTAGGTTTAATCTCCCTGCCTTTAGTTCCCCCATCTCCACAGCCTAGGGTGATGAGCCAAGCATGGATTCAATTCAGGCTGGACTGGTCATGCATGTAACAAATATTTATTGAACTCTTAGTAATACAAATCATAGTGCTAACCAGTGAGATTACAGTGAGAAAATAATAGATACAATCATTTCTTATCTGACTACATCCTCTATTTAGAGAATGACATTCATTAGATTTTGATAAAACGATAAAATTCAACTGTGGCAATTGAGTGTTCTGGATGACAGTCACAGGACAGGATAGCGAGAGCTTGATGAAGCTGACCTGACAAGGAATCTTCCCTTGCAAAAGCAGCAATTCAGCTGAGAGCAGTAGGACAAGCAGAGGATGAAGATGGAGGGATGGGAGGGCAAGGTTTCTACCTTCCTAGAGATCTGGCGCTTGAGTAAGCCAAGGCAACCAGAGAACAGCCAGCATGGCACCAGCACATCTCACCAGCACATGACATCAGCTCATGTCAGCAGCACACGACACCAGCACGTGTTACTGACCCTTGCAAACCTAATAGCACCCTTCAGAAGTGCCCAGACCTTTTTTTTTTTTTCTGCCAAGTTTGTCTTGTATGACTTTGATTAAAGCCAGTGTGACAGAAATGGGGAAAGGAAAGGCATACCAAAAGACGAGGTTGGAAGCACAGGCAGGCCTGTGAGGGTGGTAAGGACCTGGAATTCCATTCTAAACTCAAGGGGAATTAAGGAATTTTAGGCTTTAAAATTCTAAAGTAGAATTTTAAAGTAGCTTTATCAACTTTGTGGTTTTGGATTGTTTGTTGTGGTAGAGTTTTTTTTTTTTTTTAAGGTTTCTTCTAGACAATTATAGAGAGTAGCCAGAATATTGCCGATAGAGCAAACATGTTCCTGAACAGACAAGTTAAGAACCTAAGAAGCAATGGCTTAATCCAGGCAAAAGATAATAGTTTTAACTAGGGTGGGGGTGTTCCGAGAAGATAAAGAAAAGAAGAATGATTCTGAGAGATTTAGGAAAGAAAATCCATAAATTTGATAATGGACTAGATATAGGGACTGGAGTGGGGAAGATATTAAGGATGATAGCAGAGCGCTCACTGCTGATATGTGGGGCACAGGAGAGCCACCACGTAATAGACAGGACTGGGGATGAAGGTGAATGGAAGAGCATGAGCTTCGTTTCATACAAATTGTGTCTCTAGGACCAGAGGAAAAAGGATACATCAGTAAACTGTTAGATTTATAAATCTCGAGCTTGAGAGAAGAGAGAGCTGGGCTGTTGGAATCATTAATATGGTCCCTGAAACAATGAAAATGGAGAAGCCATTTGGGATAGTGTATGGAATAAGAGCCGAGAGCAAAGACAGATCATCTTAAAATGACTGGGGGAGTGTCAGCGAAGGCTGGGCAGCCTGCGACAATCAGGTTGTCTCTGCCTCAGGCTTCCAGTCAGACCTGGAGTTAGCATTAGCACCGAGGGAGAATGCGAATGTGAATGTGGGGTGGAGGCCATTCCTGCCCCAGGTGGCATGTGCTGAGAAAGGTAGGCAGGCAGGAACAATGGAGGTGGAGAGCAGAATAAAAAAGGGAACACAGTATATACCGAACAGCCCAGACAATAGAGGGGCTTCCAGCCCATTGCCCCTTCTTCTGCTCCATCAGTTAGAGGCGTAGCTACATATCCTTCCTGTTCAGCCTAAATAGTCTGAAGATACTCAGCATGCCTCCTTTCTTTCTTGATAGGAAGCATGAAGCTAAAGAGGGCCTAGCATGCAATGAAGGCCGGGCACGCACTGACTGACCTGGGCAGGGATAACATGGAACCCAGAGGATGAGGTGAAGACAGTCCTACTACCAGCACTGTGTGCTGAGAGCTGCACACATTCTCTCAGCTGACCTTCACAGCAACTCTCAAAGACAACAATCCCTCCTCCAGATGTAGCTGAGAACACAGAAGCTTAGACTTCCCCAAGGTCACCATGAAAGTTCACAATAGCTAATCCTTCCAGATTTATGTGCAGGAGAATGAGGGTGTGGGAGAATGTGGGCAAGAGAAGAGTGGTTCTCTCTGATGCAAGAAGGAGAATCTGTAGGAAACACAGCATCGGTTAAGTTGGTAATTCACAGACTGAAAGTGTCACCCACGAAGGAGGGTAAGAATTAAAGGGTTTGGAAAGTGAAGCTGGATGTGAGAAATCCTGTTTAATAGCACAACCCAGTGAGATATGGCAGTATCTCTTGGTCCTCCTTCAGCATTCCAGGATGAAGAAGGTGGAAAAGTGAGGCATCTTTGCTTGGGCTGAAATGATTTCTGAAAGAACTAAAGAAACGCCTGTGAGGCATGAGCTGGTTCACATGGCCCTGTCTTCATTCTCAACGTCCTTGTGTCTCTTCACACCCTGGGCCTTACAAACGTTGGCCTCTCCTTCACTCCTGAGTAAAGGATTATAAGAAAGGGAAGAGATTGGTTTGGGATAAGGAAGTTGACTAAACCCACAAAAGCTCCTACAATCTAGGCCTGGGCTCAAGGGAGGTAGAGCACAAGGAGAAGGACACCTGTGTAATGCTCCTGGAAGTGAGGCTTGGAAAATGGTCTGACCGAAGGAGGAGGTGAGTGTGGAATGTGGGATAGTTTGGGAAGGCGGGTGATTGGGGCAGGCAGAACCACTGAATGTTGAAAATCCTAGAGTGGAGGAACTTGCTAGAAATGGAAAACTAAGTCCCAGAAGATAAAAGGTGAAGACTGGGCGGGAAGAAGGAACTGGGAAGGGGAGTACTCTGGAGTGGAACTCAGTGTGAAGAGCACACTGAAGACAACCACACCTAGGCCCCAAGCTCATCGACCACTTGTCTGAAGTGACAAGGTGCGGGCATCCACTTCCCAAAAAGATAGCCTCACCAGTGACCATGAGAAAGGGACCTACAGAGGGGCCCTGCTGGCTGCCGCGGGTGACGAATGCAGAGCAATCAGGCCAATGGCTTGCAAACATTTCTTTCAGATAGAAAACCCTGTCATCTCATTCCCAATTTTATTTCATTCTCTTTCACCTCGTATTTCAGCTAATGGGAGCTGTCAAGAAGTCTCTTTGGTTCTTTCCCCTCCTCCTACAGCAACTCATGCAGGCTGACAGCCTGGGAGATGGGGTATTTGGAAGACCTGCACAGAATAAATTGTTAAAGTTTCTGGTCTGGGGGTTTATGCATCTGTGTGCACTTCTGTGTGTGAAGGCTTGTCTGTGCTCACCCATCATCTGAGCATGTGTATGTATCTGAAAAGCACATGCATTATGAGATTGGAACAGCCTTGGATGTGATGCTGGATATATAGGTTTGCGACTCTCTGTTTCAGTATCCTGTGTGACCAGATCCCCAATAGTACCCCTATAACATGAATATTGCAAGATGGCCAACATTGTCATCAGTTTTGTGATACAAGGAACATAAATACACCTCTTATGAGTCATACATACCACTGTTAAATACATGCAGGTAGTGCCTGTATCTAACTCTGTGCTGCCATTGCTGATATTCCTGACCCCCAAGGCCTGGTGTGCTCAGACCACTCTACTGACTCCTGAGCTCAGCCTGCCCGACTTCTTGCGCTGCCCCTGCTCACAGGCTGCTGAGCATCACCAGAGAGCCAGCAAGCTTGCTTAAATCCCCAGGCGTACTTGTCCATTCATTCAACAAACATTTATTTAGCATTTACCATGGGTGAGATTCTGCTGACCTCAGGGGACTCAGCGTTTAATAAAACAATTGTCCTGCACACAGAAAGCTTCCAGACAAACTTAAAACTTAAGAGTATACTATAAGAGGTATTATGGTAGATCCAGACCCAGGAATCATGGCAGCAAAGAGGAGGGACCCCTGACATAGCCAACCAAGGATGCAGCAGTAAAGAAAGAGTCCCTGGAAGAGATTACCCTGGGCCTAGCCCTGGTGAGACAGGAGGAAAGTTACCTGTATAAAACTGACCCTCTGGACTTGCAAACCAGCTGCTCCTCAATTTCTCTTCCAATATTTGGCCACATTCTTCAAGTTGCGCTCAGCTTCCGGGGTTACTTCCTTTCACATGTGACCCTGCAACCTCTGGGCTAATCCCTCACGGCACTGAGGACCTGAGGCATTCACTGCCCACTCTCATGACCATGGACAGAACAAAGTCTCAATTGCCTGGCTTTTCCGGCCCACCACAAATAACTTTTTCAGCTTCATATCCCCCCACCCCAAACACCATCCAACCAAAGCTGTTCATCGTCTTGAACAGACACACTTTTTTCCCACTTCCCCATCTTTAATCACAGACTGTCTTTGTTCCTGGAAAGTCTTAACTGATTCCACATCCCATGCACACTTGGAGTTCCAGCTAAGATGCTGCTACCTCAGAATGCCTTCTGGAATCCTGCACCCCATACGGGTGTTACCTGATGGAACAGGTAACGACAAAACTCATCCAACGGTAAATCGGACGCCCGTCATGCCACAACAACTATAAAATGTTTGGTATTAGAATTAATGAATGGTCGGATGAAGAAGACTGAGGTTCTCATGAAGAACCATTACCCATATAAGATATAGTTTGTCAACATACTGTCATGGAGAGGGGAGGGCCTTGGAGAGCCCTACCTTCTTTCTTAGGATTTAGATACAATTAATGGTTGAGAGGAAAGGGGCAGACGTTTTCTTCGGTGGTGTAGCCATTGCTCAGGTTCATGGGCTCCATAAACAAATCCAGTGAAATTCACTGTGTCACGTATACACACAAAGACGTGAAAGTAGGAAGGGGATAAGCAACAGTGGGAAGGAGATAAGAGAAGGAAGGTGGAGTGATGTAATGAAATGAATTATGTAAATGCATGGAAGTATCATAATAAAACCAACTATTGTGCATAATTTACATATACCAGTAAGTCATTTATAAAATTGCACATGTCCATGGAGGTTTTTGTGATTCGTGACAGAGTAACTTTATATCCATTTCCTCTAAAATTTTCAAATATCTAAAATGACTGAATATCATTAATGATATAGAAGCCTATGGCTGAAAAGGTTTGGTGTGTGGTGTTAGCTGTGTAAGCATAAGGATCTGAGTTTGGGTCCGTGGAGCCCAGATAAGAATGGGTGTGATAGCGAGCATCTGCAATCCCAGCAATCCTACAGTGAGACAGGAGGCAGAGACAAGAGAATCCCAGAAGCTCATGAGCCAACGAGCCTGGATGGCACATAGAGTTACAAACAAGAGATTCTGACTAAGAAGAAGGAAGGCAAGATCCTGCACTCAGGGTTATCTTCTGATTTCCATATATATGCTATAGCACACACGTGCTGATGATACTCATGCATATAAAACATACAAACATGTGTGTGTGTGTGTGTGTGTACCGTGTGCATTCAAAGAGACAGAGAGATATTATTCACCTGTACCAAAAAAAAAAAATCAAACCATGAACACAAAGATGGTAGCAGATCAGAAATTCACAAAATTTTAGAGCCTAGAGTGTAGATGGCATGTCTCTGACTTAACTGCATAGAGAAACCAAAATTCCCAGGATGAGGAAGCAAATGAGAGGCAAGCTGACTCCACCTACATTAAAGGCCTCTCTTACATCACTTCAGATCTACTTAGTGGCCTTTTGCTACTTCTCCATCATCACCCACAATGCTGTGGCCCACTGTGCATGGGATCCAAACAAGTTCATGCAGTCACAAGACAAAACCTCTTCCTCTCAGGTCTGCACCACTGGCCTGAGGTCCACCCCACTGGCCTTCAGCTTCCATGGGGTGGGGGATGGGAAACAACACTATGGTACTTGCTCTGAGCCCATCAGATACAATCCAAAACTGCAGAAACTTTGACCAGCGGAAACAGAGTGGTAGGTAACTTCTTCCCATTTTCTGCCCTCATGTAGAGCATACCAAAGTGCAGTCATTTGTATCTGAAAATAAGTCCTTTAAGACTGAGGATCAGTGGTTCTGAAGCCAAAGGATAGCCAGTACAGAAACAGAGTTCTGTGTTGGCTCCTCCTACCTGGGTTCACTCCCAGAGTGTAGTATTTTCCTCACTCCTGATTCCTGGCATTCTTAAGATCAGTTCATAAGGACTTTTTTTTTTTTTTTTAAGAAACCAAGCTGAGACATCACAAAACCACAAAAATATCAAAGAAAAGGTGGCTTCCAGAGGTTTCAGAGGAATATTTTTAAACCTATATTGTAAGCCCAGCTTCCCATATACACTTCTAGTCTAAGATACCATAAAATTACACCTCTATGACTCTGTCCAAACCTCGAGTAAAGTTAGTTCTTGGGACAATGTTAAGACTTTGAATTTGGGGAAATTAGGCATAATTGAGAGCAGGACTAAGTCACCTCACTAAAAACATTTGAGGTGAGCTGGGACTTTTTTTTTTTTTTTTTTTTTTTTAGATAATGTAAAAATCAAGTCTAAATAAGCATCAACAGTGAGCTTGAAGGGAACAGGGGCAGTGTAGAAAACAGGGGGGAAAAGCTATAATTTTCCAAAAGAGAAGACTAGTATGAAAATTTTAAATAGTACAGAATAATGTTTATAAGTTGAAATACAACAGAAATACAAATTTTAAAATACTTGAAGGAAAAGAGAAGAAAAAATATGGTAACAAGAACAAAATGTAATGAGGTTTTTTTTTTGTTTTTTTTTTTTTTGTTTGTTTTTTTTTTGGTCAAGGAATCATTTATGGGTCCTATATACAGCTAAATAAAACTCCAAAAGAAAAATGAAGGAACACAAAGTATGCCCACTGTGATGACTTCACACTTATTTATTTACTTTGTGCAGGTCTGGGTAGGTAAGTAAGCACAAACACAAGCCATAGTATGTGTGATCAAGTCAGAGGACAATTTGTGGGAGTCGGGTCTCTCCTGCTACCATTTGGATCTCAGGGATCAAACTCAGTTTGCTATGTCTGATAATATATACCTGCGGAGCCATTTTTTTTTTTTTAGCTTGAATTACTTTAAAAAATCCATATCAAGGTATAATTGTAAAGTTTTTAATAAAGAAGGGAAAATACATTAAATACTAGATATCAAAATGGCACTAGATTTGGATCAGAAATATCAGAGCTAAAGACAATAAACTAATACAACCAAACCTCTGAGAGGAAGAGCTTACTTTGAACTTAGAATTCAAGACCTAGCCAAACTTTCTCTTTCTGTGATGTTTTCAGTGAGATCTAAAGATCTGTCAACCATCAACTTTTCATAAGGACCTCTACCAGGGTAGAAAAGAAACAATCAGTAAACGCACAATAAAAACATAAATAAAAAAGAAAATATTGCCAACCCAAGAAACAGCAATCTAACATAGCTAAAAAAAAAACGTGATTTCTTGGAATGATGATAAGGGAACAGCCAAGGCCAAGACCAATGCTCAAGATGACAAAGCTCAAGGAACACAAAGTGAATGAGGGATCTTGTAAATACTTTACCTAGAAATGGCTTATTAGGGGCATCTTTACTGAGAACAGTTATATAGTTTTACTTAGGAGTCCGAAAATGAATTGTTTATATGTTACATATTAAACAAACAACCAAAACCAACCAGGGGTTGTGAGACACAGGTGTGGGTGCTGGGAACCGAACTCAAGTCCTAGGCAAAAGTAGTACAACTTTTACCCCCCTGAGCCATCTCTCCAACCCCTCCATTGTTTGATTTTTAAAACTGTGTACATTGTTACTGTGGTGAGGTGTGTGTGTGTGTGTGTGTGTGTGTGTGTGTGTGTGTGTGTGTGTGTAGGGAGCGATCTTTGTAATGTCTCCCAACTGGAATATGTCTATTTTCTCAGGATTTGAGCTGAGAACAACGAAGGCCAAGCATTCGAATTTCTAAAGGTGCTTAGAAGTGTCTCATATGCAGCGAGTAGTAGAAAACAAAGGAATTCAATCCACGCCCTTAACCTTGCCAGCCACCAACATCCCACTTGTGAAGGATCAAGAGTGTGTTCCATGGTAGGATGCACTGGGACTTGTTCGCTCAATAAGATGTTCCAGCTGCTGCCCCTCTCCTCTGTCTCAGAGAAAGTGCATATTGATGTAAAGAAGACAAGAGAGTTCTCTAACAGCGCTTTGCCTAGGGAGTGAGAGGTCACGGAGCCAGAAGAATCGAAGGCTTGCGGCTGGCCAGAGCTTCCCAAGGGTCTCAGTCTCTTTCCCTAGGATTAATGGGTCTCAGAATGGGAGATAGAGGGATGTTATCTTGAGGACAACCCAAAGTGGGTGAGGGGATGTCGGCAGAGAAGCTCAGAGGAGGGAAGTTGGGGACCATTATCAGAGGCCTTACAGAGACCCAGTGGTAGATATATACGAGAAAGAACTTTAAAAGCCTGCAAAATCACTTCAAGAGGGAAAGAGGCAGCAATTCAGCATCTGGATAAGTCCTTCTCATTTCTACCCCACCTCCGCCCTGTAGGAGCTCCAGGCAGTTGCCAGTAGCCAGGATGGGATAGAAAAGGGGGCTTAAAGAAATTAACAACCAAGCCCACCCCACAGCAGGTTACCGAGCGCCAGTAGGGCCCGAGTTGGGAAAAAAGAGAAAAGCTTAAATTGGATGTGAAATGAAAGTATTGATTTAGATCCACCTGGCCCTTTTAATACCTGTAAGTAAAACTTCTAATATCTGAAAGTGACTGGGAAAAGCTAGGAGCAGAGAACACAGCTAGCAGCAGAGAATGGTGACCCAACAGCAGGTTTGAAAAATAATGGTTATTTGCTGGTCCATTCTTTTAAAGTTAACTCATTCTTAAATTATAAATAAGGGTGGTTTTTTTTTTTTTGGTGTGCTTTGCATGTTATGTTTATTCACGTATGTGTGCACACATTCATGTGTGTGAGTATTGGTGCGCATGTGTGTGTGTGTTTGCATGTGCATGGTCTAAGGATAATCAGGCGTTGGCCTTTGCCTTCCACCTTGGAGTCAGAGCCTTTCTTTTGGTCGTTGTTCACCTAAGCATACGCCAGACTAGCAGACCTATGGGCCACAGGGGTTCTTGTTTCACCATGGCAACAACGGGGTTATAGATGATTTGACCCCACCTAGTTTTACATGGGTTCTGGGTATTTGAAGTCAGGTCCTCAAACTTTATACAACAAGCTCTTTACACACTGAGCCATCTCCCTTGGCTACTTGATTTTTTTCAAAGGAAGAAGACTAACACATTTTGAGATCTACCATATAACTACATACATAAATGATCTCATTTAATATTTCTGCCTCACTTTTGTTTCCTGTTGCTGTGATAAAAATACCCTGAGGAAAAGCAACTTAAGAAAAGTTTTTGTTTTTGTTTTTGTTTTTTTCCCCTAACCTACAGTCCAGCACCGTGGGGAAGTTACAGCAATAGGAGCCGAAGACATCTGGTTAGATTACATCTATATTCAGGAAGTGGGGAGAAAGGAATGCAAACTCCTTCGTAATCTGCTCACTTTCTCCACTCTATAGATCAGGATCCACCTACCTAGGAAATTGTGCTACCCACAGTGAGCAGCAGTTCATTCCACCTCAACTAACATAACCCACATTATCCACCCCAGACACGCCCTCAGGCCAACCTGACCAAGAAAGTCACTCCTTCATTGAGACTCTTTTTCCAGATGATTCTGGATTGCATCAAGAGGACGATTAAAATGAAGCATCGCAACTCCACGCAATCTTTCAAAGTAGTAGTTATAATTTCTGCCTTGTAAATAAGGAAGACGAAATTCAGCAGAGAGGGGGTTTCAAACCACCCAGCTAGCAAGCATCAAAACAGGAATCTGATTCAGGACATCCCCAGAGACCACTCACATCTCAGGTAAAGTGGTCCACAGCCATCGTCTGTTGTTAAACAGATGGTCCTCAAGCCCCAGCGTGTCAGCAACTGACCTCTTCTGTGGGATTGTTTACGCTCGCTTTGCTTGGTTACTTATCTCTAATATAGGAAAATAAAGCAGACTCGTCGTAAGCAGACTTCTGATGAGCACTATGATGAGTTTCACACAAAGAATGAATGAGGGCCTATCACAGACTGTGTGGTCAGTGAACAGTACCCACTGTTATCATCGTGCCAGACTGCAGTCTGAGTAAGAACGGATGAAGTGGGATATCTTTCTTGCTCCATGCTTGAATCTCACTCAAAAAGGGAAATAAAATAGGAACTGGAGGTGGATTCAGGGGGGGAATTTGGTAGGAAAGGGGATGGGAGGGGAGCAGGGTTGGGGATTAGGAGTAGGGAGAGCAAGGGAGAGAGGACCAGGGGAGAGAACGAAAATTGGAGGTAGGGGACATCTCTGGGATAGCGAAGACCCCAGGCAGTCTATGGGGCCACCTTAGCTGAGACTTAGCTGAGATATGGAGCCTGAAGTGGCTCCCTCCTGTAGCGAGGAAGGACTTCCAGTGGAGGGATAAGGACACCAAGCCACCCACAAACCCTTGTCCCAAAATTTGTCCTGCAGACAAGATGTGCAGGGACAAAGATGGAGCAAAGATTGAGGGAATGACCAACAAAGACTGGCCCTACTTGAGACCCATCCCATAGGAGAGAACTAATCCCTGATATTATTATTGTTACTTTGCTATGCTTATAGACAGGAACCTAGCATAACTCCTCTGAGAGTTTTTACCCAGCAGCTGATGGAAACAGATGCAGAGACCCACAGCCAAACATTAGACAGAACTTGGTGAGTCACATGGAAGAATTGGGGGCAAGATTGAGTGAGACAGAGAGGTCAAGGACTCCACAAAGAAGACCTACAGAGTCAACTCACCTGGGCCCACAGAGGCTGAACCACCAACCAGAGAGCGTGCGTGGACTGGTCTTAAGCCCCCTGCACATATGTAGCAGATGCATAGCTTGGTCTTCGTGTGGATTCCCTGGAGCAGAGGCCCCTCTCTGACTCTGATGCCTCCCTTTGGATCAGTTCCCCTAACTGGGCTGCCTCGTCTGGCCTAAGTGGGAGAGAATGCACTTAGTCCCGCTGTGATTTAGTGTGCTAGATTGGGTTGGTATCCATGGGAGACCTCCCCCCTTCTCTGATGAGGAGAGGGGAGAATGGGGGGGGAAGAGTGTGTGAGAATGAATTGGAAGAGGGGGGCTGCAATCCAATGTAAAGTGAATAAATAAATAAAATTTAAAAATAAATAATTTAGAATAAAAGAAAGGATGAAGTAACATTACAACTGAGAGCTTCCTGGATTGCTACATACACTTAATGACTGGCAAAATGTAAGGCTGGTTTATTTTTTCAGGAGAAAAAAAAAGTATATGCTTAAATGAAATGCATTACAGACTGTGTTGTAATAGTACAGATATTTTGTGTGAACAGAATGGAAAAATTGGATTTCGAAAGTTATTTATTCTTTAAATACTTTATTTCTTAACAGACTATAAGTACATTGAAGGTAGGGATCACAGTTGTACTTTTCTTACTAATTTTATTTTTTTATACATTCAGAAAATGCATAGAAAACTGATGGTGAAGCTTTAGAGCTCTTGCCTGGCATGCATAAGGTTCTTAGTTCTGTCTCCAGCAAAGAAAGAAAGAAAAGAAGGAAGGAAGGAAGGAAGGAAGGAAGGAAGGAAGGAAGGAAGGAAGGAAAGAAGGAAGGAAGGAATAGGGAGGGAGGAAGGATGGAAGAGAAGGAAGGAGGGATGGAGGAAGGATGGAAGAGAAGGAAGAAGGGAGGAAGGAAGGATGGAAAAGAAGGAAGGAGGGAGGGAGGAAGGGAAGGAAGGAAGGAGAGAAAAGGAGAGGAAGGAAGGAGAAGAGAGAGAGTAGAGAGAAGAAGAGAGGGAGGGAAAGGGGAAGAGGAGAGAGGAGAGAAGAGAGGGAGAAATTAGTTCCTGTAGGGTATGTGTATAGCACTGCATAATGTATATAAAGGGAGCTAGAAATGACTATAAGTGGGATTCTGTTCTCAGCAGTTTTGCATCTATTTTAGTTACCCTTTTATTTATCTAATTTTATTTTAGAATAACGTGTATGTATACATAGTTTCATGAGTTTATTCTGCCTCATGCCTGCCTGGTGCTCAGAAAAGCCAAAAGAAGGTATCAGATCTTCTACAACCGCAGTTATAGGCAGTTGTGAGCCACCTGATGTGGGTGCTGGAAACTGACCAAGCCTGTTGGAAGAGCAGGAAGCTCCCTTAGCCACAGAGCCATCTCCAGCCCCTGTGTTGGTGACTTTTATTAGGGTCATGACCAAATACCTAACAGAAACAACTAAGGGGCGTCTTGTGGGGGAAGGGGAACGTTATCATTGCTGTGATAAAACACCATGGTCAAAACAACTTGGGGAGAAAATGATTTATTTTGCTCACAGTTCCATATAACAGTTGATCATTGAAAGCAGTGAGGGCAGGAATTCATAAAAAGCAGAAACCTGAAGGCGGGAGCTGATGAAGAAGCCATGGAGGGGTGCTGCTTGCTGGCTTGCTCTCCATGGCTTGCTCAGCCTGCTTTCTCATAGAACCCAGGACCACCAGCCCAAGATTGACACCATCCACAATAGGGGGGGATGGCCCTCCCTCGTTGATCACTAATTAAGAAAATGCCTTACAGCTGGATCTTATGCGGGCATTTTCTCAATTGAGGCTTCCTCCTATCTGATGACTCTAGCTTGCATCAAGTTGACATAAAACTGGTCAGTACAAAGGGGAACAAGGTTGTTTTGGCTCATGGTTCCAGAGAGTTCAGTCCACAGTCCTTGACTCCTTTGACTCTGGGCCCACACTGAGGCAGAAGAGCATCTGCAGAGTGGAAGCCTGTGGAGGAGAAGAAGGCTATTTGTCTCAGACTCTGTATGTAGGGAGAGCACAGGGCTGGGAAACAGGTCTAACTTTTACAATTATAACCTCTCCCCAGTTCCAATGGTCCACATCCTTCAGCTAGGCCCCACTTACCAGAACTCTACAACTTCTCAAAATACTACTACTAGCTTAGGACAGGGAATACTAAACATTCAACACGCTGGCCTTTGGGGGAAACATATCAGATCAAGACCATAGCAGAGCCTAAAACAAATGAAGATGGTGTCAAAAACAGGAACAAGTCGACATATTCTCACTTGTACAGCCCCTCCTCACAGAGGGAACACATACCCAGAGATGGTAGAGTCTAAATTAAGCATGGGGCTAGAGAGACAGCTTAGTGGTTAAGAGTTAAGATCTCTTCCAGAGGTCCTGAGTTCAAGTCCCAGCACCCTCATGGTGGTGTGCAACCATCTATAAATATAGTCCCATGGATCAAATGGATATGCTTTTCTGGTGTGCAAACGCACATGCAGACAAAATATCCATATATGTTAAAATAAGTAATTTTTAAAATTAAGCAGAGGTTCTCGTGCCTATGAGATTTTTTGTACCAGATTGGAAAAAGGCTAGGTGGCCGGATGACACACTGTCAGGCATTAGGTGTGATGGTGTGATAGGGAACGAGTGAAATGACATAAGTACTCTCCGTGGTTGTCTGTTCAGTCTAGTCACTTCAGCTTGCTCTTTGCCAGTGATTCCGGATGCACTGGAGATGTTTGCCGGTCTCAACCAGTAGCCTGATGGTGATTTGACCTGGTCATTTTTCAAATTCCAAACACACAAAAGCTCTAGTAAGGCCCTTCACAGTTGTGGCCCAAAGAAGAGAGAGAGGTGGAAGACTTGCTCCATCGATGGTACGTTAGTCTTCTTCGTTCGCCAGCCTTTCCTTTCACGCCCTGGCCCTGGGGTGCGGATGTGCGGACGGATAGAGCATGTGTGGTTCACCCTATTTCCTCTGTTTTCTTCTTATTCTAGAAGCAACAGGATTCCAGGACACAGAAGAGTAAACACACAATACTGAAGTTCATGTACATGCTCACACATGTACATGGATACATGCACACACACACACACCTTGTTCTGACGGAAGCACATCACATGGTCCTACTGGAGAGAGACCAACACCCTCAAGGACACCTCCATCCTACAGCTCCTCACACAGCACTGGAATGGGCAAATTGTGGGAACATCAGTCTTCCTTCCTCAGCACGCCTCACCACCATCATCTCCACGTTGGGAATTCTACATTGGCAGCACCCATTGCTTGACACGCAAACGGACCAGGGGAGAATCTTGAATAGCAGCCAATCTTTTCTGAGTGGAGAGTGAGTGGCGCAAAAATGTCCAGCAAGGGTGAGAGGAACTAACTCCAAGCAAGACAAGGACTCATGAGGCAGAGGTGTCCTTTGCTGTTGGGCAAAGGACAGTTTCATTCTGTTCCAACTGCACTGCCCACCAGCTGTGTTCTGAGCATTGTTTTGAGCATTAAAGAGAAACAACAAATATGACTCTGTGGAGTACCTAGTAGCTTAGTGGCTCCTACCCAGAAAACAAGTGATAAGTAAACAAACAAGCTGGCCGTGTCATAATGGGGTGAACCACACGGTGGGAACCACGTGGTGAAGAAGCTGCTAAACCCAGTGAGGAGGTAACGGTGAAGGAGGGAAGTGTCACAGAGGTAATGGCATGAGGGCTGGATCACACCGCTTTGGACAGAGCTACACCTGGCCAGCATTTGAAAAGAAATGGCTATTAATGGTTGAAACTATATGGGAATGCTCTCCAAGCCCAAACCATTTCCGACATGGAGTGGGGACTGTTGCTGCTTGTGGCTTTTCTAGAGAAAAGGAACAGTAGAGACTTCTCTAGAGACGGCGTGGCAAGAAACACAGACTGGCTCTTGGGGTCTCTGAGACTGTGTGCCAGGCTCAATGTCTTCCAGCCAAACGGCCTTGGGGGGACACTTTGCCTCAGTCAGCCTCATTTTCTTCAAGGTGCCCTCTGCCTGCCCAATCCTCAGGGTGTCGTGAAGAGTAGAAGAGATGAGCTTGGTGCACACACTCTGACAGCTGTGTCACTGTAGAAATGAGTCATTGTTATCCTCTGTTTTGGCAGACGCCTTCCTCTCTGCCTCCCAAGTGCCAGGCTGAGCTTAACAAAGGACTTTTCTTCCCTGACATACCAACTGCAAGCTTCCAGACACGTCCCTTGGGGCTGCCACGAAGCCTCAAGCCTCTGTTCCCAGCTGCAGCCTCCAGTCACAGGAAGTAAAAGTGTCCATGGGGAGAAGAGCAAAGCAGAGGCTTAGCTGGAAACAAGTTGCTTTGGGCTCTGAGGTAATGAGTATACAAGCCATGCAGTATTAATAACCACACAAGGAGGACTCCAGCAATGGCAAGGCTCAGAGTCTTCTCCTCAAAAATGTCTAAGCAGTATTTGGAACGCTAACTATACATGTTTTCACAAAAATAACAAGTCCTGGTCATCCTCTGTAAACACTTGTACCTCTTCTTTCTTTCCCATTCATTATAAAAACAAATGGACAAATACAAAATAAACACAAGGTCAAAGATAGAAGACCCATCTTTAAGAATGGCTAAGTCACTGAACTGCCATGGGCTACATCTGTGCAGGGGTTCTAGGTTATCTCCATGCATGGTACTTGGTTGGAGTATCAGTCTCAGGAAAGACCCCTGTGCTCAGATTTTTTGGTTCTGTTGCTCTCCTTGTGGAAATCCTGTCCTCTCCAGATCTTACTATTTCCCACTTCTTTCATAAGATTCCCTGCACTCTGCCCAAAGGTTGGCCATAAGTCTCAGCATCTGCTTTGATAGTCTGCAGGGCAGAGCCTTTCAGAGACCCTCTGTGGCAGGCTCCTGACTTGTTTCCTGTTTTCTCCTTCTTCTGAGGTCCATCCTCTTTGCCTTTCTGGATGGGGATTGAGCATTTTAGCCAGAGTCCTCCCTCTTGATTAGTTTCTTTAGGTGTACAAATTATAGTAACTTTATAGCAATGGGAATAGGGACTGTCTCTGACATGAACTGATTGGCCTGCTCTTTGATCACCTACCCCTGAGGTGGGGAGCAGCCTTACCAGGCCACAGAGGAAGACAATGCAGCCACTCCTGATGAGACCTAATAGACTAGGATCAGAAGGAAGGAAAAGAAGACCTCCCCTATCAGTGGACTTGGGGAGGGGCACGAGTGGAGAAGGAGGAGGAAGGGAGGGCTTGGGAGGGGAGGAGGGAGGGAGCTACAGGGGGGATACAGAGTGACCAAAGTGTAATTAATAAAAATTTTTAAAAAAGAATGGCTAAGTCTCTTGATTTTCTCAGAGAATGATGGTTTGAGGTGACTTTGAGGGTTACAGCTTCAGAGATAAGATAGCATAATGAAAGAGCCCAAGGCTTAAATTCTGAAGGGGTTGACCTTTGGCAAGCACAAAAGAAGTGAAGTGCATGAATTTTACAGAATTGTGAAAATAGCTATTTGGGTTCTCAAAGCCTGAGTTCAAATCTGAAGTCTGACAGATGACCTTCGGCCAGGAAGTTCATAGCCTCATTTTCTCCTAAGACAGCAGTTCTCAACCTGTGGGTCATGACCGCTTTGGGGGACCAAAAGGTCTTTTCACCTAAGACCATCGGAAAGTACAGATACTTACATTATGATTCATAACAGTAGCAAAATTACAGTTATGAAGTAGCAACATAAAAATCTTATGGTTGGGGTTCAGCGCAACATGAGGAACTATCTTAAAGGGTCGCAGCATTAGGAAGGTCGAGAAGCATTGTCTTAAGAGCTGTTATGAATGAAGATAAAGTATCAGCTGGCTTCTCGAGTTTTTTATTAGTGAACACTAATAACAGATATTATCCACTGCTTTCCCTGTCTTGTGGTCTCCTTTCGGGTCCCGGTCCATTGCCCCCAGTACCATACCAGACAACCATATCAGAGTCTTCTCCCAGGGCTGGAGAGATGCTCGGAGGTTAGTAATACTGACTGCTCTTCTGGAGGGCTTGCGTCCAATTCCCAGCGCCCACAACAGCAGCTCACTGCCAACTGTAGCTACGGTCCCAGAGAAATCTGGCAGCATCTTCTGGCCTCTGAGGGCACTGCGTGCGTGGGGTGCACACAGACGTGCATGGAGGCAAAATGCTAACACGCATAAAATAAAAACCCCCAAAGAAATAATTTTAAAGCTTTCACCCTGTGGATGATAGCTTCTTTTGCAAATGTCACCGAATACCTAATTTCCATGTTATTAGAAGTAAAGTAGGGTAAACAAACTGTAATTAATAAAATAAAAAAAGCTTAAAAAAGTGAACAAACTGTAATTAATGAAATAAAAAAGTTTAAAAAAAGTAAAGTAGCCATTTTACCACTTTATACTAAAGTGTGAGTAAATACTTTTATTTAGGGCCTGTGCTCCCCTCTGGCCTGTTACTCAAGATGCATTCATCTCTAACGGAGATGGAGAGTGAACTCGAATGGACTCAAAGAAATGTATTACAGGTCAACTGAACCTTTTTCAATTTCTCCCAAACACCCTCAACCCAGTCACATCACTCTTTGTACCATGAAGTCCATGGTTCCTTGGTTTTTGGTTTTGTTTTTTGAAACAAGGCCTCACTATCTACCTCTGTCTGGCTTGGAACTCACCATGTAAACCAGCTTTGCTTCAAACTCACAGAGATCCACCTGCCTCTGACTCCTGACAGCTGGCATTAAAGGCAAGTGCTGTCATGCCTCACACATCAGAAGTTCTTAAGTGTTATTCAGAGCCTTAACTCAGAGCCATTTACAACTGGATCCAGAAATTTCTTCCCAAAGTTACCTTACTTTCGCTGAATAATTTTTTTTCTTTTAGTAAAGTATAACCCTCACTATTATTCCACACGACTTACTCTGTGCTCTCGGGTCTCCACACCTCTATTTACATGCTTCCATCTGGCTGGACTGCATATACCTTCATCTCTGCAGCTCAAAGCCCATGACCTGCAGAAAGTATTCTGTGATTAATGTTCTACCCTCCTTCACAGCGCCTCTTCTACAGATCCTTCCTCTGTCCTGAGCTATGCTGATCACTGTGTACATCCTAATTTAAAAAGGACCAATTCCCCCAGTACAACACCATTCATACCTGAAATTCACCATTTTGATTTCCAGAATAATGAATTCCTGTTGCATATGGGCCAAGAAGAAACTATGGGGCATTCAGAAGTATATCTGATGGAGCCTATGGTTTCCCTGATGACAACCCCAGTGCCTAGTTGAAGCTGCATACAAGACACACCTGCAAGAATAGATCACCAAGGGTAAAATGACATGGTTTTGAAGCAGGATCCTTTTCAGAGATCCTGTTTAAACACAAAGGCATTCCTGAGAATGGCCAGTATGTTCTCAAACCCTGGCATGGATTGATGTATCAGATGGTTTCCCTGGTAACAAGGTAGGGAAGAAACATAAGGACATTAGCTGGACACTAGTGTGTAACATTAGGCATTTAGGATGAATTAAACAGGGCCTGGACTAGAGAAAAACAACAAGCAAGGTGTTTGTGTTTTAAATTTTAAGATGGCACTGACTCGGGCTCATTCAAGTACACAATTAGCACTTACAGAAACCTGAAAGTCCTTCCTCCTTAATCTTCCTCTTCCTCCTCCTCCTTCTCCTCCTCCTCCTCCTCCTCCTCCTCCTCCTTCTTCTTCTTCATAACCTAGAGCTCTTTCTTGTGCTATCCTTGGCCCTGGAGTACAGGATTCAGGAAAGTGAGGAATAAAGAGAAAGGTGATTGGAAAAACATTTGCCTTTTCACAGTGGTGCTTGGAACCGGCCTTACATGAGCTGTGCTGTCTCTGTCGCTTTATTTCTCCATTACATTTCATTCACCAAGGATGGGCTCTAACCTCTCCTCACATGATACGGAACCTACAAGATGAAATGGTGTGAAATCCCTTCTCCTTTGAATGGTGCCTCAAGAAAGAGCTTCCACGGTGGGCTGATAATCACGTCATCAACCACAGCTCCCACCCTGTGTCCTATATTTGCCAAGCCAATGCTATTCTGGGTACTCATCACGGTAAATAATGCAGCGAAGTAGCATGGAGGTTCTAGAAGCAACGACGGAAGGGAGCAGTTCTAAATGTCTCCCGGATAGCTTTGTACTGGGATGAAGAGACATCTTTTGGCATCTGTTCAAAGAGAAATGAAAGGAGTTTATTTTAAATTTTTCCAACACTACCTCTGCTATGATTGAAGTCTCAACTTCTTTAAATGACATCCACTTTCTAAAACACTTATTAAATATGTCTCTAGGACTGAAGGAGAAAAAAGATGAGATGAATGAAAAGCATTTTATCCCTGTACCTTCCCAGTAAAAGGCCCTTACACATCTCAGCACTTTCTAAAATAGTATTTGCCATGCCCTTAAAACAGATATAATCTGATGCCATCTTAAAGGACCTCAAATCTAGGTCATTTTTAAAGCCCAGAAAAGGGGCTAGGAGGTGATTCACTGACAGGTCTTAAATACTAAAATCTCAACTGAATTCACAGTTCCCAGGAACACCTGTTTATTGGAAGCACTGGTAAGATGCTCAGCCGACATGTGACATGTGTCCTTTGGATTCCTCTAAGCCAAACCAGCCTGCTACAATATACCCACCTGCACCATCTTTAACACATAGAGGAAAAGCCACCCTCAGGTTCAGTAATTTTATAGTCTACAAAACAGTTACGTTTGTTACCTTCCAGAAAGGAATGTCAACTAGTGGTGGGAGGGGATAACACGGATGTCCATACCTGGGTGGAATCCAGAAGTCAGTGTTGGGTATCTTCCTCCATCATGTCTTCATCATCTCTCAATGAATTTGGGGCTCACCCATTTCAGCCAGACTGGCTGGCCAGCAAGTTGTCTTTGCTTCCCTAGTTACTAGAATCATAGGCACACACCGCCAGACCCCGCTTTCTTACGTCGGTGCTGGGGATCTGAACTCAGGTCGTTATGCTTGCACAGCAGGCTCTTTAACAATGGAGCCATCTCTCCAGCTCCCTGCACATGCATGTTTGAAATCACAGAGCTCAGAGGTAACACATGTTGCTAGTTTTCTATCATCCCTCTACAGGATGTCTTAGAAAAGTTTCCATGTCTTTCAAATTCATAACCAACCAGTGCTCCACATTGTTTTGCGTCTTTCCATCCATAATCAACGAATATATTGAAGAAAAATAAGAGGTAACTGAACATGTGATAACACCCACAGGGGGCTGTAATATGATGGTGCAAACTTAATTAGACCCATAACGCATTATGGCAACGCCCCTACTGGCTTATTTCACTACGCAAATATCCTTACTATACCCATACTTCACATCATTGTGACAACCTTGTACGGGTATGAAGACTCCAATCAGTTTTTATGGAATTCCCAAAAGGCCTCAGCACCCAGCATTTCAAAGCTTATATCTAAGCGCCGTGGTGTGTGTTGTAGCTTATATTGGGCATGAGAATAATTATTCCTGAAACAATTTAAACATCTCAAAGCCTGGGTAATATTCCCACAGATTCTCTTTTAAATCTAGGTCCTGAGGTGGGACCAAGCCTCAGTGTTTTCAAAAGATCCAAGTAATTTAGGGGACAGGTGCCACAGAGAACCCACCATTGCTCTCAATGCAGTTTCCCACACTATGTGGGTATCCAGATCACACACGACGTCTGCTGAGACATAGATTTGTGAAACTGACTTAAGAGGTTTTTGATTCAGTTGGTCTGAGGTGGAGGATAAAAATTTGAATTCATAAATGGACTCCTGGTGATGTTGCCACTGACTAGGTACCGTGCTTCAAGTGTGATTTCAAATGTCACAAAGCATTTTACTTATGTATCAAACCCAATTCAGCTACACTGTCTGCTTGCAGGAAATGGCACTTGCTAGCAAACGGAACTACTTATTTAGACCTACTATTTGATTGACAATGTGAAGTACTAAAGAAGCACAAGGAATGAAGTTCTCTCTCTCTCTCTCTCTCTCTCTCTCTCTCTCTCTCCACCTCTCCATTAATAGAATTTTGACATCAATTTATTTTGAAATTACAAATTTTAAATTTAAATTTCAGAAACATTGCTGGGTACCTCAAATGTACACCCAATAGTTAAGATTGTGTTATTCTGGGAGGTCCCTGGCCAGGCACTGGATTCAGGACCATAGACAGCACCCTCCCATGCTAACCCAGTCTTGACTGGGACAATGAAAGAAAGTACAATAACCCTGTCAGTGAAAATGAAGAAGAATGAGAGACGCAGCAGTCTCTGAACTGTCGCATTCATGAACCCCACTGGGCTGAACATGTGAAATCCCTTGATAATAGTACAAAGTTGCACAGTGCCATCTGTTTGCTTCTAACTAGCTGCATGTACAATAACTCAGGAATATTTTAACTGCCTTAACTTCCTCGCTTTCATGCTTTTATGCTCCACTCCTCTTCCTCCTCCTTGCTTCTTTCATTTTTCTCTTCTTCTCATATTCCTCTTTCCATCCTCCCTCTCCCCTTCTTTCCTGTTAACAATAGCTATTTTGTGTCTACCAGACTGTGGAAGACTGTATCATCAAGACTGGTGCTTTGCACTTGGTAAGTGACCAATAAATATTTATTGAATGAAGTATTTAGATGGAAATATACCAGTATCTCCAGGTTATCATGAAACACACCAAAAAGTTCAAGTGGCTCTTAAAATTTTATGGGGAACAAAATCACCTAGCTGGTATGTTAAAATGTTGATTTCTGGGTATGCCTCCAGAGTTTTCATTTAGAGAGCCTGTGGTCTGGTGTAAGAGATGAGTTGATTCAGTGAGTGACTAGAAAGATGAAGAGGCCCAGGATTACATGGGAAAGACCGGAAGCCCAAGAGTAAGACATTGTCTCCTAGGAGGAGCCTCATCATAGCAGGAAAAAATTTACAGCTATCCTCAGCCACCACAAGGCAGCCTGGAGACTACCCTCCATTCCTCTAGCTAGCCCAGGGCAAAGAGTGCACCTCCTTCCTCTCTGTAAATCCAGGAAAGGAGTCTATTTGCATAACATTGTCCTGAAAACCACTCAACTTTGAGAACTTCTCTATTTTTTAGGGTGCATCTCAAGATCAACTGGAGCTACCTCAGGGTCATGTCAAGCATCTAATGAGAAGGTGCTCACACTGGGGAGTCTCTCTGAGTTGTTACAAAGCAAGCACACTTCTCATGATCCCAAATGCCTATTCCACTCTTCCCTACCAAGATATATGTGCACAATAACAGAAGGATGTGGACTAGGCATAAGCGACACCTGTTCTGTCAAGGAACCCATGGCACCTTGGTCCTCAAGGCCCTCAAGTGACAGCTTCATGAGTGTGTGTTTCTTCTGAAGCTCACCAACACTCTTTAGATTGTAATTCACGCAGCATAACAGAGGATGGGACAAGAGGTCCAAGGAGAGTGGAGTTTGCTTCCTGAGCTTGGGCCCAGCCTCTGGAGAAAGGTCTGTGCTTTCCTGAGCCAGCATCCTGCTGCAGCTTCTCCATCTTAAATACACCATCCCACAGGCACAGGCCAGAGGCAGCTCTTAGGGTAGAAGTGCTGAATTCTCAGTACCTATGCCACTCAGGAAAGACAAACCGACTTTTTGCCAAACTTTCCTCACACTCTGCTGCCATACTTTTTCCTTCATGGTACACAATGTTCCTTCTTAAACTGAGACAAAAGAAGCCCTATTGAACCACCTCTTGTAGAGTGTTTGGTCATCGGTATAAGAAAAGTAACTGAAACTCCTGCTCACGACATTTGGAGCTCCCTGAGCCTTACTCCAAAGCAAGCCCAGAACTTGGTACCAACTGCCATGCTATCCCACTGAAGGGTCTGGAATACACCCTGGTATACCAGAGGAGCTCAATAGATGCTGGATTCTTAGGTGTAGGAAGGTACAACAGCACACCACATGTTCGCCCTCCTCCCCCCATCGCTTGCTTCACTGCAAGGGCAAAGAGACAACAAGGGCATCAGTTGGTGAGCGCTTGACACTCTCCTCACGGACCTATCACTCTGCACCAACGTGCTCTCCCTGCTGAGTGGCCTCCACATAGATTTCTCTCCTTTGAATTCTCCAGGAAGATATATTGATCCAGTCCAAGTGACATCAATATACCCAGGTAACTAAATAAACCTTCTGGAGTTTGCCTTAAAATATGTATGATGTCGTCTCGGGATAGCACCTGACGGCTTCTCCACTCCCTCCTCCCCAGCTGCCACTTGATCATCACCCCCACCTTACTCAGCTGTGCCCTCCCTTCCCACCTGACACTCCTCAGCCACTTCTAAAACATGAGGAGGTGGTGGTGGGAAACCATAGTAAAAGGGACCAGAAGTGGAGGAAGCTGTGAGGCCACACAGTCTGAAACAGACCTCGTCAATGTCCTCAAGAGTTCTGGGGCTCTCACCTCTGCTGTCCCACTTTCCACAGTGAAGTCATCCAGTGGTCCATTTCCTCCACAGGCTGGATGTGTGTTTGTCTCTCCTTCCCCTCCTAAGGGTTTTCTCCTCTCTGTGCCCCGCAGGAAGCACAGGGTAGGGACTAGTGCTGCAAACTCGCTTCCTGTAATGTGGAAATAATAACACAGCATCTACCTCAGTGGGGCCATGTAAGGATTAACTGAGATAAAACGCATACATGGAGTGCTTAGCCTACTCTTGATGCAGGGCATTAGTAGGAGAATCAGCAGATTCTCTCTCCTGAGTACTTAGAATGCATCATGTGATCAGCGCATATGTTAATCAGCCTAATCCTCAAGACCACCCTGTGAGGTAAAAACAATTCTCAGGACCCTTCGAGGGGGTGGGGGGGTGGAAGCTAAGACAGAGAGAAGAGACGCAGCTGGTCCCAAACCTATAGTGATTAAGGAACAGAGCTGAGATTTGAACCCAGCTTCATTTGATTCCAGACTTATGCTCTTAATAATCATATCCAGTTGTGTTCAACACATGCTACTTTCCTTTCCCATTTATAGTCACCTGTGTCTAGCTGCAACCTCACTGTGAACTGCTGTGTTGTCACACAAGGTTTGACAGCAAGGACCAATGGACTTTTTCTGTAAAAAGCAGTAATAGTATTTTCCACTTGGTGAGCCCTACAGTCTCTGTAACAGCCATTTGCCCCTGCAGAATTGTATGAAAGCAGGCAGATATATGTGCATGAAGAGCATGGCTATGGTCCAAGGAAACTTTACTGACAAAAATCTGGTGGCCAGGGGAGGCTCGGTGGTGGGTAAGAGGCTTGTTCTGCAGGACCCGAAGCCCTTGAATTCAAACCTTTAAGTCCACATTAAAAAAAAAAAAAAAAAAAGCCAGGTATGATTGCATGTGCCATAAAGCAAATATTGGAGGACAGAGACCTGCAGATCCTGATAGCTCAGTGGCTAGACTTTCAACCCAAAACTCTGAGCTTCTGCTTCAGTGAGAGGCCATGTCTTATGGCGTCTCATGCCACTAAGATCAGGAATGATAGAGGAGAGTACTCGGTGTCTTGCTCTGGCCTCCGCATGCATACTCAAGAAGGTGCACAGACACACAGCCTTTATACACGCACACATCTGGTGGCTAGATCAGGCTACAGGCAAGTTGACTGGTTCTGATCCAGATTAGCAAAACAGCTCTGGATAAAGGAGACTTAGGCTGCAGAGGCTAGAGGAACAAGAAATGCTCAAGGAGGTCGCTTTGTCCAACAGCTTCAATCCAGGCAGTAACTCTAATTAGCTTTGGTTACAGTTTCACAGGAAATATGACTCAACTTTTATTAAGATTTGTCAGGTAGGTTCCCTCCTTCTTTCCTGGGTTGTCTGTGACCTGAGGTTTTTCTCTGCTGAGAGCTACCAAATTATGCATCAATCCCCACCCAGTCCTAGACAGCTATACCTCCCAAGAGACAAGGCCACTCCTTTGGGAAGCAGCAGCAGCCACAGAGATGAGAGATGGATTGGCTAGCTGTTTTCTTACGTGTCAGTGTGTGTGTGTGTGTGTGTGTGTGTGTGTGTGTGTGTGTGTGTGT
>NW_026585685.1:5955342-5970979 GCF_907164565.1 Psammomys obesus | reverse complement strand
GTGTGTGTGTGTGTGTGTGTGTGTGTGTGTGTGTGTGTGTGTGTGTTTAGGGGCATGCACTTACTGCTTAGGGGACTCTCCATTAACAAAGTCTCTCGTATTATAGCCAAGACTACAGTTGTCCTGCTTTCTCCTAGAGATGGAGAAAGCACCTTGGATAGATATTTTTCTTAAAGAAGAGCCATGTGATGAAAGGGTAACCACTGCAGGAGGATAGCCCATCCATCCATAGCCCACCTCCTTTGCAAATGTCACCACTGAGGTGGGGGGAAAGAGTGAGAGAGAGATTGAGTTGATTTGATTCATTTACATTTATCAGTTAATGGTCACAGGATGTATGAAAAGTTCTTATCATCTTCAACACAGGTTACAGTAAGGAAGAACAACACTCAAACTGAAATGAAGGCAGAGTGAAACAACCAAGTCCACAAAGCAAGTCACGCACAGTCCCAAGTTCTCTGAGGAAGGCAGGACAGGAATTAACTTGAGTTGTGATGGCCACCAAAGATTTAACCAATGGAGCCAACTTGCTACTTGAGATTGCTGCTTTGGTCCCTCAGTTTCATCCACCATCCTCCCTACCACTTTCTGGATCCACCTTCTGCTGTCCTGCCCCTTAAGGCATCTTCCCAGGGCCAGTTGTTCCATAGAAGACTAAATGATCTCTTCATGCTGGAGACAGATTCAGCAACAGAAGAAAGCGAGGGTCCAAGCTGTAGCACAAGTGGCCATGTGGTATTGGACCACAGTGGCTGCTTCAGTACATTTTTTATGGCAAGGAGGGCATACCTAGCGTTCCTACACTGACCTCCTGCCACGGAATGCTGTCCTACGAACAGAACAGCCTTTAGCATCTTTTCCAGAGCACCTATGATACAAGATACCCTCACAGGATACCCTCAAGCTGGGGTCTGGGAGGGTCATTAAACACTCACTTGAGAGTTCAGCTACTCCCTCCTGCACCTCTCTGTCAGCTGTGCGTAGCTCTGCCCCAGCTACACATGGTCTTGGGTGCTATATAATACATATGTTTTGGGAGGTTAGCTGGAGACCGAATTCCATATATACAGCTTTGGGGAAATCCTTGTCCAAGCTCAAGGGGATACTCTTTATTGATGCCACTGTTTGAGATTACCCACACTTCTGGAGGAAACCCTTCCCTCATGTGTCTCTAGGAAAGCCCAATAAATCCACTGGCTTACCAAGTCAAACTTTGGTAGACTCAGTATACTAGTCAATTGGTGGTGCCCTGTGGTGGTCTAATATCAGCCCTGTAGACAAATATATATATATTTTTCATACACACAGTCTCATATGTATATATTCATACACACACAAGATATATATATCCCATTCATCTTATCAGTTCTGCTCCTCTAGGGAGCCCTGACTGATACACACCTTATCTTGGGGAAACAGTTGTTCATATTTCCCCAGGAAAAGTCCAGGAATCACACCCCCTTACCCAACTCTTGATGTGTTTTCTCCAAGTCTCACCACGTAACACTTTGCTCTCCATAGTCTGTCTTCTATTCTTCTCTAAAGCCTTCAGAGATTACCTGCTTGGTTATAAAGGAAATTTCATCAGGGTAGAGATTGTTATATCAGAATAAAAATTGTGCCTGTAATGTCGAGGGCAAAAGATCATCACATCTCAGCCAGGTCTCAGTAGTTCACATTTCACCAGTGGCCTGTGGAGGATAAGATGGTTATCATGCACACATCACAGCCTCTGCATGTGCTGTCCTTCCATCTGCAGCACTTCTCCCCACCTACTTCCATCCAGTAGCCTTCCCATCAATCACACCAGCTCAAAGCACCTTCACCAGAGAGGCTTCACATATCACGAAAACTAAAGTAAGCCCAGAGGTGTTCAATAATCATTTAGAGGATGAATGAATGCAGAATGAATAAATGAATGAATAGCCTCCACTTTGTAGATGAGGACACTGAAACGCACAATATCAGTAAATCACTTGCCTATGGTCAAAGAATGGCTACAAGTCACAAATTGGGATCTTCAAACAGCAGAATCCTAAAACATTTGTGTTTTCTGTACTTCAGTACATGGGCTTTGGCACTGTAGTTTTTCATTCAGTTTCTCTGTACAATGGTATTCTCTAAGCATCATGAGGAAAAGCCAGAGGCATCTTGCAGAGCTCTGCCATCTAATAGTAGAGAGTGCGTCAATATTGATTGCTAACTACATTGATTAAACTACATTAATACATACTAGTCAGTAAACTGACATTTAGTTGAGTCTCAACATACTTACTATTCCCTGACTAAAAGTGGTTAATTTGGGACATAAGCAGATGGCATGTGCCTTCATTTATTCTAGCCTTCTCTTTGAGTCATAATGCAGTCTCTCCTGGAATATCCCCTGGGATGCAGAGCAACTAGGATGCTAGTGGAGTTTCTACGAACAACTGGAGAGTGAGCACAGGGAAATTGAACATCTAACACGAGCAGCATTTGTGGCAAATTATAAATTTCAGCTAATTACAACACTGTGTTGTTCACCTGGGTTCTTGCTTCACTTGTGAATTCTCTCACTCGTGAATCAAGTCTGTACTGCCCTCCTGCCTCCAGTCCCAACATGGGTGTTGGTCCGAGGCAAAGAAAAGGTGTTGGCTCATCTCAAGTCAGAGAGTTTCATGACTAGAAGCCAAAATAGCAATAAAGACACAAGTTATGAGTCTACAGCCAGCAGGGAAATAGAATGGGGGGCTGCTAATACACTATATTCATCTCTAGAAATTTCATAACACCTCATTCTCTCTCATGTCCTATACTAATACATTTTTTTCCCTTCAGGTTAGATTCCCCTTCATCTTAGTCAACTAGTGTTTCCCAGCACCAGCTGCACTTGTTCTCTTAGGCACCCCCTCATTCGTCGCATCTGTCTCCCCCGCCTTCACTCCAGCCCTTCCCAGCTTTAAGAAGATGTTGTAGTGAAATTAAGTGCGCACATTTTGCCATCACACTAATCTGGATTGAAATCTTTGCTCTTCCAATTACTTGCAAATTATTTGCAAACTTAAACGTCACTTGAACGTCTTTGAGCCACTGTTTTCTTTTCATATGATGGAGATGTCTTTATAGGGTGATGCAGGAAGTGCAGTCAACAGTACGTGTTTCCTGAAGGTCTTAACTCAGTACATGACTCATGGTAAGAATTCAGTGAAGCCCGATGTGGGTCACTGTGCCTGGGACGCCAACACTCTGGAAGCAGGACCAGATAATCTCCACATATTCAAGGCCATGCTGGTCTACTTAGCAAGTCTCTAGCTAGCCATGGCTATAGAGGCTATATAGTGAGATTCTTCAAATAAATGGTAGACGTATTATTTCAGCCAGTCTCCGTTCTCTCCACCCAGACCCCTCTAACTTTCTCTTTCTTTGTAGGTATATCACTGCATATATAGTCTTGTCCAATAAAACACCGACACGGTATCTGAAGTTGGTCAAGATGCTTGGTTAGGCAGTCCCTGTTGTTTTAGACTTTATCTCTCTCTTCTTCCACTTCCCCGTACTACCTTCTACCCTTCAGACATTTACTTTCCCCACCTTTCTTGCAAATACCTGCGGAGATCCCAGCTTTCAACATTATCAGTATTATGTAGTTGTAAGCTCCATCTGGATTCTATTTGGAACATTTGGCTAAGAGAGCCAGGATATATGCCACTTAGGAGCTCTCTTACTCTTCACACCATGTTTAATTCATGTGTGTTGTAGACCATTTAAAGAGGCTCAATGAGCTGTGAAGATCAAGATACGAGCCATACAGATTGTACATTACTGAATTTAAATACTAAATATGGCGTCTAAGTGAGGCCAATGAAGGGATAATGAACACTTTGGCAGTTTAGGAATACAAGGTAGAATGGCTTAAGTCTATAGCAAATTGAGAAGATGCATGACTTCAAGGAAAAGGCCATTTGTCATACTAAAGTCATTCTCAATTTCTCCCTCTCCCTCACCCTTTACATTCAATCCATCACTGAGACCTGTCATTTCTACCTGGAAATAAATCTCAAGTGTCTACTTCTCTTTATTCCTGCTGCCACCACTCAAGGTCAAGTCCCCATCTCTTCTCCCTTCGACTATTATAATTGACTCCCTCAGCACTTTGGTTTTGTCTTGCCCTCTAATGATGCAGTAATCTTACTAAAACTTTAACTAGATTGTGTCATTCTTCTGTAAAAAAAACAAAAACAAAAAAACCCAGCTTTGACTGGCATCTCATTGGTCTTGTAATAAAGGCCAAATTTATTATCATAGTGTGTGTGTGTGTGTGTGTGTGTGTGTGTGTGTGTGTGTGTGTGTGCTTATGAGAGAGAGAGAGAAAGAGAGAGAGAGAGAGAGAGAGAGAGAGAGAGAGCGAGAAGGGGGGCTAGAGTGCCTACTGAGGCCAGAAGAAAGTGTCGTGTCCTCTAGAATTGAAGTTACAGGGATGCTGGGAACTGAACTTGAGTCCGCTAGAAGAACATTAAACGCTCTTAACGTCTGAACCATTTCTCCACCTTTATCTTGGCTTCTGAGCTCTTCATATCCATGCTCATCTTTATCCAGACTCCTCCATGCTTACTCTTCTCTGGCCATTCTTGTATCGTTTATGCTGCTTCTACCAGCTGCCTGTTCCTTCCTTAAAACTCTTATATTTGGTGTTCCTCGGGCCTTTGTTTCACACATTCAGTGAGCTCTCTTTTATTTTGATATAAATCAGACTTCTGTGCCACCGCTTAGCATAACATGCTCTATTTATAATCAGCTTGACGCTGGAATCTCCCTCTGAACTGCCCTTGCCTCTCCAGTCCTTGTGATCACTTCCAAAAGAATTTGAATTTAACGAAGAAGTATAGTATCAAAGATAGAGCCGTGTCTATTATAGAATAGAGGATAGCGCACCAAGGGATGAGAGTGGACAATGGCCAAAGGGACCATTATGCCAATCTACATTGTAGGCAGGATTTTTATTATTTCTAAAGTCTCTAGAATGTCAGCACTTCTGGGGAGTGTTTGCCTATTTAGGTGATTGATAGGGTCATTTGAATTGGCTCTTATGGGAGAGTACAGGGTACATTCTTTAACAGAAAGCCTCTGGCTAGCTCATAGTCTTGTAAGTTTACACACTTACCTATTAACAATCTCCCCGGTGGTTCAGGATGGCATGTCTCCACCTAGACACAGAGAAAGAACTTGGATCTCCTTCCTTCAGTAATCAAAATGCTGTAGTTTCTGTTCTTGCTTTTACAAGCTTCTGATTTTGAGAGAGGAGTCCATCTCGGTGACCTCCAGGCCAGCTACTATCTAATAAGGTGCCACCACACGCTCACCATCCTGCTTCTTCTTTCAACAGCTCTACCCACTTTCTTTTATCTCTTCCTGATGACTACAGAGAACATTGTCCTACTTAGGGTGTGTCCTTATGCTTTGACAATATGGGTAGGATATTAGTCAATAAACGTGTTCTGGAGACTAAATGAACGAACCTCTCATAGGAGCTTCCGCTCTAGAATTTGACCTTTTACTGGCCAGCTATAGACTAACCACACTCCTCATAGTCTTCATTTTCCTGACTCTAGGTTTTAAATCCACAGCTAGCAAAGCTATTGAATGCAAAATGAATACACAGATATTTTTTCCAAAAAAGAATAGAAATGAAAAAGGGAAAGAACAGAACAGAACTTCCATATTGGTGGAAAAACCCATTTGCTTACTCGCTAGGTGCCAGGACAGATCGGGCATCCACAGCACACTGATAACTAGCATGGCTTCTAAGTAGAATCCGGAAAGGCATGCATAGAGCACATAACTATGTAATTATGTCTGGGTTAAGTGCTCTGAGGGAAAGAAAAGATGTGTTGAGAATAACACTGAAGAAGACAGTAATGAAGAAATGCCCCTGAAGAGAAAATACAACATTTAAGCTACAATCTGAAGGGTGATGAGTGAAGAGAGGAAGGGAAACGGTCCAAGGAAAATCATTAGGTCCCTTGGATTTCCTGTCTTGGTGCAGAAATGAGACGCTGTGTTTCATGGTTAAGAGACACATAGGGGCCCTTACTCCAGGGAAATTTAACCTTTTTATTTGTGTGTATATATACATGTTTATGTGTTTGTGCATGTGTGTATGTGGAGGTCAGAATTCAACTCTCAGAGCTCAATTGCTCTGCATCTTTCTTTTTTTCTTTTTTTGAGGCAGAGTCTCTTACTGAACCAGGAGCTCATTGATTGACTGACTGGACAGTGCGTTTCTGTATGCTGCCTTTCTCCATTTTCCCAGAGCCAGGATTACGGGTGCATCCTGCCGCATTTGGCTTTTTATTTGGGTATTGGGGTGCTAAACTTGTATAGTAAGCACTTTACCCACTGAGACATCACCACAGCCCCTAAGAAATAGAACTTTTAAAAACCATTTTTCCTGCAGAAATACAACTATGCATCGTAGTTTGTAATATATAAGCCGTGCCAAGTCTGAGCATTTTGAAACATCAGACAGAGCCCTTCTTTGTCCCAATGGATTCACTCTGTATTGTCATGTGCCTTTCCTTCTTGGAGGACCGGAGCTCATTTGAAAATCTTCACTACATCAATCTTCCCTTAGGTAGCACGGATCTCTCTCCCTGTCTCCAGAGAGGAAACCATTTACCTCTGATTCTTCTGGGTGGCTGACAGAGAGCACATTAGGAAACACTTAGGCACTGAGGAAACAGTTATTTAGGAAAAACACCTACATTATTTAATAGTCCATAACTCCTGCCAGCTCGTTATGCAGCCTAAGTATGTGAGCAAGGTGGGGAAGGAAGGACAGATTAAAGATACATGCCGCTTGGCCCCAGAACATTAACTCTGGTTTTTAGACAGGCACTTCAGCAGGCAACCTCTGTGCCAGGAGGGTCCCTCATCAGACACGGGGACATACAAGAGCTCCGCTTCTTGAACAGGGAAGAATTTGGGACTACAGTTCATCTCACTGGCTGTTAGAATGTGCCCATCCTGCTCTGTGAGAGTGAGCAGGTCTCTTTCTCTTTCTGAATTTCAAAATTGTCTCTTTCCCTGGAATAATGACGTCATCAAACTAGACCAGGGTTGGTGAATATATACTTTCAGCTGCATAAGGATTTCTTCAGAGGACGTTAATCTTGATGACGTTAATACGGTAGAAGCACCCATATTTTTTCTTTTGGCTTGCATCCCCAGAAAGTTCTATCTGAGATGTCTTGTGTCCCTTGACACCGTGCTTGGAAACTATAGACTAACCATACTCCTTATAGTCTTCATTTTCCTGACTCTAGGTTTTAAATCCACAGCTAGCAAGGGTGTTGAAAGCAAAATGAGTACACAGATATTTTTTCCAAAAAAGAATAAAAATGAAAAGGGAAAGAACAGAGCAGAACTTCCATATTGGCAGAAAAACCCATTTGTTTTTTTATTTCTAAGGACCCAGAGGCTGAATCGTATCATTTAAATTCTTACATTGAATCTCCAACCTCCAATATGACTGTACTAGAAACCAGGGCTTTTAGAAAGTGACAATTTTAAGAGGGCAAGATGATAGGGTCTTAATCCAACAGGATTCATGGCCTCAAAAGAAGAGGAAGAAGGATCTCCCATCTCTCTCTCCATGTGTACATACTAAGAAAAAACCGGGCAAGCACACAGTAAGAAGGCAGCCATGTGCACATCAGAAAAAGAGTCCCTATCAGGACCTACTCAGCTAACACCTTTATTTAACGTTAAGCCACTAGAACTTACAGAAACAAATGCTCACTGGACGAGCTACCCAGCCTGTGGTATTTGGTAATATAAGCCTGAGTGAATGCTAGCTGCAACAGTGATCACCTCTTAGCCAGGCGTGAGAATGACCATCATAACTCCGAGTCAACAGCCGTCAACATCCCAGCTGAAGATGGAGAAATATCCACTTCTGACATGAGTTTCCCATGAATTCCAGACCACACCCAGATTCCCCCTGCCCAGCTCTTCTGCCCCTACATTTCGCTTAACTACTTAATTATCTCTTCATTGAGTCAGGAAAATGTAAGTTAAAATCTCATAGGTAGGCGAGTCTTTCCAGTATTTCTCATTCCTTATCCTCCTTCTAAATGAGCTTTTTGACACCTTTGCAATATCTGATAAACATAAAAATGTCATAGATACCATCCCTGGCTTCAATAACTCCCTACCCATGGGCCACTCGTGGGCCTTTCTACACTCCCTACACTGTACCTTTCTCCTTTTTAAACACAGTCTCTTTGACTAGAATTCTTCCTCTGCCAGCTCTGGCTGAATAATCCCTATCTGCCTCACAAGAACCAGCTCAGACCATCTTCACTATGAAAATTTCTAAAAATCTCTAGTTGAATGTGCTGTTTTATCCCTTCTGATCTTGTCACCAGTAGCCATGCTGACAGCATCTACTACCCTGCTATAACTGTATGACTGCTTCTTAAATCTCTCTTGATGTTGTAAATGTCTCGAGGACAAGAACCGTGTCCTGCATCTATCTTTTAATCTTAGATAGTCTGGCACTGTGCCTTGTAATTAGACGAGGCCCAATAAATAATGGTTAAAAGAATGAATGGATGAATGGATAAATGAATTTGAGAGTAACTGTCTCTGATTAGGTTGGGAACTACTCACATATAGATGGAGCTTTAATGTGCACGTGCATACAAGAGGAAGTATGAACCCAGAATGCATGATGAGTCCGAGGGCAGATGTCAGAAATAAAAGGCGCAGTAGCTTATAACTCATTCACCAGCTATATGTTTGTTCCTAGCAACAACACTCCTAGAACTGTTCAGTGCTGGTGAAGAAAAAGAAAAAAAGGACAAGGTCCCTGCCTTCCTGGAACTTTCATGTAGTAGGAAACACATCTATTAAGTGGATACTTGAAATTATATTAAATAAGTTACCACAAGTAGCTCATTATATGAAGGATGAAAAATTGCTGAGGAGCATGAGGTTAGAAAAGAAAAGAAAAAAAAAAAGGATAATCTATATTGAGGGGTCAGGAAAGGATTCTCTAAGGAGATGTATTTCCAATGACATTTAACCAGATCAGGAACTGAAGAGTGAGTGGGAGACAGCCAGGTCCAGAAGCAGACAAAGACCCAAGATAATGAAGTTGATGGACACAAGAAAGTGCAGAGCTGGCAGGCGTGGGTGTGACGGCAAAGGAACTGGGATCTTGCAGTAGAATAGCCCCAGCTGAAGTCTGTAGTTAGCAGTCTGCTTTAGGCAAGGGTCTGCGGTGCTTTAGATACACTGTGAAGCAGTACTGGAGGCATGATATTCTTATACCTCCAAAGCTCTTATCATTGCCTAATTAGTTGTCTGTGTTCCCTTATTTATTGCCAGTGTCTTAGGGTTAGAGCGAGCACTTGCTTCCCAAAGTGTCTCTACTACTGCCCTTGGCTTACAATAGGTGCTGAGTAAATGTTTGTGAAATTAAACTCAGCTGTAATAACTGTTAAGATGAAGGAGAAGGACAGATAAAGAATGAATTCCGGGGTTTGGCCTTTGACACTGAAAACACTGAGATGATATTCGTTGAGATGAGAAAAATGATGGTCTTGAAGAGTAAGAGCAGAAATTCATCTTTTGACAGGTTAAGTTTCATAGATGCCTGTGAGATATCCAAATGGATGCCCTGGTCTGAAGACATAAATTTAGATAATGCCTCCATCGATACAGCATTTCAAGTCCCGGGGCGAGATAAGACAGGATTTCTTTACCTGGAGGCTGCCGTGGCTGATGGTCTGCATATAAAACTCACAGGGTCCATAAACTCAAATGGTAAAACATAACATCTTCACTTTTACTAACTCCTAACTACAGTGTAGTGTTCCTTTCAGAGACATTCACACAGCAAACTATAGTTCCAAAGTTTGTGTCTATCATAGAAATTATAGGCATTTTCATGTCACCTTAAAACTGTCAAAAATATCTTCCAAGATCATTAGTGCTAAACACTACTCCAGCACTACAGAAGTCATTAGACTTCTTGGTAGAGCTTGCTATTTAACACACTGGTTTAAAAGCATATAAATTGGCCCAGCATAGTGATGCACACCTGTAATCCGAGCATGGAAGAGGTGGAAACAGGAGGATTGCAAGTTCTAAGCTAGTCTAGACTGAATATCAAGACCTTGTCTCAAAAAAATTTTAAATAAAAAAAAGCCCATATATTGCTAACGTACAAATTGGCTTTCCAAAACAACACGTATTCTCTTTCATTCTACACATTGTACTTAATGTATTTGAAAGTATCAGTGTGAGAGAGGGTGCCTGGAAATCGCCAGATACCATAGAATATGTGTTCTAGGACAAGTAAAGAGCCCCTTAGAGAAGACAGAGACTCCATTTGAGGAAGAGGGACATAACAGGAAAGTAGGCGCTATCAGAAGTATGAGAGGCAGATGAGCAGGGCTGACAGGTATAACACACTGAATAAAGGAACTAGGTCAGGCCAAGAATAAACCATAAAGACCAAGAAAAGCAGTGGATAGTAGGAATTTTGCTCTTTGGGAAACAAAGGAAAGAGGTCCAGGAACTGCCAAGGGGGTTCGCAACAGGAAGGACTAGACAGACACATCTGCAAATGAAGGCTGAGGGGCACACTTGAAGTTGTGCCCAATAATTGGCCTTCCTTGTGCTGTGGACCCTGGGCCACATAGTCAGAAAAGCAGCAGGGACTCTCATAGTGGTTTAAGGAAGCTAAGCAGGAATATCAGTAAATGTATGGTTGAGGGACAAGGGCTCCAGGCCTGGTCCAGCCTTTAATAGACTCTGAAACTTCAGTCCAATGTACTTCCCCAGATGAGCCTGTTGCCTTATTCTGTAGCTGAAAGGTTTAAATTGGAAGAGCTCTAAGGGTCCCCTCAATTTGGACAGAAAATGATTTGGCCACGCCTCTGTTTCATTGAGATAGCAGCTGGCTGTATCAACTTCCTACATCAGCCTCTCCTTTGTTTGTTTTGTTTGTTTGTTTGTTTGTTTGTTTTGCACTGCCCAGATATATCTTAAATTCCCTGTGGCAATTATAGATCTGTTGTTTCCATCTCCAGGTCCATCACTGAGACTACAAACTCCAAAACCTTGGTCTGGAGATCGCACCTTACAGATAAACTTTTAAAGGTATTTATTTTCATTTTCAATTATGTGTAAATGTGCACAGCTGGGGAGGGAGAAACATATGCCAGTTTGGGATCCTTTAGATCTGGAGTTACAATTGGTTGTGAGCAGCCCCACGTGGGTCCTGGGGACAAAACTTGAATCCTGTGCAAGAGCAAGATATATTCCTAATTGCTCATCCACCTCTCCAATCCCCAGACACACTTTTTTAACTCTACTTCTTGGGTCTCTGAATGTTTGAGATTAAAAGAATGAATGATATAATTGTATAAATGGATAAAGGACACAATTATATGCCAAATTACTTGGTCAACAGCTAGTGGTTGGGTTAAGAGTGATTGCCATTCATGCTGGACGTTGTAGCACACATCTGTAATCAAAGCACCTGGGACAGGGAAGGAAAGGAATTAGAGGGTACCTTCAATGACATAATGAAGTCAAGGTCAGTTTAGACTACATGAGACCCTATCTCAAGTGAGAGAGAGAGAGAGAGAGAGACAGAGAGACAGAGACAGACAGAGAGACACAGAGAGAGAAAAGGTTTAAGTGTATCTTCGTGTCTATACTAAAACTGGGCTCTTGTCATCAGGTGGTAAGCTTCAGATTTGCTTCAGACAGTGTTCTTGTACTTTACCTATCCATCACCTCCACACCACAGAAGAAAATTGTCACAATGAATTCATTCTGCTCTCACTATGGGAATTCAATTCCCCCATCCCATCTCTTCTTTTTCAAGATACCACTAGGGAACGACTCAAATGCCCATCTCACTGGTCAGATTTCAGGCTATTAACCACCCCCCACTTCTGCTACCTACCCAAGCTGGCCTGCAGCCACAGAGAGATCCTCTGTAGACCTGAGTCCAAAGTTTATGCTCCAATCTACTTTACCAACGCCCATGTAGGATGGTGTCGAGACAGATTTGGGTGTTTCAGGAACCATTTATTCTTTGAGAGGCCTCATTTCTTGGACACATGTGGAGAAAGCACTCCAGGTCAGTTATGCTGGTCTTTTGAAGGGGTCAGAGGGGTGAACTGTGTAGATGAGGATGACTTAGAGACTGTTTAATTACAAGGAACACAAAGTCATTTCCAGTTACTTAGAAGAAGAGGTATTTATTGTGGAGATGCGGGGAACTGTATCATGGGGAAAGCAGAAGATAGATGGTGCAGCAATAAGGATTACGAAAGGTTAAACAAGACAGCAACAGTGGGTGGCTCTTCGGGAAAGTTCAGCAATAAAATAGAGATATGAGTCAGCAACCCAAGGGAGTGTTGGAGAAGACAGAAAGATTCTCAGAATATCAACTGAGGGATGGGAGTCATAGGAGGAGTAAAGAAAAAGAAGAGGCCTTGTGCAGTAGCTGGTCAATAAATGCTTGCAAATTAATTGAAACTGCCTGGGCTGGGGAGAAATAAAGTTAAATACAACTCAAGAGACCGAGGACATTTTTTATGTCTGTCCTAGAGTGTAGGTGACTGTTCTGATTCCTCATACACTGTGGTCTGGCTGAGAAGATCAACAGCTCCTTCAGGCTACAGCCATGGAACAGGGAGACTGCAATCATCCTCAGAGCCACTGTGAGTCTGTGGTGCCAGCTGTCCATGGTCCCTGCCCGTCATGAGCACAGATTTGAGGAGAGTGAAAAGTAGGGAGGAACATCCAGGACCACCCTTCCTGACAGCGTGAATCATTATTAGTCAAATACAATTCTTGCAGAAGCTGGTTTTTCTCTGAAAGGGGCCTCTTGCTCCTGGATTAAGACAAGAGGAGATCTAGAGATGAGGCTGAAGTTCAACCTGCTTCTGCTAGTCTTCGCAGAGAATGTCAAGGAGGCAAACTGGGCAAGTGACATGTCCTAGAGATGTTTTGGCTGAAAAGGAAGAGGAGTTCACTCAACTTAACTGGAATAAAATGGAATTTATTTCATGGACCGAGAGGAATCTCATATAATAGAATCATTTCTAAATTACAGTCTTACAGTAATGAGCAGTGGATATGGTCTTTCTCTTTTTCCCCTCTGTTTTCTTCCACCTCAAAATGTGTTTTGTATCTTCTGTATCTTTGTAATATTTATCTCTCCCCAGACCAGTTTCTATGCTTTGTGATCTTGTTTTTCTGATTTTTATTGTTGCTGTTATTTTTAAATAAGGGTCTGACTGTGTGTGTAGCCCAGGATAGTCCCTAAACCTACTGAGTATCCTAGATACCCTTAAACCCATGGACAATCTCCTGCCTCAGATTCCCAAATGCTAGTGTTATAGGTATGTGCCATCTGCTTTCATGAAAGCTGTGAACTGGCAACCTCCCCATACAGTTGGTAGAACCTTGTAGTGTGGTTGTCTTGTGTTCCTTTTCTATAGCTATATCAGAGCTATTCATCAGCCCAGCTAAGACCAGATGTCTCTATCAATACAATTAAATCAAATAAAGACACATGATAATTAAAGCTGCTTCCAGAATGTAAGTGGGGAGGTTTCCTAAGAATAAGGTAGAACATGGGAATATGATTAGCGTACAGGTCAGGGTGTCTGGCTGAATGACACACTGAGATAAACTTGATTTACCAGGTTGAAAAGCTTGAGTCTAGTCCTCCAACTTCTTCTAGAGAAAACGCTGATCAAATTAGGAGCATGGATAGATAAATGCTTAAAGAACCTCTATTAGATTGTAGCATCCCTTGTGCTCCTTGCTCTTTCCATATTCTCTTTCATCTCACTTCTGTCCTAAGAACTGAACAATTCACCCTATTAAGTAACTGGACCTTCCAAAGAACTTTTCACTATCCTGGGAGAGACAATGCTCCCCGGGGGGATGCTGGGAGTCTAAATGTGTCTCTTTCCATATTGGATCAAGACAAACTTGTTTTCTCCCTTCAAGACACAGATCTAATGCCACCCCCATCCTCTTGCAATTTCTTCTGCATTTTTTCCAGGGAGAATTAGTCACAACTCTGGGATTCTATTGATTTCTTTACAAATCTTCATTGAGCTACATGGTCATCATCTGTCATAAATCTGTCTCCTCCAGGCAGAATCCTAGGGGGAAATCTTAACATACATTTCTGAATCTTTAAACCACACAAAACTCCCAAATAACAGTCATTGTCTGGCTGCACCTCCCTGATACACATTCAGATGTGATTCAGAATGGTTCTCAAGGGCTAAGGACATTCTCCAATATCTTAAGATTGTGAAGAGGAAAGTCGGAAGATGTGTGGCTGGAAGGAGAATGAGCTGCCTGTCTTTATGTTTTAAGGCCTTTTGTGTAGAATTAAGATAAAACTTCCAATCAATGGTCATAAGAACAAAATAGATTCACAAGCTGAAATGCCAATGAAATAGATTCTAGATCAACCACAGGAACAGCCTACAAGGCAGTAATGTCCAAAGATGGATCTGACTAGCTACAGAGGTAGTAAGCAACATGCTGAAGAAATACACCATCTTGAGATGGATCATTGCACTCCATATGTTATAGCTTCGTTGAAAATGGCACAATTAATCTGTTTATCACGACAAACTTTTAAATGCAAGTGAAAAAAATGCCATTAAATCCACAACCCAAACATGTGAATATAGGAGATATCATTATACTCTTTCTGTGTATCTAAGCACTTAAATGTTTAAATTTAAATACTAAAATGCTTGCAATATATACTCCACTGCTTAGACTTTATTGTATGAATGGCTCTTTGAGTCTTCAAATCCTATATTCTTCTAAAAAAACAACTATCCAATGCTATTCGCATTTATATGAAGTCTCTTGGAGCTACTGTTGTTTGGATACATAATAATAAATGCTCAATTACATTTAAAGTGTTAATGACCAATGACTCACTATTGTACATCCAGGAAATAATAATAATAATAATAATAACAACAACAACAACAATAACAATAATACATCCAGGCACAGTGAAAAGAAAACTAAACTATCGTGTGAGAAATCTGAGTTCTAGCCTCAGATAAGACCGGAGTCAGCTGGGTCAGCTCTTTCCATTGTAGTTCACCCAGCTAAGATGAGGGACTTGATTGAGGTGATGCAGCTTGCTACTCCACTAGTAAATGAGTAAAACACTCTGATATTCACTTTGGGAGCTACAAACTGGTAAAACCAGCCTCTGATTCCTAGAAACTTAAGAACTTATTTATTACTTACATATAATAAATCCTGATGACACCGAAATTCTAATTTGAATTCTGGACCTCAGATGAATAAATTCTTATAATATTGAATGAACAACTGTCATCTGCTGTCTTCACCTGGGTTTCCATTTCTTTAAAAAACTTGTGACCAAAAAGAAGCTTTGGGCTGAAAGTGTTGATTTGGTGTATATATACTGGGTAACAACCAACTGAAAGAAGCCAGGGCAGGAGCCTGGAAGCAGGAGGGGATGCAGAGGCCATGGATGCTGCTTAATAGCCGGTTCTTTATACAGTAACGTGTGTGTGTGTGTGTGTGTGTGTGTGTGTGTGTGTGTGTGTGTGTG
>NW_026585685.1:5917834-5955332 GCF_907164565.1 Psammomys obesus | reverse complement strand
GTGTGTGTGTGTGTGTGTGTGTGTGTGTGTGTGTGTGTGTGTGTGTGTGTTTTAACATGAAGCATGTGAGTAACAGTCAAAAGCCATCAATGAAACCATAGAAGTCATGTATGGTGCAGAAATTAAGCATGTGTACACTCCTTCTGGCTGAAGCGATTTTGAGCTTGTGAGTTATTTCAAGGAGGTACTTCTGCAGAGAGTGCTGTGATGTCTCGCTTACCTTTTTTTTTTTTTTTTTTTTTTTTTAAGGAGTGAGACCCTTTTGAGCCTCAACTGCCCAGAATGCTGACTACAGAAAACTAAGAGCTCTTGCCACAATGGAGCTTCCTGGCCTGAGGCACACTGCCTTCCTGAGGGCAGCCTACATCTAGTGACTATCCAACAGGGTCTAGCTCCCTCCTCTGAGTTTGGGAGAACTCTGAAAGGCCATTTTGACTGTAAGTATATCCGTAGGGAATGCTGAGTGCGCTTACTTGTGACCCCGCTGTATGAAAAATCTCCCTGTGGTATATATCCAGGGAACTTGGCATAGAACAACTTCCTTTTATTTGTCATACATTAAAAAAAGAAAACCCACAGATCTAAGAAACTCAATAATTCCTAAGCTAAAGAAATATTTTTTTAAAACACAAAAATGTCATAATAAGGGCCTAGAGAGATGGAGCCTCAACTAAGAACACTCACGGCTCTCACAAAGGACCCAGATTTGATTTCCAGCACCCATATGGTACCTCACAGGCCCTGTAACTCCAGCTCCAGAAAATCTAGTGGCCCTTCTGACCTCCATGGGCTCCTGCATATATGTGATGCACACACACTCTGGCGCACAAATATACTCATGAAGTAACTATGAGTTAATCATCAAACAATTATGGTGGTACCTGCCTGAAATCCAGCATTCAGAATGTGGAGGAGGAAGAATTGTGAGTTTGAGGTTAGCTTAAGATTCACAATGATACCGTATCTCAAAAGGCAACCAATTGTTGGAAACTGATAATAGAGATTAACTCTCAAAAAGTGAGTCAAAGAGTAAGAGAAGCTCATTACCCAAAGGAACAAAAAGGAAAAAAGAAAAGAAATTACAACAGATTTCTGAGGAGAACTGATGTGAGTCCGAAGATGGTGCAGTCTAAAAGGAAAAAGAAACCGTCACCCTGAAATTCTATGTAGAATTGGAATATCATTTAACCAAAAAAGACAAAATAAAAGGTTTTCAAGTATACAAAAACAGATAATTCATCACCCACAGAGCAGCATTTGTAAAGTGTTAAAAAAAAAAAAACTCAGATGGAAGGAAAACAATGCAAGATACAAATTAGGATCTACAAAACTATGGAGAACGTACAAAATGGTCAACATAAGAAGAGGAGTACAAAAGACGCCTTTTCTTAGCTTTAGATCTCTCTGAAGGATAATTGACTGTTTAAAGTAAAAATATTAACAACACATTTGAAGGATTTACAATGCATGTCTAAGTAAAACGGGTAACAACAAAAACACCAAGGCAGAGAGTAAAAATAGAACCACATGCTATCATAACTGCTCTCACATGAACTGTGTAACAGTATATTATTTGAATGCATGCTGTTTTAAGTTGAAATTATATACTATTGTCCCCAGAACTATGGTAAGGCCAAAGTAAAATAAATAGATAAGTCTAAAGGAGATAAAGGACTCTGGAGATGGCTCAGTCACTAAAGTGCTATGGGTAAGCCTGAGACCTGAGCTTGATCCCAGCACCCACGTAAAGCTGGGTGTGGTGGTACACATCTGAAAACCCAGCACTGCAAACATCCCTGAGGCTTGCAGACTGGTCAGTCTAGTCAAGGCGTGAGTTCTGGGTTCAGTGAGAGACCCTGTCTCAAAACCTAAGGTGGAGAAGCAGTTGAGGAAGACGCCTGATGCCAACCTCTGGTACCACAGGCACACAGCTGTATGTGTGAGCATATACACATATTCAGGCACACAGACACAAAAAGAAGACAGAATGAAACCATACAAAACATGCAATCAATAAAGTAGACCAGTAAAGGTGAAAATAACTTGAGATTTTGTCTACCCAGCAGCGCCTCAAAACATATTCTTAGACTCACAGCCAAACACTGGGCGATGCATAGGGAGTCTTGTGGAAAAGTAGGAGGAAAGAGAAAAGGACCTGAAGGTGACTGGAGCTCCACAAGAACAACAGAGCCAATTAACCAGGACCCAGAGGGGCTTGCTGAGACTGAAGCACCAACCAAGGACCATGCTTGAACTGGACCTAGGTGCCCTACAAAGAGTTAGCAGATGGGCAGCTTAGGCTTCATGTGGAATCTCTAGTAAGGGACGTGGGGACTCATCAGACATGGACTCCCTTGCCAGATTTTTCATCACATCTCCATGGCAGGACTGCCTTGACAGGTCACAGGGCAAGAGGACATGCTCAGTTCTGATGCAACTTGATGAACTGGGGTGGATGGGAAATGAGCTCTCCTTTTCTGAGGAATAGGGAAGGGGAGGGAGAAGAGATGGTGGGTCTGGGAGGGAGGGAGGGATGGGGTTACAACTAGGATATAAAGTAAATAAAAATAAATATTTTTAAAAGCATATCAATAAAAACATGTAAAATATAACATAAGGCAAACTTAACCCAACAATATTTGTAATAACATTAAAAAAATAATAGTGTTTGGGACTGAGGGATGGGGTCTATCAGTAAAATGATTGTTTTGCAAGCAGACGGGCCTAAGTTTGCTCCCTAGCATCCACATAAAAAGCTGGGCATGCTCCTGACTTGTTTCCTCTTTTCTCCTTCTGATGTCCATCCTCTCTGCCTTTCTGGATAGGAATTGAGCATTTTAGCAAGAGTCCTCCCTCTTGATTAGTTTCTTTAGGTGTACAGATTTTAGTAGGTTTATCCTATATTATATGTCTATATGAGTGAGTATATATCCTGTGCGTCTTTCTGCTTCTGGGATAGCCCACTCAGGACGACCTTTTCCAGATCCCACCATTTACCTGCAAATTTCATGATTTCCTTGTTTTTTTTTACTGCTGAGTAATATTCCATTGTGTAGATATACCACAATTTGTGCATGCATTCCTCCACTGAGGGGCATCTGGGCTGTTTCCAGCTTCTGGCTATTACAAATAAGGCTGCTGCAAACATGGTTGAGCAAATGTTTTTATTGTGTACTTGAGACTCTTTTGGGTATATGCCTAGGAGAGGTATAGCTGGATCTTGAGGAAGCGTTATTCCTAGTTGTCTGAGAAAGTGCCAGATTGCTTTCCAGAGTGGTTGTACAAGTTTACATTCCCACCAGCAGTGGAGGAGGGTTCCCCTTTCTCCACAACCTCTCCAGCATGTGTTGTTTCTTGAGTTCTTGATCTTAGCTATTCTGATGGGTGTACCTCTGAAAGGCTCTGCCCTGCAGACTATCAATGCAGATGCTGAGACTTATGGGCAACCTTTGGGCAGAGTTCAGGGAATCTTATAAAAGAAGTAGGAAACAGTAAGATCTGGAGAGGACAGGAACTCCACAAGGAGAGCAACAGAACCAAAAAATCTGAGCACAGAGGTCTTTCCTGAGACTGATACTCCAACCAAGGATTATGCATGGAGATAACCTAGAACCCCTGCACAGATGTAGCCCATAGCAGTTCAGTAGCCAAACGGGTTCCATTGTAATAGGAACAGGGGCTGTCTCTGACATGAACTGATTGGCCTGCTCTTTAATTACCTCCCCCTGAAGAGGAAGCAGCATTACCAGACCACAGAAGAAGACACTGCAGCCACTCCTGATGAGACCTAATTAACTAGGATCAGAAGGAAGGAAAAGAAGTCCTCCCCTATCAGTGGACTTGGGGAAGGGCATGCATGCAGAGGGTGGAGGAAGGTAGGGATTGGGACAGGAGGAGGGAGAGAACCACAGGGGGGGATACAAAGTGAATAAAATGTAATTAATAAAGAATTTTTTAAAAAAGCTGGGCATGGTGGCATGCACTTGTAATCTCAACGATGGGGACACAAACAAGAGGATTCTTGGAGCTCACTGTATAAGCATGAAAATCTGAGTTTGGATACCCAGAATCCATGTAAAGCCCGTTTGGTGGTGTGCACCTGTAATCCCAGCACTAGGGAGAGGAGACAGGAGGGTCTCAGCGCTCACTAGAGAGCCAGTCTGGCCTAATGGCAGAGTTCTGGGCAATGAAAGACTTTATCTCAAAGGAGAAATATGGTGTTTCTGAGGACGATATCCAAGGTCTCCCTCTGACTACCACACACATGTACACCTGACGCACACCCAAACATCCACAGCCATGACACTAAAAACACTAAAAACAAATGAATAATGGGCAAAGACGACAGTAAGAGACAAGACTGTAAGATTCTATGAAGATGTTAGATATTAAGATAAAAATCACAACTCTGTGTTCTACAAAGGGAAAAGTGAAGGGTTCCCCTCACTGTACGAGCACGAGGAACTGAGTTTGGATCCCCAGAACCCATGTAAAGCTCAAGTTTAGTGGTGGCATCTATAATCGCTATCATAAGTTACCTACACAGATGCACTGTGGTGTTGCTGAGAAGTATAGTGAGAGTACCTCTAAGTGCATGTTGCAAACTCCAGGGCAAGCACTAAAAAAAAAAAAAAATTTCAAGAAATATAACAGATAAAATAAAGAGGAAAGAAAGTTGAAACTTAGGAAATGTTTGTAAAACTAAAGAGGACACAGAAAAATTTTAAGTTCTTCTTTTCCTAAAAATGAAGTTTCTTATGTTTTTACAACAATAAAAAAATAGTCAAAGAACTAGACCTGATGGCACATGGCTGTGACACCAGTGGGCAGGAGGATGAAGCAGGAAGACCACAAGTAGTGGCCTATACAGAAGATTTGGATCTATCCTGAATTATATAGTGATATAGAAATAGAGATGAAATAGATAGGGATAGAGAGAGACAGACAGGGAGGGAGAAAAAGAGGGAAGAAGAATGCTGATATTAATTTAGTAAACAGAAGTTGCTGATATTAATTTAGTAAACAAAAGCACTTATATTACTCTTATTGCAGACAGTAAATTTCAGAAGAAGAAAAATCATCAGTGGTAATGACACCAATTACTCAAGAAGACCTCACAATAATGCATATTCACATAGCTAATAACAAAGTTCTAGAATACAGGAAGCAGAAAAAGTGTTGCAGGAATAAATAAGCAAAGAAAATAAAGACACTGAAAACAACTTGACCAACACTGTATATTATTCTAACAGCAGAACACACATTTTTTTCAAGACCACACACTAAAATCTTACTGAGATAAATCATACCCCCACCCATAAAACCAGTCCGAATCAATTTAGAAGAACTAAAGCCATCCAGGGAATGTTCTCTTACAACAATGGAACTATAAACAACAACAAGAGAAAGTACAAAGAAAGGAGCCAAATATTCAAAGTAAGCAATTTAAATAATCTCTGGGCCAAAACATAACTCACAAAAGACATTAGAAAATGTTTGACTGAGAAACAAAAGCACAATATATTAAAATCTATTTTTAAGCAGGGCTTACAGGGTAATTCATAGCATTGAAACCTTAAATCAGAAAAATAGAAAGGCTTAAAGCAAATTACCTAAGCTTCTCCATAAGAAACTAGAAAATTAAAAGCAAGCCCGGGGCAAAAGGGAGTAAATTGTAAAGACGAGTAGAAATCAATGAAAGTGAAAACAGAAAATAGTAGTGAAAACCAATAAACTCAAACTTGTTTCTCTAAAAATATTGATAAAAGTGTAACCTCCCTAAACTAGACAGACTGATCAAAGGAAAGAGGGAGAGAAAGAAGAGTTAGAGGAAGAAAGAGAATGGGAGAAAGAAACAAATGGCCGATGGCATCCCAAATGAGAGCACAGATATGGACCTTATTGACAGTGGAATGAGACCAAATGAACATTGTAAAAACCTGATGCCAATAATGCAATTCAGATGAGACACACACATTTCTTTAAAAGGTGCAAACTGTCAAGATGAAACTTACTAAAAATTAGCCTGAACAGCCTCGTATGCATAAAAAATGGTCACAGTTTACAGCTTTCCACAAAGCAATCTCTAGATATAAGTAGCTTTACTGAGAAATTTTAGCAACAGTTAAGAAATATGTATCTATTGTATCAGACTTTATACACATACACGCATACACGCGCAGGCTCACACACATGCACACAATAGCAGCAGAAGCCACATAGGCCACCCCTACTTTCACTGCTCGAGCATCGAAATGAACAAATATGTGATGGAGAGCTGGGAAAAGATAAAACAAAACAGAGCAGTGTGTGCACTTTGAAGAGAGCAGAACTGGAGATTGGGCTGGATGCTAAGGCGGTGAGGACCAGGCTGAGGTGGTCCACCCAAGCCCATGGTAGGCCAAGGTCCTACTGCAGCCCAGGTCTGTGTGATGTCCACAGCCCATGCTACCGCCTGAGGCTGTGCAGATGGTCTGTGCTGCAGTCTGAAGCCCATTGATCTCCGTGGGCCATGCTGCCACCTGAGGCCAAGATGCTGTTCAGCTCCTTGCTTCTGCCCAGGGCCATGTCTGGATCCATGATCCTACTGGAGCTGGTGTCTGTGTTGATGTCTGTGGTCCGCGTTGCCACCGAAGGTCATGTGGATGTCTGTGGTCAGTGCTGCAGCCTGAATCTATGTTGCTGTCCATGGGCCATGCTGCCGCTGGGGACCATATTGATGAAGGTGGCCTGTACTGCCAGCTGAGGCCATGGTAATGTCTGTAGTCTGGGCTGCTCCCAAGGGCCTTGTCTGGGCCTGTACTCCTATGGCAACCTGGGGATGTGATCATGGTCTGTACTAGCACCAGGAACCAGGTGGAAGTCCATGATCCGTGTTCCCACTGACTGTAAAAGAGCAAAAGAGCTACTTTTGCAGTGATACAGATGACTGCAGATGCGCAATTAAGAAAGGGAGGCATGGAAGGCTGCTGTGAGGACATCTGCCCCAGGCCCAAACCCCATCCCCATTTCCCAAGAAGTAGCAACCTGAAGAGGAAGCCACTTAAACAGTGAGCCAAGGATTCTGTGTTGACGCTCCACAATTGATGGCTTCTGTGGGGGAAAGACTCAGTTCTGTTTCTGGCAGAGCAATGAGGGTTTGACCGTGCTCCAGGGAATGTATAGGTAACACATATTGGACTTGTGTTTTTCCTGTTTGTGTTTTTATTTTTTTATTTTGTTTTGAAGGGGAGGTCACAAGGGTGGAGCTCAGACACGGAAAGACTGGGGAATGAGTGTGATTGGAATACATCATGTGAAGTTCCCAAAAAAACAATAAAAATATGTTGAAAAAAATAAACAGAATCAACTGACTGGGACTCAAGGGGGCTCAGGGAAATCAGAGAGCCTACATGGGTCTGAGCTAGGTCCTCTGCATATATGGTTGTGTAGCTTGGTGTACTCATGGGATTTCCAACAGTGGGAGCAGGGGCTGTCTCTGACTCTTTTGTCTGCCTTCAGACCCCTTTCTTCCTACTGGGTTACCTCATACTGCCTTAATGTAGCTGGTCTTATCGCAGCATGTTTTGCCACATTCGGCCTGGGAGACCAGCTCTTTTCTGAGGGGAGACAGAGAGGGGGTGGGTCTGAGGGAAGGGATCCACAGTTGATGGCTTGTGGAGGTGGAAAGACTGGTTCTCAGTGGCAGACCACTGAGAGTTCGACCGTACTTCAGGGAGTTTACGGATAACACAAACTGGTCTTGGGTTTTGTTTTTAGGGGGGTTATTTTTTATTTTCTTTTGGAGGGGGAGGTTATAAGGATGGGATGCAGATATGGAGGGGAAGGTGGAACAGAGACACAGAGACTGGGGGAGGGGAAGGAGGGGAAAATTTCTATTTATTCTTCACTTATCTATTACATCCTTATGTAAATAGAATAAATAGAAAAGAAAAAATAAATATATATCGAGTGTATGTAAACTTTATGCATATACCCATGAACACACATACACATACCTGCGCATGCACATACACACACATAAACTAACATGCATACTGCACACAAGGAGACATGCACAAGTGCATAAACATTCCATACACACACGAACACACATGCACACATACTCTCTTAACCCCAGCATTTCCCTGTTCCCACCTGAACACAGCTGGCAGAATACTAAACTGCAAATTAATTTCCACAATGGACAGAGACCAAAAATCCTTAACGTAACTTTAACAAATTGAATCCAGCAAAATATAGAAAGGTTAACGCATAATAACCAGATGGAATTTATCCCCAAAGTACAGAATCAGATTAGCATTCAGTGTAGTTCATCATATGAATAGTCAACAAGAAAACACACAATCATCTCAATAATCATGGAAAGTCATACGCTGAAATCCCAAGCATCCATTCATGACATACATCCTCATCCACTGTGGCGCTCTGTTTCAGGTGATGCTTTTCTTCTAAGATTGGGAACAAAGAAAAGACTTAACCTCCTTATTCCCATTCATTATTGCACTGGAGGCTAGTCAGCTATGGTCAATGTAAGTAAGTAAATAAATGGCAGATAAACGAGAGAGAGAGAGAGAGAGAGAGAGAGAGAGAGAGTTCCTTATTCTAAAATTCACTTCTTTCAAGTTTCTAAATCCACTGCCCAGACTTGGGAAAATACTGAAAAGCTGCACCCCTGTGACCTTCGCTCCACGTTCCTCCTCCTTCACACCAAAGGTGGCTTGCATCCCAATGTCATAGTCCTGGGATTACAGTAAATCTCATGGCTGGGGAGATGATTCCATGCAAGCATGAGGATCTGATTTCGGATCAAAATTAATGCAAAGCCCAGGTTTTGTGTACCTGTAATCTCAGAACTGTGGAGACCAAGACAGGAGGATCTCAGGGAGTCACCAGCAAGGCAGTCTAGCTGATCTGTGGGCTCTAAGTTGAGTGAACGTCCTTGTTTCAAAAGAATAAGGTCAAAGCTGTAAGGAAGACACCCAATGTCAACCTCTGACATTGGCACATTTGCTCAGGGGCGTGTGGCACCCATATATTTGCACACACACACATTTTTTTTAAAAGAACCAACCCTTCTCCTTGTCTCTAAGAGCCTCTCCTTGGTAGAGCAGAGAACTAAGGTCAGTGCTGACCTTCTGCCTGAGGAGGTTTCCCCGTTTGTCTCCCTTCAAACCCTTCCCTCATTTGCCTGAGTCAGTATGGTGAAGCAGTCTCAGAAGATGCTTAGACCTGGGTACCGCCACATTCTGAAGCTGAAGAGGAGAGGGAGGCGGCAGGCATGGCCTAGCCTGCTATCTGTGCTGGTTAACGCCTCCTTCAGACTTGGAAATAGATGTCATTTGGGGGTGAATTCAGAGAAAACGAGGCCCAGAGGCTCAGCCTTCTGGAGTGTTTGCCTCCAGTCTAGGCAATAGCAGCAATCTGTGCCAGAAAAGCATGTAGGGTTTGGTGCCCAAGCCTCACAGCCTTATATTTGAGCATTTCCCCAGCTTGCTCTTAACAGGAACACTGCAGAGAGCCAAACAGTTGGAAAGCTGGATCTCTGTCATCTCTTGCTAAGCCTTCCACTCAGCAACTATTACAGGCACCCCACAGAAGGAAGACTGGACCACCCCTCCCCACTGAGAATTCAGTTCCAGATAGCAAGATTGACCTTGCCACACACACGTGCCACGCGGGTGTGCAAAATTTTCGTGATCACCGAGTGGCATGTGCCCAAAGAGGCAAGTGAGATTTAAAAAGAAAACAAGAGACAAGCGAGCGGGGTTTTATGGTGTGGACAGTTCCGACCAGGGGTGAGGAGCTGACTTACACGTTTTAAACTTCCTGCTGGTACCACAACGAGGGGCATCTGGTTTTCTTATAGATTTGCCCAATGTGGTGCCTAAGGAGAAAAGAGAGGGGAAGAGCTGGAAAGCTTTGAGCGATCAAACATCAAATAGGGAGCTGAGCTCTTTGTCACGCCAGCACTCTCCCTAAGCCCTTCCCTCTCTCCTCCCAGTGTAAGGAACAGCTCCCAAAGCGCCCTTCCAGCAAAGTTACCTTCAGCGGAGGAGGCTGTGTGGGTGGGAGAGTCGCTCACTCCCACACATGGAACAGCAGGAGTGAGGAAGTAACGGGACCCGATGAGCTTGAAGAGAATATTTAAGCTGCTAAAACAAGATAGCTTATTCACTACCGTGTTTATCCCGAAGCACTTGCAATAAAAATCGAAGTGATGGCATTACGTCGTCCCCCGGTGGGATGTACTTGGAAGCTCTTCTTCTTCTTCTTTTTTTTTTTTTTTTTTTTTTCAGCCAAAATTGATTTGGGGTTGTACATAATTCTTCCTTTCAAACAGCAATTGAAAATCTGGATAGTGGAAGCAGAAGAATGGGCAGGGAAGACTGCTCAGCTGCTCCTGATAGATGGAGGGGACATCCCTCTCTGGCGAGCCCACGCAGAGCCGAGCAGCATGGCAAACTAGAAAGCACCTCACCTTCGAAGCCAACAGACTTTGACTTTAACTCTGGCTCCATAGCTGAACATGAGACCTTAGGAAATTTATTACCTTGCAACTTCGCTTTGGCCATCTTTAAATTAAAGCTATCCACACCAACCACAATGGAAGTGTCATAGAGAATGGATTGGAGAATTCATGTAGATTCCAGCGTAACGCGTGCCACATACACAACACATACCCTGTTAACGCACATCTCCCAATACAGCCAGAATAACCAACAACAACAGGGAAGTGTGGGTTTTAAACAAATCTCACTTCTTTTCTCTCCATTCTTCTGTCTGGGCCTCATAAATTTTGTCCCCAAATTACCAGTAAAAATTCATCTCATCTGCACTTTAAAACCTCCAGAGGACTCACAAGTCCCCAGCACACTCCACCTTCTACTCTGACAGAAAGTGCCCTCTACAGTGAACTATCGCCTGACTTGCCAGGTTGCACATACAGTATCTCTCAAACAGCTGCTAACAGAAAAAAAGTTCCTTGGAAAATGTTGGCTGTTGAGCAGAAAATAAAATGAAGTCTTTGATTTCCATTCCTGACAGTATTTCAGAGCAGATACTTTGGAAAACCACTGAGGTACAAAGAACCCAAAGGCTGTGGGAAGCATTTCTGCTGTTTTTTAATTCACCGAGCAAGGTAGAGGTGGTGTGGCAGTAAAGAAAATCCCCAAAAACCAAAAACAGCATGAAGCACCAACCCTGAGGTTTGAGCTCTGAGCAGTCAGCTGCTCTGGGGACTCTTGCTTCTGGCTGGCAACCTGAGGTGTCCCTTGGAATGGGGGCTTTTCCCAGAGAAAAGGAAAGAAGCCCAGTATCTGTGTGACAGGCAGGTGATACTGAGCCCTTACACAGCTCCACACCAAAAAAGAAAAAAGAAAAAGAAAAGAAAGAAAGAGGGAAAAGAACCTATGTGATGAAGAAAAGCTACCCACAAAAGGGGTGCAGAGAGAAATAAATTTGCCTGCCTTTTAGGAGTGAAAAACAGTCATCAGCTTTCAGGGGTTATGTCTGGAATTCACACTTCACTGCCCAATTCTATCTAATTTTTAAGGAAGAGGTAACATCAATGCTCCTCGAACAATTCCACAAAACAGAAGGGGAAGAAATGCTCCAGCTTCAATCTTCTTGCTTGTTATGGATTTGAGCTGATCACTTTCTCCTGATTCATTTTGGTAGGTAGTGTGCATCTAAAAAAAGTATCTATTTCTTCTGGATTTTCCAGGCTTGGAAAATATAAATATTTAAAAATAGTCCCTAATAATCCTCTGGATTTCATTTGAACTTTTATAACATTTTCTTTTTCATCTTTAGCTTTATTAATTTGAGTCTTTTCTCTCATTCTTAGGATTAGATTGGCTTGTTTAACTTTTCAAAGAACTTAATCTTTGATTGACTCTGTATGATTTTTATTTCAAATTATTTTATAAATTTTTATTATGATTTTCACTACATCTTCTTGTATGCTGTTTGAAGGTTGTCTTGCTCTTGTTTTTCTAAGACCTTAAGGTGCAGGAAATTCTTTCTCTCTGTCTCTGTCTCTCTGTCTTTCTGTCTCTCTCTTGTTGGGGTTGGTTTGGTGCTCTGTGTATTCAGATGCTAAATTCTGGGCCCGAGATCTGGTTGCAGTCCAGACAGTGTATTCTCACATACAATAAACAATGTTTTTATCTCTGGTTAATAAAGAAAGGCTGGACAGCCTGTAACTGGGCAGAAGAGAGGTAGGCAGGGCTTTCAGTTCCAGGCTTGGTGTTTCAGGCAGAGACCACAAAAAAAGAGAGAGAGGAGGAGAGAAAGATGGAAAGAAAAGTACATGGCCTGATGGAGCAGAAGCAGCCCAGACAGGACAAATATTGGTAAATAACTTGGAGAAAGTGAATGGAAAGTAGCCAGACTAGCTTAAAAAATCAGTATAAAATTTACCCGCCCAGTTATTGTGCTTAAGTTTGTTAAATAAACCAATATGTCTCTGTCTCAATTATTGGGGCTCTAGCTGGATTTTAAAAGCCCACTAGAATTAATAAAATTTCTACAATACTTTCTTACCCAACGTAATCACCGACAGCTACAAACGTCCCTCTTCAAACTTTCTTTGCTGTATCCTCAGGGTTCTAATAAGTTGTGCTTTTATTTTTATTTGATTCTAGGAACTTTTGTTTTCCTCCCTTATTTCTCCAATGGCAGATTGTTCATTCAAGAGTATATTTTTCAATCTCCAAGCACACGTGTAGTTTCTCTTACTGCTTTCTAAGTGTAATCTCTGCAATGTGATAAGATACAAGAAATTATCTGGACTGTTTGTATTTGTTAAGGCTCATTTTGTGGCCAAAATGTCATCTATCTTACAGAAGTTTTCACCGGTTGTTGAAAAAAAAAACATATACTATTTATCTGTTGGGTAAAATAGTCTGTGGATATATGTTAAGTATGACTGATTATGATATAATTAGGAATAGGAGGAATATATCCAAAATCATCTTCTTTAAAATCAGAAATAAGACAAGAGTCCCAATCTTTTGTTCTTACTGAAGATAATGTGCTGCAATTCTTACCTAGAGCAATAAGACAAGAGAGGGGAAAACAACAGAAAATGGAAGAGAAGAAATCAAAATATCCTTATTTGCAAATGAAGGGATCCTATACTTAGTAGGTTCTAAAGGCTTCACCAGAAAACGTTTTGACTGGATAAACACTTGCAGCAAATTAACAGGATAGAAAATTAACATACAAAAACTGGATAATAGCTGACTGGAGAAATAACTTCTAAATCCAAGTTTTCTCTTCAGGATTCATAGGGCATGGATTCTGTTGTGCCTGTGAAGCAACCCATGGATAGGATCATGTGGGAGGATCAGGTGACAGTGGCCAAAATAGCGACTGTTCCATCAGCCACTGGAAAATGCCAAGATTCATAGGCAAGGCCTGGCCTCAATAGTGAGGAGTAATTAGCCCTTAATTACATAATTAGTCTTAATTAATTCATTAATGGATTCATTATTTGATGGCACTATTAGGAGGTGATGACAAATTTTGGAGGTGGGGCCTACTTGGGGGAAGTATGTTCTCGGCATTTTCTTGGACTGTATATTAACCCCTGACCCCTTTGCATCCATGTGCTTTCTAATTGCCACAAGGCAAGCATCTTTATTCTACCAGGCCTTCCTATCATAATATTCTGCTTTGCCACAAGCCTAAAAGACAATTGAACCAAACTGTCCACAGACTAAACCCTTGGAAACTGTGAGCCAAAATAAATGTTTCCTGCTTTAATTTGTTGTTCCCAGGTATTTTGTCACAGTGACGAAAGCACAATGCACCCACTTAATATCCTATAGGCAAAGTCCCGAGAGGATTGCTTTCCGACTAACTCAGCTGCATCCCCAAACAAAGTCTCCACATACTTAAAGAAATACAAAAGTAAACAGTACCTTATAAAGTATGCAGTGGATCACAACAATCAAATGGTGTAAGGCATGCAAAGATACAGGGAGATATCACATATGCCAAGGAGAAAAGGCATTAATAAAGCCAGCCGGGTGTGCCAATACATGCTTGCAATCCAAACACTTGCAATAATCAGGAAGGGAGATCCTGAGTTCAAGGCCGCTCTGAGCTACATAAAAAGACCCTCTCTTGAAATAAGTAAATAAAGTAAAATACCAAAACTAATCCAAAAATGGTATTAGCAGATAAGAACATTAAAATGTTAATTATAACTTTAATTATGTTTTTTTAATTTAGTACAGACATGAAAAATATATTTTTTTTAAATTTCAGTTGAGTTACATGCAAAAAGTTTAGCAAAAATAAGTGGGTTACTACCGAAAAACCTCAGTGTCAAGCACGGGACACCTCTATATGAACTTTTGGTCAGGGAGGCCCCAGAGGAGCCACAGAACAATAGAAGATCTTACTCTTCCTCTTGGTTGGCCAGTGTCATGACTAAGAATGCCCCCTATGGGCTCCTATATTTGAATGCTTAATCACAAGGGAGTGGAACTGTTTGAAAAAATAGAAGGATAGGAGGTTTGGCCTTATAGAGTAGATGTGACCTTGTTCAGGGAAGTGTGTCACTGGGGGATGGGCCCCCAAATAAAAGCTTTCTTTCATAAGAATTGCCTTGGTCATGGTGTCTCTTCATAGCAATGGAACAGTGACTAAGACAGCCACGAGATAGATGATAAACTAGAAATGCCCTCCTTGCTGGCTAGCTTCCATAGTACCAGGAGGTGCTATGCAAGCTTCTGTGGGTAGAAAAAGCATCAACAGCCTTTCTCAAGTATAAACCCCAAAACTACAATACCAATCTGCCAGGAAAGATGTGCTCATCTGTGCAATTGTAGCATAGCTATTATGGGAGTAACCAACTGTTTTCTGATTGCATTTGGCACACTCTACAGAAAGTAATCTGTCTGGTACTGTGAACTCAGTTTGGGCTTTTTTGGGTTTTTTTGTTTTGTTTTTTGTTTTGCTTTTTAAAGCACAAGCCTGGGAGGTCATGCACCCTGGGGGAGGGGCTCTTACTATTGTGTTTCATTAAGTTGATTGACACAGCATCAGACTACTTTCCAAATAGCAGTTTTTATACCCATAAACAAAAGTTCTCTGAGCATTAACCAGAGAAGCCTGTCTTCACACTGACCAGTGGTGAATGCAGTGGCCACGCAAGTTGCTGAGAATGAGTGACAGTTTAGTGTTCAGTCCAAACCAAGGTATCTTTAGCATCCCAACACAAGACTCAAAGAATATTGCAGAAAAAGGGCAAAAATAAAGAAATAAAGAAATAAAGAAATAAGTGGATAGATAGATAGATAGATAGATAGATAGATAGATAGATAGATAGATGGATGGATAAATAAATAGAAGTCCGAGCTGGCACATGCAAAGAAGAGCTATGAAATGGCATCTTCTGGGCCCAATCACTGCAGTCATGAACTAACAGCAGCTACAGTCACCTGCACGGGATCTGCCCAAGATTAGCCCTGTGAAGGATTAGGCACTCGCAGACGGGGGTAGTCATGAGGCCCTACTCCTTCCTACTGATTAGTTCTTTGTCAGTTTGATGCAAACTAGAGTCAGTCGCCTGGGAAGAGGGAACATCAGACTGTCGTATAGACACATCTGAAGGGTGTTTCCTTGCTCAATGATTGATGTGAGAGTGCCTATCCTGCTGTGGGCAGTGTCACCCCAGGGCAGCTAGTCCTGGGTTGTAAAAGAAATCAGCTGAGCAAGTCAAGGAGAGCAAGCCTGTAAGCCTCATTCTTCCACGGTCTCTGCTTCAATTCCTGCCTCCAGGTTCCTGCCCTGACTTCCCTATAAGCCGTAAAGTGACATAAACCCTTTCCTCCCCTCTGCTTTTGCTAATGGTGTTCTGTCACAGCAAACTAAGACAGCTCCTGATGGATTCTAGAAGAGGAGTCTTTGTCTCCAGTTGTGAACCCACTATGAACTCTCCAGGCTCCAGTGGATACTTCCAAGCCCATGGCCACACAGCTGGCCCTGACTAAATTCAGTGGGGTCAGAAAACAAAGCAAACAAAAATCATGAAGGTGGGAAAGGAAGGTGATGGAGTGGGAGAGAGAGCAGAGTACGACAATAATGAGAATGCATTATGTGCCCGTATGAAAACTTCAAACACGTTTCATTTAAACAACTAAATGAAATAAAACAGGCCTCAGGGCTTTGGAGCCGCATGACTGCCCAAGCCACTCCCAATTCTTTAGAGTATATTCTCACTTTTAACTTTTAGTGATCACAGACGTTCACAACTGGAAACTAAGAGTGAAGCATATGAGATGAAAATGGGCTGAACAAAATTAAGAGTAGGTCAGACATAAAACGAGAAAAACAAAACAAAATAGTAAACGCCAAGGCAGTAAATGAAACTATAAGACATGTATAGTGAGAAAAAGATGAAATTTAAATCTCAGTTGTTGTGATTATTTTGTAGGTACATGTATGAAATATTTTGGTTCTCGCTGTTTCTGATGTTTTAAATTAGTGTGTCAGGTAAGTATCACTGTGATATTTTTTTCACCTCTCTATATATTTATAGCAGACAGTAGCAGAGTTTTAATGTTTTTGGAAAAATATTTTAAATGTCACAGAAAATTATAATATTTCTGTGGATTAAAATACTTTGTATAAAGCAAGACTTGGTGGCATACGTCTGAGATCGTAGAATTTGGGAGCCTGAGGCCATAGGATGTTGAGTTCCATGTCAAACAGGGATACATGGCTCTGGAGTAGCCTGGGCTACAGTGTAAGGCTGTGTCTTTAAAAAAGAAAAAAAATTGTAAAGTCCTTCATCACCCCATTTGGGTTTTGTTTGTGTGGTTGGTTTTGTTGTTGTTGTTTTTCAATCATGACCCAGTTGTGGTTATTTCCAGACTGCACACATCTGCTATTTAACTACAGTAACTGACTCTGGCTAATGCACAGATTTAAAAGTCTCAGCAATAAGTCTTTAAAAGAAACTAACAAATTTAGGATAGAAGTGAATATCCCTAGCAGTATCCCATATTCCCACTGGTAGAGTTCAAGTTTTTGAAACATGGAGATTTTTCACTGACTTATCATTTGAATTGTGCCTAGCGAACAATGTCTACGTGTAGCAATTTTATGAATAATTTGAATTTTTTACATTTTTACTAAAACATTTAAAACTTGGAATCTCCAAGTAAATGTTAAGGCTCATGATACTCTTGCCAAAAACTGTCAAACCTAAGCTTCTCTACCCATCTATCAGGTTACCATCTACCAGATTCCTGGGGACATAGGGAAGAGAAAATATTATATCATGGGGATGAAGTTAGTAAACCCCTGGTGATGGGGATGGTGAGATGGTTCAGGGGGTAAAGTGAGTCATGGTTCCCTTGCTGCCAAGCCTAACCACTTGAGTTTGATCCCCAGAGCCAACAAGGTCAAACAAGAGAGCAAACTCCCACAGGTTGACCTCTGACCTCCCATATGTGCACCGTGTATAGGCACACGTGAGCCTACACCAACAAACAAGACAGAGATGGGCCCTAGAGAGGACAAGCAGCTCAGCTTTTTAAGCATGTCAGTCTTAGAGGGGAGAGCCATGGAGAAAAGGTTAAAGTAAGTGAAAGAGGAGATGCAATGATACCAGCTACAAGCACCGCCTAGCCTTCATCTGGTGAGGAGACGTTCAGCGAAAGGTCCACATCCAAATATTCCCTGGATAGTGAGGAATTATTACCAAGTGAATAAGCTGTCTGGGGCTTGATTAAAAAATCAAGAGGAATTAGTGGGAAGTATCTAAGTAAAACATGCTTGGCTGCTGGAGGCGTGGGTAGTGATTAAGTTATCCTCCTATGTACGTCCTAGAAACTCTCAGCAATAAAACCTTTTAAAGAGACTAACAGATTCCCCCATGAAAACGGACATTCCTAGCCAAGCTTCCTCATCCCTACTCATGCCGGCTGTCCACTCATCACTTTCAGCCACGCCTTCTTTTAATCCTGGGGCTTGAAGTCTCAAAATGCATTTTTTTCCCCTTTATCTGACAACTGGATTTCTTTCTTTCTTTTTTTTTTCTTGATGTTGTTGCTGTTGTTTTGTTGTTGTCGTCGTTTAGACTAACTGAACAAGATAGTGAGCTTTGCTGTGATGTTTTTGTACATGGGCACGAGGTACTTTGGTCGTGTTCATCTTCTCTATTACCCACTCTTATTCCCACATCCTCCCACTGGTCCTCTTCCAATTCCCCAGTAGCTCTCCTGGGATCAGGAGTGCTAGCAGAAAGTGCTGGAAAAATGGCGCCTGAGAGTAGATGGCTATGGCTGGCCGTAAGTATGTGATTGCCATGGGTGGGAACCTGTCGCTATAAATCTGTGTCTTGTGTTGCTATTTCTTCCACGCCACCTGGTGACTATAGGGAAAGCTCAACAGGGACATTCTGGCAGGTTTGGAAGACTCTTAGAAACTGACTTCTAGAAATCTCCAGAGTTCCCCATTTTAACAGAGATAGTTTCTTTTTCCCTGTGCAGAGAAACTTCCCAACCCTTTTTCTAATGGTCTCACTTGAGGCAGCTTCCTTCAAGAGATCTTTGTCCTCCTCAGTATATACCCCACTCTATCTTTAGCTTCCAGAATCATAACTATAGATTCATAAGTCTTCATAACTACATAACCACTAAAGCGTCATGTAGGAGAACATAGGCTATATCCCCAGAGAAAACGCACAGCATGCTTTTGCTCATTCATATTATTAGAAATTCCAGAGGACATAAGGCAGGACTTGTGTGCAGGCACACTGCCTAAGGCTCTGTGTGTAATGGCTCAGCTTCCACACAGGTCAGAGTGGCTTTCATAGCTCATTTAAGTGGCTGGAATTTAGGCACAATGATGTTCTATTTAAAGAATGGAAACTAGTTGCCAACATTTCTGGGCCCCAAAGAAAGGAACTGACTTGGAAATCAGAAGACACCAACATTCAAGAGAACTGCTTCCTGGAAGTCTCCCAGCAGCATTGACCTCTGTCAACTTGACAGACCCTGTGGACAGAGTCCTGCTGTGCCCTGTGATGGTCATCCTGACCTTGCCCCAAGTCTGCTCCTCTAACCTTCCCGTACCATGCAGAGTACATACTGACTCTTCTATAACCATCTTCTCCAAACTCCCTCTTAGAGCTGCCTACCACAAAGAACCATGACTGAAGCAATGCTTTTTTTTTTTTTTTTTTTTTTTTTTGCTTTTGCTTTTGCCTTTTTTTTTTTTTTTCTTTTGGTTACATAGTCAATATGATGGTCCCGTCACGTTTCATGTAGTTATAATTCTGCACCGTGGGCAATGCCTGTGAAAGACACTGAAAGGAGAGTGGTGGCGATAGTAAACCAGGAAAACGCAAATTCATACCATAATGAGATGTTAGTTCACATCTAGGAGGTTGTGGGGAAGTTTCCGAAAACACAAAGGACTGCTTAGTCTGTGCACAGCACTGGGAGTGTGACTTAGTTCAAAAAGTTTCCAGTGGGGTGGGTAATGCACGGCCGTCCTGTACATAACCCATTGCCCTCTGGTGACGTCACCCAGCACTCCTGTGACGTCACCCATGGCACTCCTGCGATGCAGAAATCCCTATTTTGATAAAGTGATCGGAAAAACTCACCTGACCATGAGAAAGAAAAGGACAAGAATGTTCACAGAACTGATGTAATTTTAAGAGAGAGAGAAATGGGAGAACTGTAAATCTTTAATAGGAAAATGGCTACATAGCTTGTTATATACTCATACAATAAAATATTAAATGGCTATGAAAATGAGGCAATTATAGAATTTGTCAGCCTAGGTGAATCTCACCCATATAATGCTTGGCAGGAGGGGAAAAGCAATTCACAAGACTACAAAAGGAGAGATTTTAAGTTGATATGACACTTTAAAGGGGTTAAACTAAGCAATGCACTATTTGAGGATAACTAGAGAAATGACAAGAGTCAACCCGGAGTGGACCTCTGATGATGATGCTAATGATGAGATCTAGATGGGACATGGAGTGACGCAACAGATTGATTTCCTATTTCATGAAGTATTCATTTACTAATATTTGAGAAGCACTTACGTGCATTACAATGTCTTATAATTATACAATAATCATTTTTAAAAGCCATCTTATGGCTCAGCTGGCAGCCATTTAAGATGCTCAGGCAATTGAGAAAAAAAAATCACTTTAAAAAATGTCTTCTGCCTCCAAAGTCTTGCTCACCTGTAAAGCAGGTACAGCTTTGTTTGTAATTGCAAGGCTCAACATGCATAGCAATGTGAGTCATGAATGCCTGAGAGGGGTTTAGAATCCCATCATTCCCAAATTTGAAAAAGGCATAATTGACATGTAACAATGGTGCTTGCTTCTAAGGTTCAGGGTGGAACTTCAATGCAGGAATCCAGCATGTAATGATTGCATGGGGTAATTGGCATATCCATCATCGCAAACACTTATCATTTCTTGTATTGGGAACATTCAAACTCTTTGCTAGCTATTTCCAAACATACAATTAATTGTTATCAACCAAGTTATCTGACTGTGTCACAGAACAAGAATAATTGCTCCTATTCAACTGCACCCCTGCCCCAAACTTTCAAAATCATGTAATATTTAGACTTGAAATGCCTAACATACAGATGCAATTAAAGAAAAATACATTCCTGCCGCTGTGTTCTAGTTCTGTGCAACACCGCCCACCCCAAACCCTCAGCAATTCATTTCTACACCTTGGACTCGAATCACAGCTGAGTACATAGAACACTGCTTCTCTGCCTACTGCTGAGACTCCCGTTCACTGCCAGCACCCGGGCTCCAGCACAGCTTGGCACATGACGCTGTAGCAAAAGACAGATTTTTCAGGTCTTCGTCAACACTACATCCCCTATGTTGTGATTTGTTTGGGAAACTTTAGTGTTAGACATAATGGTCCTCACTTCATAAAAAGCATGCTGGAGGCAGCAGAGCAGTGAACTTTGCAAAGCTGGGCATTGGCTTAGATAAGATGAAAATAAATAGATAGATAGATAGATAGATAGATAGATAGATAGATAGATAGATAGATGAATAGATAGATAGATAGATAGATAGATAGATAGATAGATAGATAGATAGATAGATAGATAGATAGATAGATAGATAACTGATGTACTCATTTGGCAGAAACAGAGGTTTTATATTCCTGATTGCATTGTCTACCCCTTGAACTCCTCACTGGCGGCGTTCTTCAGGAAGGTAAAATCTTCCTAGTGTTTAGTATTGCCCCTTCCCAAGATTCCCCATTCTATCGGTTTACAACAGAGACCCTTATCCAATGTATATCCTGGGGCTCAAGATTCCTTCCTTTTCTGTTATATGGTCTCGAACAAGCTGCCTGCCTGTAACTTTCCAATCCTGTAATAAACTAAAAAGTGCCCAGGCAGGCAAGCACCAGCTCCCAGGTAAGGAAGACAGGGTCCTGGTACCTCCTGCTTATCTGTGATTCTCTGATGAACCCTAAGTTCATCTCATACTGAAAACAGACCACAGGGATCGCCTCTTATGCTAGCTCCGCCCCTGCATTTGTGGTGGATCTGCTTGCTTGCCCCTTGCTCCTAAACAGGAGGCAAATGTCCCTCAGGTCCCCACCACCTCCCTGTCTCCTCCTTCCTTACACTTAGTCACATCATATTGGATGTGACCTGTCACAAGATCACGAGGCTTGGAAATCATTTCCATGGTGATGGGCAGGACTGGAATGAAGTAAGAAATGCTTAGGCAGACAGGCACTAGGAAAGTGAGGCCACCACTGAGCACATGGCCATTTCTGAAATGAGATTACAGTTGAGAATAATAGCAGCAATAAGTTGAGGCTTACTGAAGAGCAGAATCTGCCTTAATGGTTGGTGGGTATGATTCAAACAAGCCAGCCAGCTCATGGGCAGATGAGTAGAAGAAAATACCTACAAGAGCAGATTCCCCAGAAGCTTCTAAAGCGGGCAAAGGAGGAGCTTTAGGCTAAATGCCAAGCAGTTAAAAGCATAGAAATGCTGCTGTGGAGGTTCTTGGAAGGAAGGGTTTGAGTTCCCTGCTACCATAGCCAAGGGGGAGCCCAGGGAATAATGTTATGATTATTTCTGTCTCCTCCATTCCTCTCCTGAACCCCATTCATGTGGCCTAGGGAAGCAGAGGTTTCAGGTTACAATTGTATTCAAATTATATGGTCTATTCTGCAGTGTTTGACTCTGGAAGGAAAAAAAAAACAAATCACATAAATTAGGTTTCTTTCTTTAACCCATTCCAGAAAAAAAAGGGAGTAAGATGTGATGGCACATACCTGTAACCCCAGCACTCAAGGCAAGAATACAGCAAACTCAAAGAACTCTAGACTCCACAGCAAGACCCGGTCACAAGTAATAACCCTCCCATCGCACACACACTCACACACACACACATTTTTGAAGAATATCAAATAATTCATAAGATCAACTGTAAACTGGAGAAGTGTGCTGAGAAACAGGCCCAACATCTGAGATTGCTGACAGGAACGATTCCAGTCACTCCTTGAGGCCCATTTGGGTAGAGCACCATCTCTACTGACATACTCCATTGCAGCCTAGAGACACCAAAAACAGCATGGCTGGGAAGCTCTGAGTCACATCGGAGCTGCTCCTTCATCTCAGAGAAGCTCCCTTGAGCTTCAAACTGAGATGGTCAGACCTGATTGGCTGAACTCACCAACCAGCTCCCTTGTGGCCTGGGCTGGAAGAGAGAGACTCTTCCTTTGGCTTTTACTATGATAGAACAGTAGTCCACACAAGGAAGTAAATAGTCTTAACCCTAGAGTGGGGATGTTGCTTTCTGAGCCCAAGGTGGAGGCGGGTGGGGGTGGGGGGTGGAGGAAGGGAGGCCAAATTCACTACAGTATAGGAATGTCTGTGGTTCCATGACTGAGGACGCCATTCCAGTATGTTTGAAACAAGTGTGAGAATGAACGAGTGAGCGCATGCCGGTGACACATCCTTGCTGTGAGCAATCCGAGTTTCGACAGAAAGCGGAAGGATGCAACTCCAGGGAACAGAACCAGCACAAGAGCCCAGGCTCACAGGGAACTGCCCTAGCCCCCAGCAGACAGGTTCGGGGCTCCGCAGGTGTACACCACCTGCCGCAAGGCTCATGGAGACTAGAGCCTCACAGGGTTCAGGTATGAGCTTAAACCCAACGGAGCAAACCCAACACATGGAGCCCTCTAACTGTTCCAGAAAATTACAGCTGCGGGTTGACAGACATCATTTCAGATGATGAGATTCACCAGAAGTATGCATCTCTGCCTAGACTCTTCCTTTCCTGTATGTCCCCCACCGTGTGTCTCTAATAATCAAGGGGGGAAAGGTGGAAGAAAAAGACTAACTGGTGGGAACCACCCCTCCTTCTCTCCTCCTGTCAGAGTAAATAAATCATCTTAGGATAACAATTAGGAGCTAAGCGTGCAAGAGGGAATATGTGTCTGGCATGCGCTTCAAAGAGAGAATAGCACACTGGAAAAAGTCTGAGATCCAGCACTCAGCCCTCACAGTTTAGTGTGGGCCCATTGTCAATTCAGTTGCTCCTAACTGAAAGCTCGTGAATGAAAAAAGAAGAAACAAAAGAAAAGAAAACAGAAAAGAGTCAATGAAATGACTTCTCAAGTACAGGCAGTGAGTTATTGCCATGGCTGACAGCCTGAGTCTGACTCCCTGGAATCCACATGGTAGAAAGAGAGAACCAACTTCTCCAACTACAGTCTGAATTCCATGTGATGAGAACCCTAGCAGGTGTACACACACACACACACACACACACACACACACAGAGTGTGCACGTGCTCACACACAGGAGAGGAGACATGATGGATGGAGGAAGGAAGAGGGAGACAGAGAGATAAATGTAATTTTAAACATTAAAGAAAGAGGGCTAGAGAGTTGGTTCAGGGGTTAAGAGCAATAGCTACCCTTCCGGAGGACCAGGATTCAGTTTCTGGCACCTGCCTGGGACCTAGCAACCATTTGTATGTAATGTCACTTCAGTTCCAGGGTATCTAACACTCTCTTCTAGCAGCTCTGGGCTCTAGGCCCCTACATATTGTTACAGACATACGTGAAGGCAAAATACCCATACACATATTAAACTTTTTAAAATTAAAATAAAATAATATATTTTTTAAGACTTAGGTTTTATTAGACTGGGAAGAGACCAGGTATAATGGAGTAATGTTCTTTTTTTTTTTTTTAATCACTTTACAGCTTGATCACAGTCCTCTTCCTACTTTCCTCCCAGCCTCACCCTCACACACACCCCCCATTCCCTCATCCCTTATCCTTGGTGAAGGGGAGACTCCCCCATGGGTACCAACCCACCCTGGTATATCAAATCCCAGCAGGACTAGGCACATCCTCTCCCACTGAGGCCAAACAAGGCATCCCAGCTATGTGAAAGGAATTCCAAGGCAGGCAGCAGAGTCAGAGACAGCCCTCACTCCAATTGTTAGGGGACCCACATGAAGAACAGCTACATATCTGTTACATACGTGCAGGGGGCCTAGGTCCAGGCCATGCATGCTCTTTAGCTGGCGGTTCAGTCTCTGTGAGCCTACATGGGCCCAGGGGAGTTGAATCTATAAGGTTTCTTGTGGTGTCCTTGACCCCTCTGGCTTCCTAAACCATTCTCTTCCCTCTTCCACAACACTCCTTGAACTCCACCTATTGTTGGGCTATTTCCATCAGCTGCTGGATGAAGCCTCTCAGAAAACAATGCTAGGCTCCTGTCTGCAAGCATAGCAGAGTATCATTAATGGTGTCAGGGGTTGGCTCTTTTAAAACAGAAAAAAATAAAAGTAGGAGAGGAGAAGAGGAGGGCCGAGGGAGAGAGACAGAAAAAGGATCACCCTAAGCCCTACAGAAAGAACTTCAACTAACTCCACAGGCCTGGGGTGTGTACACTCAAGCCCCACTCACCATCATTTCCCCAGAAGGCCCTCTGCTGTTCTTCAGAGAAGTTCATTCCAGAACATTCAGGAACTGTACCACTGCCAGGTAGCCCTTCCTGGGGAGCATGCACGCGCCCTCTGCCTGCTGCAGGTGACCCCAGGCAGGTGTCTGAGCACCAAAGGGACCAAGCTTGTAACAAAGGGACCTCGATGCAGGGTTTATGTACCCCCAGAGGATGTCAGAGCTCCTAGAAGTCAAGACAAGGTGAGGAGGCTCTCCAGGCCCTGGGATGGTAGCTGGTGTGACCCGAGGAGCAAGGGAGATCATTTCTAAGAAACTGCATCAGTGGTGAGACAAGGAAATCATTTAAGGAGAGTGAGGGTGCAGAGAGCTGAGAACCTGACCTGAGAGGCCAGGTCTGTTCTGAGGCACCACATCCACCCTGAGCTGGGCCTTTGTGTAATGTCACAACCTGCCCTCAGGGCGTGTTTTCAAGGCTCTCTAAGTTACCCAGCCTATCAGGACAGGTCCACGAGTCTCTGCTTCCCTGGTGTTACCACTACTTGCTGGTATGTCCTTGCCACTGTGGAAGCAATGCTGCCAACTCATCACTCTCCTTCGATGGAGACACAGCAAGGTCGAGAGGAGGTAACGAGTTAACACCTGTGATGGTTAATCTCAACTGCCATCTTAGCAGGGTTTCAGATCACCCAGGACCCAAACCCCTAGGCCTGTCTGTGGGAGCATTTCCAGAGATTTTGGGGCAGAGGAGATGTACCCCGAGTGTGGGTGGCAGAGAAGAAGCACCCCGGGTGTGGGTGGCACTGCCCCACGCTCTGGAGTCTCAGAATGAATAAAAGAGCGGGAAGCAAGTACACACCCAGCATTCACCTTGGTGCTTTCTTATGTGGACAGGATGTGACCAGCTGTCTCATGCTCTTGCTGACACGTCCTGTCATGATGGACCGTATCCCCTCAACTTGAACCAAAATAAACCCTTTTTAAAATTTATTTTTATTTTCCTTTTTAAAAATTATTTTATATCCCAAGGGTGCCCCCTCCCTCTTCTCCTCCCAGTGCCTCCTTCCCCCTTTCCCAGAAAGGGAGAGCTCCCCTCCTCCAGTATCATCTTTCCTCAGCACATCAAGTCACATCAGGACTGTGCATATCTTCATCCCCTGAGGCCAGGCAAGGCAGTGCTGCCAGGGGGAAGTGATCCAATAGAGTCCATGTTAGAAACCGGCCCCCACCTCCACTTGCCAGGCAACCCATATGAAGACCAAGCACCCCATCAGATGTATATGTGCAGGGCCCTAGGTCCAGATCATGTCTGCTCCTTAGTTGATATCTCAGTCTCAGAAAGCCCCCATGGGTCTGGGTTAGTTGTCCCTGTTGGTCTTCTTGTGATGTTCCTGTCCCTTCCAGGTCCTTCCATCTTTCCCCCAACATTTCCACAGGACCCCGGAGCTCTGCCCCATGCTTGGCTGCAAGTCCCAGCATCTGTCCTCACCCAATGCTGGCTGGACCTGCCAGATTACAGCCAAGTTAGGCTCCAGTCTGCAAACATAACATAGTATCATTACTAGTGTCAGAGGCTGGCTCTCTTCCATGGGGTGGGCCAATTATTGGTTGGCTTTTTTCTAAATCTTTGTTCCCTTGTTATCCCTGCACTTCTTGTAGGCAGGGTAATTTTTGGTTCACTGGTATCGTCAGTGGTTTGTTGTTCCCCTCTTTCCACTAGTGCTGCCTAGCTAGGAGGTGGTCACCAGTCAAGGAAACCCCAACCCAAGGAGGCTCACTACATTCAGGAAAGCACAGGAAACAAATAACCCCACAGCCGCAAAAACCAAAAGAAAGGAAGCACGCGCGTGCACACACACACACACACACACACACACACACACACTCTACCACCACCAACATAAAAATAACAGGAAGTAACAACAACTGGTCGTTAATATCTCTCAACATCAGTGGCCTCCACTCCCCAATAAAAAGACACACGCTAACGAAATGGATGCATAAACAAGACCCAAATCTGTTGCCTACAAGAAACACACCTCAGCAATAACGATAGACATTATCTCAAAATAAAAGGCTGGAAAAATAAACCCTTCTTTTAAGTTGCTTTTCTCTAGTACTTTGTCACAGAAATAAGAAAAGTAGTTAATGCAACACCTTAAAGAGATTCCCTCCCCCATGTAGTTAGAAAAACCAAAGGGACGCTGCATTAGAGGAGAACTGTGTGTCAAACAGTGGCATCCAAGGAGCTGGGATCCTCCATGCAGGAACACAGAGGAATATCAGGAATAGCACTTCTCACATTGCTTAGAGCTGTCAGCACACCGTGGTCATAAAAAGCACAAGGACTTTCCATGCTTTCATTTTGGTTTTCAGTTTTTCTCTAGACAATACACCTTCTAATCCCTTGTACTCAGAGATGACCTCCTACCTCCCTCGGTGCCCACCAGCTCTCTAGACCTTGCTATGAACAAGCCTGCACCTTTTCCGTCTCTCTCTCATCAATGGTCTTTGATTTCGCTAGAGATAAGAAAACATCCGTGAACATCAGACAGTGGAGGGCAGGGGGTTAGAGATCATGCTGTCCAACCCCCTCATGTCACAGGATGGAAGCAGACACATCAGATGACATGCCTTTCCCAAGTTAGTGACAGAGCTGGGTCTTGACCTCCAGCCTCTGGTCCTCTGTGTCTGGCACAGAAGGTGGCAGAGCTAGTTCTGGATTCTGCAGTTATTTATAGGTCCCTTTACCAATTTAAACAACAACTCTTTCCTACCTATTGAAGGCGCTAACAAGAGTGAGAGGTTAGAAGTAACTCAAAGAAATTCATGGGGCCATGACAACTTTCTCAGAGGAAAGATCAAAACTCCTCTCCTTACAGTCACCCAAATTCAGACTTGACAGCTCCCCTGGATTCTATTTACAGAATGTCCCTGCATCGCTGCAATAAAAAGTGAAGAAAATGATCCCCTCTTGCGGACATGTGGGCTTCAGGGTCAACGCTTCCTGAGCTGCTCTGACTTTTATAGCTTTTTCAATTGGCTGTGCTGTGCAGCTTGCAGCATTAATCACTCTCTACCCTTCATCCCAAGCCGTAGCTTTACTAAACCTCCAAGTTTCTCTCAGCTCCAAGCATCTCAGCAGCCCCAACCCCTGGGGGACTGGGAGATCCTAGCTACCTTTCTTGGTACTGTGATAGCTTAGATATTCCATGGATTAACTGTTTTTGTGTTTTTTTTTTCATCCTGCCATCTTTGGTCCTGCAATATAGATTGACCTGATGCCACCCGGGAACTGGGCCACATGGGCTGCAGTGACAGTTTGGAGTGCTGTCTTACAAATGTGAGGATCTGAATTCAATCCCAGAAATGATAAGGTTTTTTTTTTTCCTTGAAATCTATATATGCTCTTGTAATTCCAATGTTGGAGAGGTAGACACAGGTCAATCACTGGGGCTCACTAGCCAGTCAGTCTAGCCTATTTGGCAAGTTCCAAGCCAATGGAAACTCTTGTCCTCCCAAAGCTAAGGGAGATGGCACCTGAGGAATGACAACCAAAGTTGTTCTGGCCTCCACATATATGTGCACGCGTGGGTAACTGCACATGCGTGAACACACACACACATACAAAGAATTGGTCACAGGTGCACTCGCACCAAGCAGATACGGTGCATGCTGAAGCCAAGGACCTAGAATTAACTAGGCAGATCAGCAGCTATCTCCCTCCCTGTGCCAGAAAACCATGTCTGCACTCCCTAGCAGGTATGGTGATATTTCCAGTTGTCCATTATTTTTAGATCATCAATACCATTCTTCTCATTATCCCAAGTCACTGGGAGTTCATATTGGACATGGCTGAGTCATTACCCAAGTGACTCAGCCTCCTGATTAAAAACAGACCAGAAATGCTGGTGAGCTCACCACTGTTTACAGAATGAAGTCTCAGCTCCCTAGCAGAGCACCCCTGGCCTTCCCAAACTGGCCCCAACCAACCTCGCTAGCTCCACCATCTTCATTACCCTAAGTCACTTTACTGTTTCCCCACATGCCCACTTTCCATGCCTAATGCCTACTGGACTCCAAGACTCAAGTCTTCTCCAAATGCAAACCTTGACCGCCTCTGAGACCCTGCTTTAGTCACTGTGGGCGATGACACCCTGCATTGCCATTCTAATCAGACCCCAGGCTCCAGGGTCTTCACTGCAGAACAAATACTCAACTGCGAACAAGTCTGAGCCAAAGCTTTGGCTTCATTTATAGACAAGAATACGAATGATGCCCTTGTGTGGGGAGGAATAAGGGAGCTAATGCATGAAGTTGCCATTCAATGCATGTCTTCTATTATAATGCTCAGTGTGCATGGCCAAGAGAGGTTCATAATTTGTATCTAGCTCAATGCCTGCCACACAATAAATACACAGTAATTTCTTGCTGAATAGATTAATAAATTAATATAGTTCATTCAAAAAGAACCCACTCACCATTACCTGAATATCCCACACCTTATATGGTTCTTTGTCTTTATGAACTCTTTGAAATATTGCTTTTCCCTGCCACCATCTCCTTTTCTACCTGGAAAATTAGTATCTTCCTTCAAGACCAAGATCAATGTCAACTCCTCCTTTCACCTTCCCAGATCCCACCGGGCCAGATTTATGGGAGCTTGCCCAGCAGTTCGCCTGCGCCTTATTACCACGCTCATGACTTTGCCCTACACTCCCTGCCACTGTTTGTGTATATGTCAATCTCTGCCACTTGACAATGAGCTTCTCCAGGGCTGTGAGTGATTTACACGCTGCCTGCCTCAGCCCCAGCTGAGTAGCTAGCGCAGTGCTGGCATAGGCCAGGTACTTAATAAGCAAAGGAGAACTTCCCTAGTGAGTTCAGAGGTTTCTCTCTGGGCCACAGAGATGGCGGGAGGAGCATGAAATTCTTTCCAGGGAAAGCCAGGACCTGCCTGTTTGCTTAGAGTTTGTATTTCTGTGTTGTACATACTGCATAAACACCCAAACAACAATAAAAAATAAAAAAAAAAGTAATTTAAAATGAGAAGCTCTCTGGCCTGTTATCTAACACTTTGGCTACTTTCATTTGTCTTTGTTCCAACACAGTCCCTCACTGATATGCACACATAATTTTACACAGTTACACTCACAATGCGGATAAAACTAGGCCTAGTGAATATTTTTTTACTTGAAAAAAAAATCAAATCAATATATATATAGATATAGATTTTTTTTTTTTTTACTTTAAGAAAGAACATTTTTGCACGTTACCACACTGTGTACAAAGCCATTTGTTTTGGCTGTATCATAGTCCATGTGGTCACTTCTAATTTACCACTGCTAAACATAACGCAGTGCCAATTTTTGCTTAGAACTTTCCCCTTAATTAGTAAGGGTTTTTTTTTGTTTTGTTTTTTTTTTTTCAAAAATAACCGTCTAAGACTTCAAACTCTACCTTAAGAAGGAGAGAGAGAGGGAAAGATCAAGATCGGGGAGTGCCTGCTTGTGTGTGGCGTGCGTGTGAACAGAGGACAGCTTTGTGTCATTCCTTAGAATCTGCCCACCTGAATTTTTGAGTCAGGATCACTCACTGGCCTGAGACTCAGCAAGCAGGCTAAGCTGCCTAGTCATCAATTCCCACCTATCTCCATCTCCCCAGCACTGAAGTTTCAAGGCCACCCATGCACAGCTTCTTCACGTGGTTTCTGGGACTCAAACTCAGGTCCCTGTGCCTGTGTGGCAAATACTTCCCTGACTGCATTGCCTTCCCGTTCCCTTTCCTGCTTATATCATTCCTCACAAAGAGCGAAGCGAGAGCCTGGAATAATAGCTTCAACCTCTGCGTGGGCTTTGGGACCCAAGATTTCAAGATTTCCATTAGAAAGACATTTGCAAACTGCTAGCCTACAAGCCCTATCCCTATCCCTGTCCAGCTGAGTCAGAACAGGAAGAACTGAGGAATGCCGGCTTATTAGATGTCTCTGGTGATTACAATACCAGTGTGAATCACATATCCAGAGTCTGCAAGAGCTGAGCATTAGCAAGAGCATCATAACAAAGAGTCTGGTCCTTGTTCCAGAGACCAGTTCCACTCATCTTCTACGGGTAGTCTCTTTAGGCCACAGGGACCAAGCGTATGCAGAAGGCCCCGGCCAGTCCTACAATCTCTTATTCAAGAAGTAAACAAAACTGTACCTCTGAATTCTAGTCAAACATATCCAACTCCCTGATCTACATTTCTGATGCCAATGGCTGACAAATGCCCCCAAGGTCCCTGGTCTGCCCCATATGCATTTCCTGTCAGCAAAGCTACCCAGGTCCCTGAATTGTGAGTCATCTTCAAAACTATCTCCCACGGGCAGGAGAGATGGCTCAGTGGGTAAGAGTGCTTGCTGCATAGTCTTGAGGACAGGAATTTGGGCTCCAGCCAATATGGAGCAATGCAGGTACAGACCTATAACCCCAGGACTGAGCTGAAGGCAGGAGTAGAGACAAGAAGATCACTGGGGCTGCTGCTTTCCAGACTGGCTCTGAAAATTTGAACCCCAGTTTAGAGAGAGACCTTGCCTCAAAGAAAGGCACCTGGAGCTGAAGAGTTGGTTCAGTGGTTATGAGCACTTGTTGCTGTTACAGAGGACCCAGGTTCAATTCCCAGCACCCACATAATGGCTTAAAACTGCCTATAACTTTATTCCCAGGGGATCCAGTACCCTTTTTGACCTCCAGAAGGCACTAGGAATGCACATGGTACACAGACATACATTAAGTCAGAACATTCATACACATAAAATAATAAAATAAATTTTTAGGAAAAAAAAAAAACAGAAGAAATAGCAGGGAGGCGGGGCAAGATGGCAGCGCCGGGAGGACTCTCATTCTGAGGAGCAGCACAGCAGGATTGGCACAGTGACCAGCAATCAGAACTCGCGGCCATAAAACACAAGTGGTTGTGTTTCTCAGGTGAGAGGATACCCCACGGTGGGGGATTCCATCAGCTTTAACTCACCCGGCTAAACCGCGGAAGAGATCCCCGTTCCGCCAGGCGCTTGGTCGCCAGCCCAGAGCTACACGCTAGCGCGATCTGGTCACGGTCCCAGACTGAACTGTGGGCCCACAACACCATAGACTGGATTTCCCAGTCGAGAGATAACCCCACGGAGCAGGAAACAATTGGGACCGACCCCAGGTTACCCAGACATCCCCTGGAAAAGACTCAGGTTCCGCGGGTGCCCCAGGAGCCAGCCCGGACCCAGAGCCGGGAGGGACAAAGGCGCCTGCCTGCACAGAGCCCTGCCTGCGCGCATGATTCGCCACCTCAGATAGAACTGTGGGCACCAGGGCACCAGGGCACCAGACTGCGTGTCTCTGGCAGGAGGAAACCCCCAGCGGAGGGGGTCAGCAGCTCTAACGCTTAGGACACCCAGCACCAACACACTTCCTGGACTCACGCAGACTCTAGTGCAGGCAGAAGCGCTGTGCTCTGCCGCCATTGTTGCGTTCCCCTAGGGCACTGGGACACACAGCTGCATCCTCGGACCTGCAGGAGCCGAAGAGCCATTACAGTAGCCCTCAGATACTGTGCCAGGGATCGGCCAGTTGTCCCTGGCTGGACTGCCAAAACTGTAGGAATCCCTGATCCTTCAGGGGGGCTGCACCCACAGCGTCTGGACCAGAGTGGTGCCTACAGCCGCCATCCCAGACAGAGACACACAGCTTCTGGTCCAGAGTGAGGCACCCAGCCTCCAGACCAGAACAGTGCCCCCAGGCGCCAACTCAACCTAGGTGCACATTCTCCAGGTCCAGAGCAGAGCAATCAGCCTTTGGCCCAGAGACTTGCTGAGTGCACCTCCCACTTTCTCAGACAGAACTGTGCGCCCCAGGATAACAGACTGAGTTTCCCTGTTGGGAGAAAACCCCATAGCTAGGGAATCAGTAGTTTCTTCAAGAGGACTGTACATGGAAATTTAGTGAGCAGCAGCACACTAAATTTATAACAAGAAACCCAGCAGTGGGGCAGCTGTCTTGAGAAATTTTATGGGTAAGAGGAGATCCCCCCCTGCCTAACATAGACCACAGCTACTACTCAGGGCTATAAACCTGAAGTGAGCAGTGGCATCTCCGGAGAAACACTGGCCATACAGTGACCATAACCAAAAAGCAGAGAAGGACTCCTTCAGGAAAAATCATCTTCCGGCCAAGGGGATACTCCCTACCTCAGGACTCCAGGAAGCACAGAAACTAACAGCCAAAACCTAAATCAGCCCAATGGGTAGAGGTCAGCGTAAAGGCTCAACCAACAAAAGACAGAGCAATATGGCATCTCCAGAACCCAGCCATCCAGGGGCGAACAGCCCTGAACAATGCAGCATAATAGAAAATCAAGAAGATGACCTTACATCTATGTTGATGAAGAGAATAATAGAGGAAACAGATAAAATACGTAAAGAATTAGAGGAAGATAAAACCAAACAGATCATGGCTATCCGTAAAGAAATGGAGGAAGATAAAGACAAGCAAATTAGGGCCATCCGTGAAGAAATACGGGAAGATGCAGCCAAACAGCTTGTGGCCTTCAGAGAAGAAATAATTAAATCACTGAAAGAAATCAAAGAGACAGAGTTGAAGGAACTAAAAGAAAAAGAGGAAAATACAAGCAGACAGGTGAAGGAAGTAAACAAAACAACTCAAGACCTGAAGATAGAACTAGAAAAATTAAAGAAAACACAAATGGAGGAAATAATGGAGAGGAAGAATTTAGGGAAGAAAAGAGGAACTACAGAGGTAAGCATAACCAACAGAATACAAGAAATGGAAGAAAGAATCTCAGGTGTAGAAGATATAATGGAAGAAATCGATGTATCTGTCAAAGAAAATGTTAAATCCAAAAAATTCCTGACACAGACCGTCCAAGAAATCCAAGACAATATGAAAAGACAAAACCTAAGAATAATAGGAATAGAGGAAAAAGAAGACTCCCTTCTCCAAGGCCCAGAAAATATTTTCAACAAAATCATTGAAGAAAATTTCCCCAAGTTAAAGGAGAAGCCAATAAGGATACATGAGGCCTACAGAACACCCAACAAATTTGACCAGAAAAGAAAATCCTCCCGCCACATAATAATCAAAACAGTAAGTATACAGAACAAAGAAAAAATACTAAAAGCTGCAAGGGAAAAAGGCCAAGTAACATGTAACGACAAATCCATTAGAATCACACCTGACTTTTCAACAGAAACTATGAAAGCCAGAAGGGCCTGGACAGATATCATGCAGACCCTAAGAGAACACAGATGTCAACCCAGGCTACTATACCCTGCAAAACTCTCAGTCCTCATAGACAGAGAAAACAAGATATTCAATGACAAAAAAAAAAATTTCAACAATACCTACACACAAATCCAGCATTACAGAAGACACTGGAAGGGAAAATACAACCCAAGAAAATTAGCTTCAGTTAAGAAAACATAGGAAATAATTAACCTTACTATAGTAAAACAAAAGCAACCAAGCACACAACCTTATGAACACAGCCAACATCAAAATCAAAGGATCTAACAGCCACTGGTCATTAATCTCTCTCAACATCAATGGACTCAACTCTCCAGTAAAAAGACACAGATTAACAGAATGGATACGTAAACAAAACCCAGCAATCTGTTGCATACAAGAAACACACCTAAGACACAAAGTAGACATTACCTGAGGGTAAAAGGTTGGAAGATGACTTTCCAAGCAAATGGACCCAAGAAACAAGCAGGAGTAGCCATTCTAATATCTGATAAAATAGACTTTCAACCAAAATTAATAAAAAGAGATGAGGAAGGACACTTCATACTCATCAAGGGAAAATTCCACCAGGAAGACATCACAATCCTGAACATCTATGCCCCAAATACAAGAGCACCCACATTTGTAAAAGAAACATTGATAAAATTTAAACCACATATAGATCCCCACACATTAATAGTGGGAGACTTCAACACCCCACTCTCAACAAAGGGCAGGTCAACAAAACAGAAATTAAACAAAGAAACAATATCTCTGACAGAGGTCATGAATCAAATGGACCTCACAGACATTTACAGAACTTTACACCCAAACACAAAAGAATTTACCTTCTCCTCAGCACCTCATGGAACCTTCTCCAAAATAGACCATGTAGTTGGTCACAAAGCAAGCCTCGACAGATACAAGAAGACTGAAATAATCCCTTGTGTCCTGTCTGATCACCATGGAATAAAGCTGGACTTCAACAACAACAGAAATAGCAAAAAGCCTACACACACATGGAAACTGACAACTTGTTACTAAATGACAACTGGGTCAGGGAAGAAATAAAGAAAGAAATTAAAGCCTTTCTAGAACTCAATGAAAATGAAGACACAACATACCCTAACTTGTGGGACACAATGAAAGCAGTGCTAAGAGGAAAGTTCATAGCACTAAGTGCCTTCAAGAAGAAATTCGAGACAGCTCATTCAAGCAACTTAATGGCTCACTTATAAACCCTAGAAAAAGAAGAAGCAGACACACCAAAAAGGAGTAGATGGATGGAAATAATCAAACTCACGGCTGAAATCAATCAATTAGAAACAAATAAAACAATTCAAAGAATCAATGAAACCAAGAGCTGGTTCTTTGAGAAAATCAACAAGATCGACAAACTCTTAGCCAAGCTAACTAAAAGGCAGAGAGAAACCACCCAAATCAACAAAATCAGAAATGAAAAGGGGGACATAACTACAGACACTGAGGAAATCCAAACAATCATTAGGACTTACTTCAAAAGTCTATATGCCACAAAATTTGAAAATCTAAATGAAATGGACAATTTTCTTGATCGATTTGACTCACCAAAGCTGAATCAGGACCAGGTAAATCAACTAAATAGTCCTATATCCCCCAAAGAAATAGAAGCAGTCATCAAAAGTCTCCCATCCAAAAAAAGCCCAGGACCAGATGGCTTCAGCGCAGAATTCTACCAGACCTTCAAAGAAGAGCTAACTCCAATTCTCTTCAAACTGTTCCACAAAATAGAAACAGAAGGAACATTACCAAACTCATCCTATGAAGCCACAATCACCTTGGTACCTAAACCTCACAAAGACTCAACAAAGAAAGAGAATTTCAGGCCAATCTCCCTTATGAACATTGATGCAAAAATACTTGACAAAATACTTGCAAACCGAATCCAAGAACACATCAAAGATATTATCCACTATGACCAAGTAGGCTTCATCCCAGGTATGCAGGGGTGGTTCAATATATGGAAATCCATCAATGTGATCTACCATATTAACAAACTGAAAGGAAAAAACCACATGATAATCTCCCTAGATGCTGAAAAAGCATTTGACAAAATCCAACATCCATTCATGTTTAAAGTACTGGAGAGATCAGGGATACAAGGCACATATCTAAACATAGTAAAGGTGATTTACAGCAAGCCTATAGCCAACATCAAACTGAACGGAGAGAAACTTAAAGCAATCCCACTGAAATCAGGGACAAGAAAAGGCTGCCCACTCTCTCCATATCTCTTCAACATAGTGCTGGAAGTCCTTGCTAGAGCAGTAAGACAGTTGAAGGAGATCAAGGAGATACAGATGGGAAAGGAAGAAGTCAAATTATCACTATTTGCAGATGATATGATAGTATATATGAGTGACCCCAAAAACTCTACCAGGGAACTCCTACAGCTGATAAACACCTTCAGCAAAATGGCTGGATACAAAATTAACTAAAAAAAATCAGTAGCACTCCTGTATACAAAAGACAAAAGGGCTGAAAAAGAAATTAGAGAAACAACACCATTCACAATAGCCACAAATGACATAAAGTACCTTGGTGTAACCCTAACCAAGGAAGTCAAAGACTTGTATGAAAAAAATTTCAAGTCTCTGAAGAAAGAATTAGAGGAAGATATGAGAAGATGGAAAGATCTCCCATGCTCATGGCTTGGCAGGATTAACATAGTAAAAATGGCCATCTTACCAAAAGCAATCTATAAATTTAGTGCAATTCCCATCAAATTGCCAACACGATTCTTTACAGACCTGGAAAGAAAAATTCTCAACTTCGTATGGAATAACAAGAAACCGAGAATTGCTAAAACAATCTTCTACAATAAAAGATCTTCTGGAGGTATCTCCATCCCTGATCTCAAGCTGTACTATAGAGCAACAGTTATAAAAACTGCATGGTACTGGCATAGAAACAGAATGGTGGATCAATGGAATCGAACAGAAGACCCAGAAATGAATCCACACACTTACGGACACCTGATTTTTTACAAAGATGCCAAAACCATACAATGGAAAAAAGATAGCATCTTCAACAAATGGTGCTGGTCCAACTGGATGTCTACATGTAGAAAAATGAAAATAGATCCATACTTATCACCCTGCACAAAACTGAAGTCCAAGTGGATCAAAGACCTCAACATAAAACCAGACACATTAAATCGGCTAGAAAAAGAAGTGGGGAATACCCTAGAACTCATTGGTACAGGAGAAAACTTCCTG
>NW_026585685.1:5914470-5917824 GCF_907164565.1 Psammomys obesus | reverse complement strand
AAATGGGACCTCATGAAACTGAAAAGCTTCTGTAAAGCAAAGGACACAGTCATCAAAACAAAGTGACTGCCTACAGATTGGGAAAGAATCATCACCAACCCTTTATCTGACAGAGGACTCATTTCCAATATATATAAAGAACTAAACAAGCTGAAAAGAAATAAACCAAGTAATCCACTTAAAAAATGGGGAACAGAGCTAAAGAGAGAATTCTCTGTAGAGGAATATCGAATGGCAGAGAAGCACTTAAAGAAATGCTCAACCTCATTAGCCATTAGGGAAATGCAAATCAAAACAACCCTGAGATTTCACCTTACACCCATCAGAATGGCCAAGATCAAAAACTCAAGTGACAACACATGCTGGAGAGGTTGTGGAGAAAGGGGAACCCTTCTCCACTGCTGGTGGGAATGTAAACTGGTACAACCACTCTGGAAATCAATCTGGTGCTTTCTCAGACAACTAGGAATATCGCTTCCTCAAGATCCAGCCATACCACTCCTAGGCATGTACCCAAAAGAGGCACAAGTACACAAAAAGGACATTTGCTCAGCCATGTTTGTAGCAGCTTTATTTGTAATAGCCAGAGGCTGGAAACAACCTAGACGCCCCTCAACTGAAGAATGGATGCAGAAACTGTGGTACATCTATACAATGGAGTATTACTCAGCAATGAAAAATAAGGAAATCATGAAATTTGCAGGTAAATGGTGGGACCTGGAAAGGATCATCCTGAATGAGTTGTCCCAGAAGCAAAAAGACACGCATGGTATATACTCACTCATATAAACATACAACATAGAATAAACCCACTAAAATCTGTACATCTAAACAAACTAAGCAAAAGAGAGGACCCTAACTAAAATGTTCAATCCCCATCCTGAAAGGCAAAGAGGATGGACATCAGAAGAAAAAGAAAATAGGAAACAACCTCGGAACCTGCTACAGAGGGCCTCTGAAAGCCAGAAGAAAACAGGAAACAACCTTGAAACCTGCCACAGAGGGCCTCTGAAAGCTTCTGCAGTATAGACTGTCAAAGCAGATGCTGAGCCTGATGGCCAACTGATGGGCAGAGTGAATGGAATTCTATGTAAGAAGTGGGAAATAGTAAGAGCTGGAGGGGACGGGAACTCCACAAGGAGAGCAACAGAACAAGATAATTTGAACACAGGGAACTTCCAGAGACTCATACTCCAACCAAGGACTATTCGTGGAGATGACCTGGAACCCCTGCACAGCTGTAGCCCATGGCAGTTCAGTGTCCAAGTGGGTTACATAGTAATGGGAAGAGGGACTGCCTCTGACATAATCTGATTGGCCTGCTCGTTGATCACTTCCTCCTGAGGGGGAAGCAGCCTTATCAGGCCACAGTAGAGGACAATGCAGCCACTTTTGATGAGAACTGATAGACTAAGATCAGAAAGAAGAGGAGAACCTCCCCTATCAGTGGACTTGGGGAGTGGCATGCATGCAGAAAGGGGAGGGAGGGTGGGATCGGGAGGGGAGGAGGGAGGGGCTTATGGGGGGATACAAAATTAATAAAGTGTAATTAATAAAAATTAAAAAAAAGAGTTGAATGAAAATTCTTATAATAGTAAAATGAGTTTGAAAGAGAAATGATAACAAAGATAGCAATGAAAAAAGTAAGAGTGATTTGCATGTGCAGAATCATGTTATAGGCAAAATATACTTACATTCTATTGAAAGTAATAATTCTTTTGAGAAAAGGGGATAAAGTTTTAACACAGATAGTTGAAAGTTTCTTGGATTTCTTTGTAGATGTTATTATTAAAGAGAAATGAGTAATGTACAACTAAAATTATTCGTGATTTTATACAAATTGCTGCCATGGCTAGAAGGTGATGTAACAAGAACAAGTTGGCTAATTAATATTACATGTATGATAAACACTAAAGACCAGAGGCATGAACTCTCTGAAATCTGATGGCACATTCATGAAAGATACTCAGGGAGCGTCCATGTCTTCAAATCTGATAGTGCATTTCACGTGGGTAACGGTTTGAACAAAAATGTCCCTCATAGAATCCAATATTTGAATAATGGGTCCCCAGTTTGCAGCACTGTCTGGGGAGGAACAGGAGGTGTGCCATGGCTTCAGGTAGTGTATCACTGAGAGAAGGCTGGTTTCAAATACCAACCAACATGCCCAGTTAGTTCTCTCTGTCTTAAGTTTGTGAGCTCTCAACTTCCTGTGCCTGTTACAAAACCTGCTGCCTGCAGCCATGGTTTCCGGCCATGATATATTATTTATCCTTCTGGAACTACAAGCCTAAACAAACCATTACTTCCATAAGTTTCCTTTGACATGATGTTTTACAATAATAGTAATAGTAAAATAACTAAAACAACGTTATCATTAAAAACTAAAAGTAAAAGCAAAATAAAAAAGTTACAGCTATATTAACTATCTTTAAAATAGCAGCTAGTGTTTCCATTTTTTTCTTTTGAAGAGATGACTACAGAGTATGTGAATTTTATTAAAATATCTCATTATTTCAATATTTGGATTACATTTGTGTGTTTGTCATGGTAAAATTTATAATTTTTCAATTTCAGTGTAAGTAAATGTTTTCATTCTTTCCTAACTTTGTCTTCAAAATATAGAATATAATTTTAAAAGAAACTTCCAATGGCATGAAAGTCTTGGAGTGCACAAACTTGGATGCCTACCCTGGTCCATGCCGTTTACTGTGGTTTGAGCTCCTTGCTGGGTACCATATATCTGTCCATGTAGACACAAAGACATCCCCTCCCCCTAACAGTCCTATGCTTTTCTTTGTGGGAAAGAGATAGAGATAGGAGATGACAGAGGTCACTTAGAGAGTTAAATTTCAAATTGATCACATCCAGTAGCTTACAATTTGAATATGACATGAAGCAAATATGGGTTTCTGTTTTTTTAATTTTTTTTATTTATTACAATTTATTCACTTTGTATCCCAGCTGTAGCCCCCTCCCGCTTCCCCTCACAATTCCACCCTTTCTCCCTCCTCTTCTCCCATGGCCCTCCCCTATTCCACTGATAGAGGAGGTCCTCTTCCCCTTCCATCCAACCCTAGCCTCATCAGGTCTCATCAGGACTGGCTGCATTGAAAGACTGATTTTGTTTCAGTTCAGTGACATGTAATATATTTACAATGTTCTTTAATTCTATCAAATTCTAAAATATGTTTATCAATATCTATATTTTTTTTCTTTTTTTTAATTTTATTTTTCTTTTTAGTTACATTTTGTTAACTCTGTGTCCCAGCTGTATCCCGCTCCCTCATTCCCTCCCTAACCCCAAACTCCCTCCCTGGTCTCCTCCCTGCCCCTTTCCAAGTCCCCTGATAG
>NW_026585685.1:5886324-5904470 GCF_907164565.1 Psammomys obesus | reverse complement strand
CATAGTAATGGGAAGAGGGACTGCCTCTGACATAATCTGATTGGCCTGCTCGTTGATCACTTCCCCCTGAGGGGGGAGCAGCCTTACCAGGCCACAGTAGAGGACAATGCAGCCACTTTTGATGAGAACTGATAGACTAAGATCAGAAAGAAGGAGAGGAGGACCTCCCCTATCAGTGGACTTGGGGAGTGGCATGCATGCAGAAAGGGGAGGGAGGGTGGGATCGGCAGAGGAGGAGGGAGGGGCTCATGGGGGGATACAAAATGAATAAAGTGTAATTAATTAAAAAAAATAAAAGATTAAAAAAAAAAAAAAAAACAGTAGCTGTCCTCTTCTGGCCTGTATGCACAGACACATGTACACACACACACACACACACACACACACCACACACCACACACAGAGTATACATATATCATGTATGCACTCCCCAATCAGTGGACATGGGGAGGGGCATGCATGCAGAAAGGAGGAGGGAGGGTGGGACCGGGAGGGGAGGAGGGAGGGGCTTATGGGGGGATACAAAATGAATAAAGTGTAATTAATAAAAGTTAATTTAAAAAAATACATACATTTAAAGATACATACACACTGTGTGTGTGTGTGTGTGTGTGTGTGTGTGTGTGTGTGTGTGTGTCCCAGAGTCCCTGGTGGACCTGAGCCATGTCTTGTGTTGTCTTCTCTTCCTTCTGAACTGTTACGGCTTTCAGACATCCCGTGGAACACAGCTTAATACAGAAAGCCCAGAGGGGCCCTCTCCACCTTGCCTTCTGTCTGTGAGAATAACACAGGCCTCTTCGGGAAAACAGTATGCAGGGAGGGCTGTGGCCACCGGCAGGAGACAAACAATCCACAGGGATTGCTTCTGATCCAAGCCTCTTACTCAGCCCTTACAAAATAAAGTATGATATTCAAATCAGGCTGAGGGCCTGGAGGGAGAGGCTGGCTGCATAGGCCTGGTGGTGAATTTACAGAACAGATTAAGCCAATCTGCATTCTTAAGAGCATGCAAATTATGTTATTTCAACCCATAAGTTTGGGCATGTCCATAGGAATAAAGATTTATGACAGTGATAAGATGTATGGTTGGTGTAAATGCGCTAGCCCAAGCAAAAATATGCTAAAAGGGATATGGAAAACTGTCCAAGCGAAAGCAATGATGCCAGCCCCAGCCTTCAACGGCATGACAAGGACAACTAGTCACAGCTCTTGGGGCTGCTGCCTACCATGTTCAGTCACTACAAAGAGGAAACTATAGTGCTCACGCTAAAGTCCCTGGAGAGAGTACCTTTGGGTTTCTGCCTGAAAGATGGAACAGAAATCACTGCAGGCCCTAGAATAAGTCTTTGCAATCACAGAAATAATACTATTTCTAATATTTCTGAGATGATAGTAAGTACCTAGCTTACTCCTGAGACCTCTGTGTCCTTCTCTTTTAACCCTTAAGAACCTCCCCAAGGAAGGTGCTACGTACCATGTGTCCCCTTTCAGTATGAGCAAACTGAGGCTAAGAGGTTCCACACAACAGCAAGCAGCAGAGTTGAATGCAGTTGACTAACCCGGGAGACGGCATTCTAAACCACAAAGCCCTGCTGCTTACATTGAGCAGCATGCCGAAAGGAACCTCGGGAGTGATTTATTCCAGCTCAGGTGAGGACTCAAAGAACTGTCCACAGTCCTGTCGCTGGTAAACTGCAGACCCTGTGATTTCAGAAACTGTGGTCAAAGATCTTTCAAGTGTCCAGGGATCCAGAAAGGCCCAGGAGGCTAGAAAACCATGTGGGGCTGCCAGGCCTACTTCTCTTTCTAGTGAGCCCTTACTGTCAGGGGGAGGTCTGCTTCAGGAGGTCTGCAACCCAAGAATCGGTAAGGCAGGGAAATTGGCTCCTGCTCTCAGAGAGCTCTTCTCTTGGCAGGAGGCTGTGCCATGCCTCTGAGGGTGAGAGCCTGCGGCACAGTGGTCACTGGCACGCTCCCGGTGCTTGCCGTGGGTCTCAACTCTGTCTCTTGGCTGACTCAGCATAGGTACCAAAAATCAAGTTTTCTTGTCCAGTGCCCATTATGCTGCGAGTGGTCAACGCAAACTCAAACCACCTAGACCAAAGAGGTCCAAGAGGGACTGAGAGCCCCGAGCAGAGCAGATGGGACCTGGAGGCTCTGACGATGCCTTTGGAATTTGGTGTCCCCTTCCACATATGGCCCACATACTTAGGAGGTGACTCTGCACTGATGTTAGAGGGAACTCTTAGCTTGTATCTAAACCCAGCAGTGCAACAGGGAGAGAGACCGCCTTCCTACGTGTTTCCTAAGAAAGAGTTTAAAGAGCATCTATTGTGGTCAGGCACCAGCAATGCTGCCACACACAAAACAAGGCCGCGAAGCTGGTAAATGGCAGCACACTCTATTGGAAACAGCGTGGGGAAGAAATGAAAAGCAAGGCGAGTAGGCAGAGTACGTGGTACGCTGTGCGGCCATAATTGCAAGGAAAATAGAGGCAGAAGGCGGCAGGAGAGCCAGGTGGCACATTATTAAGCTGGAAGTGGCAGGAAGAGATGACAACGAGGCATTTGAGCAGAGCCTAGGAAGCAGGGGAGTGAGCGACACAGGTGGCTGAAGAACAACTCACGCAAACATGACGGCTCGAGCAGACAGGCGGGGAGCAGGCCTGCATGGTGGAGAGCAGAGAAAGAGCAGCTGGCTAGAGCAGAGCGGGGGAACGGGAGCCTTACCTCTTACCTCTTGTTTCCAGAACAAACCTCTGATGTGGATACAATTCTCATTCCCGGTTTATCAATGGCTAAGCAGCTTGGTCAAGGCCATGGTGTACGTAAGAGGCAGAAGTGGGATCTGAATTTGCATGACCTGGATTCAGCAAGATAATAAGATGCAGGGAATCACAAACAGGCCACGCATGATTTACATATAGCCCTGGAGAAAGCAATGGAGAAATGAATGATCCAGTGACCATTATGTTTAACACACTCAGCCCCTCCTTGAAGCCAAAGCGCTTCCCTCAACTCTTTCAGTCTCCATAATACAATGGCTTTTCTGTTCCAAGCTGTCCTGGGTCTTCCGTTTTTCTCGATTTCCGGATAAACGCAGAGAGGAGTGAAAGGTATGCAGAAAGGAGACCTCCTTAGTGGCCATTGTATGGCTTCCATACCCCTTAACACTTAGGACAGCTCTAGCACAGAGTGTACAGCCAGAATGCACTTCTCCAATGAACCAGTGCTCCTCCAGAGGAGGTGTAAAAGAAGATGCAGAGGTATGCATGGGACTGAAGAGGTGGGGCAGTAGGCGAAGGTACCTACCACCAAGCCTGACAACCTGAGCCCAAGCCCTGGAACCACATTGTGGAAGGTGAGATTAGATTCCTGCAAGTTGTCCTCTGACCTCCACATACATGTTGCAATGTATGTACACCTACCACACTCACGATAGATAGATAGATAGATAGATAGATAGATAGATAGATAGATAGATAGATAGATAGTCAGTCATTTTCCTGGTCTTTTCAAGATGCAACACATCACAGAGAAGGAAAAGCCAAGGGCAGAGCTCCATCCTCAAGGCAACGGCTGTCCCCAGACAGCAGATCACAACATAACCAAGCAAGAGACCTTCAGTGAGGATGGCATTCAAGAGAGTGCACTGCCAAAGAACAACAACAACAAAAGTCACTGAGTAATACAAAGCTGGGGCAGCAGGTAGTCTATGAGAGCTTGCTAAAGAGCATAGACTTCAGAGCCAGGCCGTTCAAGTTCAGATCCCATCTGCCTCTTACCCTAAGACCTTGACCAAGCTGTTTCTTTTCCCTGTCTGTGCATTGAAAAAAGATTATAGTGCCCATCCCAGAGGTTTGTTGCAGAGCCTACAGTTATGTGAAGCAAACAAATGTGAAGCAAAAGCCCTTAGGACAACAGTCTGCCGGGAAACGAGCACTGCATTTATGTTTGCTACTGTGAAAAAACAAAACAAAAACAAAAACAAATTCACGTGGGCAGAATGGTTGAGGGCCAACTGGGTGGACATGCTAGTAGGAAGGTCATCTGTCATGTGCCACTATAGCCCCTTTCTTCTTCATATTTTCTGATTTGCTCTCCCCACCAAATGTGATTTTGTATTACACTGTTGCAAAGCAACCACAGCCCACACTTGAAAGCCACACAGCCAATTCCATCTCCTTTTGACACAGCTGTATAAAGTTTCTGATACAATTTTTTTCCCTACAGGAAGTTGAGATCCATCGGCCACCTGTGCTGTGGAACAGAAACCGGGGCTGGCAATTCTATCTGGGGCTGGACCCAGACAGAGACAGGAAGACAGAGGTCAGCCAAGTCCTAGACCGGAACAGAACATGAACCAGAGTCCAAATCTCTCAAGGACTCTGTGTGACCTTGGGAACGTGGCAGCTGCTCTAAGCTTGGGTGTTCTTGTCCACTAGCAATGGAGAGGACCCTCACATCCAGGCACAGTAAAAAGGCTCCATTAAGCAAAAGAAGCTCGCTCTGCAGTGGCTAACTCCCTCCGCTGCACCTTGGCCTTGGAAGTTCCGTAGAGAAACATCTTTGCTCCTCAGTGGCTACCACGGAACAGGAGACAAGGGGTCTGTGACCTTCCCCAGCTGGGGTGGTCTCCTGACCAGAAGTTCTTCTGTGGCAGAAGCTTCTTCTTGTCCTTTCCCAGTTGCTCTGAGGCTCCTCCGAGCAGGCCCCTTTTCCAGAATCATCCAAAGCCTTCTCAAAGAGCACCTGCCTCTCGGAGGATGAAAAGAAAAGCTCCGGCAAAGCTTTGAAGCCACCATAATGCTGCCCAGCTCCTCCTCCCTGTTCAGGACATCCCCTGAAGGGGAAGACACAAAGAGAATCTATGATGAGGAAGCGGGAGGCAGCCGGGGGCCAGGATTGTATCAACAGTTTAATTCTCAGCCTTCTTGTCAGCGCTGATGGCTGGCAATGAGGATAATTTGAAATGAAGAATGCTTTTCAAGAAGGAGCAAGAGTCCCTCGTCTGAAACTAATTTGTTGTCCAAAATTGTGCTACAGATGTTGTTGGAGGGTGCAGATCAAGTTGTGTGCATAATAACACAGCCAACTCTGCTGATTATCCACACTCATGGATAATCTAAAAACAACAGATACTTCAAAGCGATTTCTGTTTGGTTTCATAATGCAGGATTATTTTTCCCTCAACATTTTCTGTTTTCTGTATTTAATTGTCTTCAGGGTATATCAGGAGAGCTAGGGGATCTATAACCTTCTGTTTATTGCAAAACAACCAAGGTTTGAGCGCCCTGCCCTGCGATGAGCTGTCTGGATGGTATTGGTGGATAAAAATACTCTCCAGGAGAAGGAATAAGAAAAACTGTTGGATTTTTCCACTTTCCGCATGCTCACCGGGGACAGCTCACTAAGAACACAAGTTTCACAATCCAACTCCCAAATTCAAATCCCAACTCAAGTCACCTATAACTTGGGACAGATCATTTAGCCTCATGCAGCCTCAGTTTCCCATCTGCATATTGGAGTCAGGAGCAGTTAGCAATGTCATTGGGCCATTCTGGGATGAGTGTGATCACCCATGGTCACGTGGGAGGCATTTGGTGAATGCAAACTCATTCCAGAACGTGTTGTCCCAGCCCTTACTTAGCAAGCTCGATGGCTAATCTGCAGCCGGTACTGGATTCAGGCCTGAGGAATTCAGGAAAGGTCCTCAGGGCCTATAAACTGTGAACATTCCCCTCTGAGCCTCCAGTAAGGAGGATAATGCCAGGTTTCATGACCTTAGCCATAGACAAGGTTAAGGTTCACTGGACAGGGCAGATGTCAGCTCCTGTGTGCTGAGCAAGCAGACCCACCATCCAATCTAAATGAACCTGTATAATGGAGTAAAGTAATTATGAGTCACAGAAAATGGGCCATTAGCAGCTTGGTCAGAGAAAGCAAATAGCTGTCCCCACTCAGCAGATATACCCAGTCAGAAGAGAGGTCCAGGTAGACTGAGAAAGAAACACAGACTCCAGGGACTCAGCTCCTGAGAGGAGGGGCCAGGCATAAAGGGAGATGAGAGACCGCTGGCCTACTCAGATGAGGTCTGAGAGGCGGGGAAGTAGAAGGAGAAAGGGGCTAACCACTAGAGTAAAGGCTCCAATTTGCAGGTACTGAGAGAACTACTCAGGGTAGTTCTCAGGGGCCCAAAGGTTCAGATATCCATGCCCCTACCTCTGAGAAACCCAAAACAGTCCAGGTCAAAGTGGAAATGCATGTTAACACTAACCCTAGAGCAAGGAGCCTGGCTTCCAAGTCCAGCTGAACCAGGAACTGAACCACAGTAATCATCACTGCTTTGTATTGAGAACCAGGCATTGTGCTAACTGATCCCCCTTGAATCCTCATGGCAGCTTTATGCCATTTTAAACACTGTAGGATGAGTCTCCAGTTATAACGAAATCACCTCAAGTCACCCAAGTAAGTGGATGATGATCCAGGGTTCAAACCAAAGTCCCTCTGTGTGATGACTACTTTTAATCAACTTGATACTATCTAGAATCGTCTGGGAAACAAATCTCAATGAAAAAATGTCTAAATCAGATTAGGATGTGGGCATGTCTGTGGGGTAGAGGGTTGTCTTGACTATGTTGGTTGAAATGTGAAGATCTGCCCACTGTGGGTGGCACAATTCCCTAGAGAGGAAATCCTGAACTGTAAGAGTATAAAGCTAACTGAGCACAAGGATGCATGCATTTATTCTCTCTCAGTTCTTGTCTGTGGCTTTGACTAAGTTGCTGCTATCTTGAATCCATGCTACAATGGATTAACCTGGAACTGTGAACTAAAATAAAGCCCTTTTCTGTTAAATTGCTTTTGTTGGGGTATTTTAACAAAGCAATGGAAAATAAAAGTGATATATGAGGTGTTTGCTTCTAGAAACTCCCCTTGGTTAGTCAGTCACTTTAACTGTAAAGGGAAGAGTGTCCAGGTCAAAATTTGGCTGGAAACCATAGAAAGAGAACTGCCAGAGGTGGAAGCTCTTGCCTGAATAAATGAGAGAGAGGGGAGGGGGGGTGCTCTGAAGCCTAGGCTTTAAGGTGGCAGTAAGGCAGGAAGCTGGAGTAATGTTTCTTTCTAGTGTGTGTGTGTGTGTGTGTGTGTGTGTGTGTGTGTGTGTGTGTCCTTTGAAGTGTTTCCTGATGTTTTCATACACACCTTTTGGGACTTTCCTCCATATTCCTGCTTCCCAGACCCACAGAACCTTGAGGCAGATGCTCCCTGACATTGCTCATCAGCCACCTATGTCCCCTGTTCCTTTCTCTGCCCTAGGCTACCCTACACTGGCCACTTCTACATATACACTCAACAGGCTTTGGAGCCAACTTGGAGTTGTAATAGACCCCCCAAGGGAAAAGGATAGAAGCAATGCTTCTGGAAGGGTCTCTCCCTCCCTCCTTTCTTCTCCACCCTTCTCCCCTCTGTGCACCGTTATATCTGCAGGACCACAGGTGGCAGCTGAGTCAGTCTGACTGACACTGGGCCTGTCTGTCTAGTTTGGGAGAAACCTGGTGCTGGACTGATCAGTATTCCAATGACAATAGTCATCATTATCACCTCCCACTGTCTTCCCAGCCCTGCAACATCTTCAGCTGCTGAGCTAGTACTACGTGGTCAGCAGACTGAGTGTTAAGAGTCTGTGCATAGTCCTTAGCTCTCCATCCATCATCCCTCCTCCCTGCACCCAGCCCTTTCCCTGTATACAGTCTCTCCCATTTCTCTTTTTCCTCACCCTGGCTCCCAACCACCAACCCATCCTTTTACACCAGTAGAGAACTAGAAGGAAGAGGTGGCCTTAGGATTCCACTCTGCAGGTGACTAGTGAATGAGATACTCACCTATCTTTCCCCTAAACTCATCAATTGCTAGCATTCTGCTGCTTGCTTTCATAGCTGGACCCCAGAACCCTTTATCCCTGTCCAATGTTATCTTCTTCCAGAGAAACATCTTCAAATAAGAAATATGTCTAGGTAGGACCAGGTCCTTAGGAGCATCCAAGCAAAGGTGGAAAGCTGTCTTTTTTGTTTACTGTGTATTGAGACAGGATCTTATTATGTAGCCTAGGCTGATCTCAAGCTTGCAGCCATCTTCCTGCCTCATTGTCGGAGGTTCTGGGATTCAGGGCATGAATCACCACATCCGGCTGGCAAGCAATCTTATCTTCTCACTTGTTCTCTCTCTTCGGTGTTGTCAGGAAAGCCGTGGACTAAACAGTGACTGATGGGCTAATTGAGCTCTGGACCCAGTCATCATTCCTTCTTCCTCTTCCTTCACTTGTGGTGGAAAGCTCCTGAGGCTCAGTTATACATCAAGAGGTGCACTGCATAGCCCATAGGGACCTTCAGAAGAAACAGGTGATGCGTAATTACTCTTCGTCCCCAGGGACTGCTTCATCACTCCAGCCCCACCGAACCCTAGACACCAAAGCCCCCCTCCCAGGACTGGACCTCTAAACTGAGTTTCTCTCACCAGAGAGTAACTGCCCCTGGCTCCCCTCACTTCTAATCACCAAGCCAAGGTATTAGTTCCCAGGAGCATGATTGATTTCCAGGGACTTGGGACTTAATTACATTTTAGTGAAGTCTGTTTGGAATCCATAGAGAAGAGAGGTACTTTCTATTCTTCGAACTTACCATGTAAGAAGGCTTCCAGAATCTCAAATCCTCCATTCAGTCATCCTCCCAGGAGCCAAGGGAGGGGCACCCTATCACCACCAGCTTTACTCATAATTCAAGATCACTACAGCCCTAGAGTTTGGCCAGAGGAGCTAGGGTTTCTTAGGCAGAACTGCCCACCAGGCCCTTCCCACACCACCAGTGACCTCACAGGGTCCCTGAGAAAGCACGAGTTCTTCAGGGGCTTCAGACCTGTGTGTTTTCTAACAGCAACAGCAGGTTCAAGCTCCAGCCTCGCCTACCATGCCAAATTGGCCGAGGCTGCTGCTTCTAACTTCAGGCTCAGTGATCATCCTTCCTTTATTCTAATCATCACAAATAACTGCCATTTATGAAATACTAACTATTCTGTGTAGCTACTAGCTCATTACATCCTCTGAATTAAGGATGGGGATGTGGCTCAGTGACAGAACACTTGCTGCATGTACAAAGCCCTAGGTCCAATCATCAATACTGCAAACAAATAAGTGAATAAAATATGCAGGCATTGAAGCCTGATTTAAACCTAAGCATTAAACCATGGTAAGCTAGCTATGGATCTCCTTACTAACCACTCAGGAAATAAGAATATAGAGAGGTCAGCATGCACTCGGCTATTCCACCGGCCGACTCTCACTAGTCTCTCCAGGCCCCTGTAATTGCAGACTGGCTTCCTGGCTTGGGTACTATTCTCAGTCTTTAAGAATACCTGAGCATCACAGAACAAATGAGACAAAATGACAGAGTAAAGACAGACTAGAGTTCACCATGGCATTTTTGTAACTTCTATAAGTATAAAATTACATCAAAACTTAAAATTTAGAAGAATGAGGCCTAGAGAGATGGCACAGCAGTTAAGAACACTTTCTGTTCCTTCAGAGGACCCAATTTCCATCCTCAGCACCATGTCAAGCAGCTCACAACCACCTTTGACTCCAGCTCCACCTAGATTCATGTGCATACATACACACACACACACACACACACACACACACACACACACACACTCATACATACTTATACACATGATTAAAATAGAACAATTTTTTTAATTTAGAAAAATAGAGTTCTGGTTCAATTGATGTAGCTATTAATAGTTTTTCAGCTTTAGTTTGCATCTTGCATTTTACATTAATGACTAAAAGCTCAAGGATGATTTTAGTAACATCTATATAACAAAGCCATGTGATGTTGCTGTAGAGATGATGGAGAGTTATAAATAAGCAAATGTAAGACACAGTGTGGGGGAAGTGTACTTAATGACAACCATATGCTTTTTGACCTTCAAGAGCAACAAGAGCTGGATTCATTGTCTCCTTGCAAACCTGCCTATCAGGGTGTCTTCTACAAGACCTGAATCGTTCTTAGCCCCATAGCCTCACCCCTGCTGACAGCTCGCCTGCACCGTGGCTCCTGAACATTCACCGCTCACTCACCATGGCTGTTTCCCCAGGCCTGCCTCTTCCCAAAGAGGACCTAATCTAGAGTCTGTCCCAGCCCACAAGATCACCCTGCATCCCCTATGTAAGCCTGGGTCATTGAAAGTAACCCCCAAAATGAAGAGAGTCTGAACCAGAGGAAACCCAATCTCTTGATCCATTGCAACCCATCTTCCTTTGTAAGCCCAGAGTGTCTTGGATGATCAGACAAGATGCAAGGGCACTGGACGTTCTCTCTCACAACTGCCATAGTCCTGAGGTAGACTTCAGTAATGTTTCAGCCCCAGGGTATCTTACGGGTCTACTCAAATTAGCACAACTCTTGAGGGCATAGTCGAGAAGAAGTCCAGTGGTTTCAGGATGATTTATAACCTACCTTCTTCCTATATGCTGGATGTGGATTCAAGTCTTGCTGAATGTCGGTGCTGGCAAATAGGCGGCTTCATTGAAAGGTAGTAAGAACAGCCTGAGGGTGTTCAGTATCTCAGCAGTGCGGTGTGGGGAGAAGCATGGACATCTCCATGTCAATATCACAGCCGTGGTTTCCTCCACATTCTTCGGCTGGTGTCAGTGTAGCACTGTACCTAAAGCTTCTCTTCCAACATGCCCAATGGAACCGTAAGCTGACTCCTTGAAGCATGGTCAATCATTTTGCAAACACATGGCTGTACTCCAGAAATGCCTAGGGCACCCTGCCATTCCCTGCCCTCCCTCCCCCCCTGCTGGGGTCCCAAACAAGGTGAAGGGGGAGGACTTTCACAGCTTACTGATATCTTCAAGGCTAAACTCTGAAGCACTCTTCTAGTTCAGTCCATCTTAAAAGTTTTCCACTCACCCAAGAAATTTTACACAACTCCAGGCATACAAATAGATGAACTGAATGCATAAATAAAACATTAACTAATAATAAATCATGAAAGTGTTTATCTGAAAAATATTCTCTGGGGGCAGCAAGATGGTTCAGTGGGTAAAAGCACTTGCCATGAAGCCTAATGACCTCAGTTCCATGCCTAGGACACATAAAATGAAAGGAGGGACCTCAGTCCTACAAGTTCTCTCTCTCTCTCTCTCTCTCACACACACAGAAACACACACAGACACACACACAAATAAATAAACAATGATAAATAAATAAATTTTTAGGTAAAAAAAATAATAAAAACGACAGTCATGCACTCACAGAGAACCCATCATGTAGCACTGTGGAGCCCCCTGAGTTACTAAGAAAAGTGCAACTTTTCTCTCTACTTGAGTTTCTTTTTCTTGTGAATACTGGCCAATGCCTTGGCATTTTTTTCCCCAGACATTTTGGGCTTTCTGGTTCTCTTTCACTGAAGCTCTGCTTTTCCATGTGATGACTGCTCCAGAATGCAGCTGCTTACAAACAGCCTGGCTTTCTCTCTTCCTCTCCTTCATCTCCCTTGTCCCAGCAGTTGCTGAGATTTGCACCTTGCCTGCCCCAGGGTTTTTCTTTTAAACCTAATAAATTTGTCCTTGGGACTCGAAAGAATGAATAAAAAAATATAAAATAAATAAAAGCAATTCTTCAGTTGTATATAACTTCACCACTTATTAAAGCCAGAAGGAGGGACTGCAGAGATGGCTCAGCAGTTAAGAGTGAATACCACTCCTACAGAGGACTGGAGCATGTGGTTCCCAGCACCCATATCAGCTGACTCACAGCCACTTGTAACTCCAGCTCCAGGGGATCCAACACTTCTGGCCTCTGAAGATACCTATACCAAATACACATACTCACATATACACATACTCACATACATAAACATATTTTTAAATAAGTCTTGCTTAAAGCCAAAAGCAAATTTGCATATTGCTAGCTGGTTCAAAGTCAACTTGACATAAGCTAGAGCCATCTGAGAACCATCTGAAAAGGGTGAGTATCAACTGATACAATGCCTCCATCAGGCATTGTCTTGATCAGGCTGCAGGTCTTTCTGTCTCCCCCTTCTTTCATAAGACTCCCTGCACTCTGCCCAGAGTTTAGCTATGAGTCTCAGCATCTGCTTCCATACCCTTCCGGGTAGAGTCTTTCAGAGGCCCTCTGTGATAGGCTTCTGTCCTGTTCATTGTTTTCTCCCTCTTCCAATGTCTATCCCATTTGCCTTTCTGAATGAGGATTGAGCATCTTATTCAGGGTCCTCCTTCTTGCTTAGCTTCTTTAGGTGTACAGATTTTAATATGTTTAGTATTATATGTCTAATATCCACTTATAAGGGAGTATATACCATGTGTGTCTTTCTGCTTCTAGGATACCTCACTTAGGATGAACTTTTCTAGTTCCATCCATTTGCCTGCAAATTTCATGATTTCCTTATGTTTAATTGCTGAGGGGTATTCCATTGGAACTCCACAAGGAGAGCAATGGAACCAAAAAATCTGGACCCAGGGTTCTTTTTGACTGATACTCCAACCAAGGACCATGCATAGAGATAACCTAGAACCTCTGCACAGATATAGCCCATGGCAGCACAGTATCCATGTGGTTTCCCTAGTAATGGGAACAGGGGCTGTCTCTGACATGAACTCAGTGGCTGGCTCTTTGATCACCTCCCCCAGAGGGAAGGGGGCTTACTAGGCCACAGAGGAAGATAATACAGCCAGTCCTGATGAGGCCTGATAAGCTAGGATCAGATGGAAAGGGAGGAGGACCTCCCCTATCAGTGGACTCGGGAAGGGGCATAGGAGAAGAGGGAGAGAGGGCAGGATTGGGAGGGGATGAAGGAGGGGGCTACAGCTGGGATACAAAGTAAATAAATTGTAATAAATATGATACAGTAAAAAAAAAAAAAAAATCAGGCTGCAGACAAGCCTGTAAGACATTTTCTTAATTCACTGGCCTGATCCATTGTGGGTGATTCTATCCCTAGGTGGGTTCTATAAGAAAGCAAGCTTTGCAAAGCCATCGGGGGTGGGGTGGAGAGCAAGCCAGTAAGCAGCACTCTTTCGAGGCCTCTGTATCAGCTCCTGCCTCCAGGTTCCTGTTTTGCTTTAGTTCCTGTCCTGACTTCCTTCTGTGATGGACTACAATGTGGCTGTGTAGGCCAAATAAACCCTTTCCTCCCCAAGTTGCTTTCGGTCATGGCGTTTCATCACAGCAATGGTAACCCTACCTAAGACAGCATACTAATGAGACAGATGTGCTTGCTAATTTTCACATGAAATTGAATCTTGGCTGAATATGTAATATTGCAGAACATAGACATCTCCAATATTTTTAAAGTTAATCAATATTTTATTTCATAATTGTCAGTAATGAAAATACTGTTTTGCATAAGACTCACAGTGCAAAATGGCAGAAGTTTGTTTAGGATTTATTCATTCAGAATTTATTGGAAATCTATTCCTAATCCCAGGTCAAAATTCACTTAATGATTTTTTAATAAAAACTCAAATCAACAACTCAAACAGAAAATTTTAAGATCAAACATTCTAATATAACACAAATTAGGAATGTATTTATTTTATATTTCTATGCTGGGAAATGATGATAAAACAATATTGTGATTGCTTTGATGGGCTTGGTAGCACAGGCCTTTATTTCCAGCCCTTGGGAAGCAGAGGCAGGTAAAACTCTTTGAGTTTGAGTCTAACCTGGTCTACTTAGTGAGTTTCAGGCTAGCCAGGCCTACACAGTGAGATCATATGTCTAAACAAGTAAATAAAGCCTTTGTTTTCCCATAGTTAACCTATTATGTTTTGGTCTAATTAGATTTTGTTTTCCAAGACAGGGTTTCTCTATGTAACCCTGGCTGTCCTGGAGTTCACTATGTAGACCAGGCTGGCCTTGAACTGGGAGATCTGCCTGCCTCTGCCTCCCAAGTACCAGGATTAAAGGCGTGAGCCACCACATCCATCTCATGCTGTAATGTTTCTTTAAAAGCAGTAAAGAATTGCAGTAAAAAGCACAGTAGAAACCATGAAATTCATAACATGTAATAGTCTCAAATGTGAGCCGGTTGTTTCAGGCAGCATTTGTTGATGGTAAGTGGCATGATATACACAGAGTTCAGATGTGAGCGTACTGTGTGTTCAGAACCAAGGCTTCAGTGCACATGCATGACGCAACTCAGGCGAGCACTGCCAGAAACACTTGGATTTGCTCTGTGGAGTTGGTTCTCTCTACCTTTACCTAGGTTCTAGGCATCAAACTTGAGTGTCCAAGCTACACCAGCAGAGCAAGCTCCTTTTTTTTCGCTGAGCCATTTCATCAGCCTAAAATGTTTGATTGTGGATTAATTTTTGGTCATTGAATGTTTAGAAACATTTTATTGTTGTCAATGTTTCTGTTTTGCAATGCCCCATTCACATGGGATCATAACCCATAGTTTAAGAAGCTGAGCTCAAGCCTCAGGCATCCCAGACAATATGTGAGGAAGGGAACCTGAGGAAGAGTTAAAATTAAAAAAAAAAAAAAAAAAGTCCACATCTACAGAAGTTTCCAAACCTGTCATTGAAGTCAAGGAGCCCTCTATCTCTTCTCACCCTCCCTGCCAGCCAACTTGCCACCCACATTTACAGGGCCCCATTCATCACATGGCCTGGAAATGTCGCAGCCAGATCCAATCTTGCCAGATAACAGCGAAGGCCAGCCCTGCTCGGCAGCAAATCCCAGCTCTGACTGCCCCTGGAATAAAGGCAAAGAACAGAGGCAACACATGGCACAGGGGACGTGTTTCAGAGAAATGAGCCTCTGGCTTGAATGTAAGCAGCCAGCTCAGAAAAATTGCATGATAAGAAGCAGTCGGGGCCTGCTTGAAGCTGTGTGAGGAGAGAAAGAAAGCCAAAGGCAGGTGTATGGGATTCTACCGGGAGCCAGACACATTCGGTGGAGGACCAAAGAAACCCTGGGGTAATGAAATAGATCCTACCAGAAGTGTAAGCAGTTCATGCTATCTCAAGCAGAACCTGATGGAAGGGACAAGGATGGAGAGGAGGCCTAGTCTGTTCACACAGATGGGACTGAGTCTGGCCAGTCCATTCTCTTCATCCATGGTTTCTTGATGTCCCTTATTTTTTGCAGCTAACCAAGCTTTTGTGTTTACATCTTCACTGCTCCCACCCAAATGTACCAACATTCAGAAGAGTGACCCCTGGGCCTTTTTGAATGAGCCAACCCTTTCCCATCATGCAACACTGTCTCCATAGCCAACAGTCCTGCTTCCCTCCTGAGATGTCCTTCTTTTTGTACCTGGACACAGAGAACTGGGAAGGAGGTGGGGACATGGGGACTAAGAGCAGTGGAGGCCATGGGCTTCACCACAGTTTGGTCAAGCTCCAAGGTTGAGGTCAGAGCCAAGGACCAGGGAGAGAAGATGAACTGGTACAGGAAAATTCACCCCCATTCTAAAGACTCTGTTTGCCATGTGCCAGGCACCCGACTGTACCCCCATCTCATTTAACACTTAAACAACATGCAGCAAAGAATTCTCCCACCTAACGGTGAGAAAACCAACTGCCACATAGACTGAGTAACTTGCCCATGACCTTAAAACCAGCAAGGCCAAGTGTCAGGGACATCCTACCTGTTGGCCCAAGGACCATCTGAGCTTTGCTTCTCCTCTTCCCTATCCTGACAGTAAACCTGAAAGCATGGCCTCAGAGGACCCCATTGTTTGCCCCATGGCCCACTGAAGTAGGAGATGCTCCCCACCCCCATATCCAAATGCAAGTTCCCGCCTCACAGTTTCAAACCCCGCAGCAGACTCGGACAGCACCCCCAGACTAGGACCAGACCTTCACCTCAGCATCAGATTTATTTCACTGTCACCTACTGTAATGTTTATTTTTCCCCCTCTCCTAGCCTCATTTTATCTACCATAAAGGGATAATGGTTACCAATAGCTCCATCTATTTTACAGAGCTCTCTGGGAGAAAGCATTAGAGGTGGGGAAAAGTAGAAATAGAAATACTGGCATTCTAAGACATTAACACTTAACCCGAACACAGGAGGTGACACCTGGCTTCCCATACTGACTGGGCCAATGGAGTCAGAAGCCCACGGACTTGGGAAGAGAATGGGTTCCCTGAAAGAGAGAACCTGATAGCACTGTTTCCCTTAGGCCAAGCAGGACCTCAAAGATCTAGGCAAGGCCAAGTGCAGGGGTACTCTTATTTGGCAGAAGAGAAGGTGGAGAGATAGAGAGAAGGGATAGAAATCTAGACTGGCAAGGAAAAAAAGGATTCTTTTTTTCTTCACATAAAACTTCACCCAAATGACCAAGCTTCCGAGCTGCACGGGCTGTTCCAGAATAAAGAAGCTCTACCTGGTGGTGCCGGGCCAGGCTGGGCTGAGAACTCGCATCTATAAAACATCAAAAGCCAGGCACCACTAGCTGCTCTCGTCTCTCAGACATACTCTCCTAGGAGTTTCTTCCCAGCAGGAGAATTCAAGAAGCCGAAGCGTGGGATAAGAAGACTTGGCAGTATGACCCTTACAAACTGGTAAACATCACCCCAGTGGAGAAGGGGTGATGAAGAGGCTTCTTTCTTCCGTCTGTACCGTGGCAACACCATCGGAATCTCAACTCAATTCCTATAGACTACTTTGTGCCCAGACACTGTGCAACACTTATGTGATGAGAATGAGGCTTTGAGCCCCAGGAACTGTTGACTATTGAAGAAAATCAGTGGGTATCCTAGCAGCTGCCACAGGCGTCATACTATACACAGCAACAGGGTCATAAGAAACACCAAACGAGAAATGCAAATCAAAACGACCCTGAGATTTCACCTTACACCCATCAGAATGGCCAAGATGAAAAACTCAAGTGACTACACATGCTGGAGAGGTTGTGGAGAAAGGGAAACCCTCCTCCATTGCTGGTGGGAATGTAAACTGGTACAACCGCTTTGGAAGTCAATCTGGCGCTTTCTCAGACAATTAGGAATAGTGCTACCTCAAGACCCAGCTATACCACTGCTAGGTATATACCCAAAATTTGCTCAAGTACACAACAAGGACATTTGCTCAACCATGCTTGTAGCAGCTTTATTTGTAATAGCGAGAACCTGGAAACAACCCAGATATCCGTCAACAGAGGAATGGATACAGAAATTGTGGTATTTTTATACAATGGAATACTACTTAGCAATCAAAAAGAGAAAATCATGAAATTTGCAGGCAAATGGTGGTATCTAGAGAGGATCATTCTGAGTGAAGTATCCCAGAGGGAGAAAGACAAACATGGTATATACTCGCTTATATAGACCTACAAGATATGATAAACATAATGAAATCTATACACCTAAAGAAAATAATCAGGAAAGCAGACATAGGGTAAGATGATCAATCCTCATTTAGAAAGACAAATGGGATGTGCATTGAACGTATGACAGGAGTCTACCACAGAAGGCATCTGAAAGACTCTACCTAGCAGTGTTTCAAAGCAGATACTAAGGCTCATAACCAAACCTTTGGCAGAGTACAGGAAATCCTAGGAAAGAAGGGGAGTTAGTATGATGTGGAAAGGATAGGAGCTCCACAAGGACCAAATATATCTGGGCACAAGGTCTTTTCTGAGACTGACACTCAACCAAAGACCATGAATGGATATAACCTAGAACCTCTGCTCGGATGTGGCCTGTGGTAGCTCAGTAACCAATTGGTTTCCCATAGTAAGGGGAACAGGGACTATTTCTAACAGAAACTCAATGGCAGGCTCTTTGACCTCCCCACCCTTTAAGGGAAGAGCAGTACTGTTAGGCCACAGAGGAGGACATTGCAGCCATTCCTGAAGATACTTGATAAAACAGAGTCAGATGAAAGGGGAGGAGGTCCTCCCCTATCAGTGGACTTGGAAAGGGGCAGGGAGGAGATGAGGGAGAGAGGGTGGGATTGGGAAGGGAATAAGGGAGTGGGATACAGCTGGGATACAGAATTAACAAAATGTAACTAATAGAAAAATAAAATTAAGAAAATTAAAAAAATAAAATGTAAAAAAAGAAAGAAAGAAAGAAAGAAAGAAAGAAAGAAAGAAAGAAAGAAA
>NW_026585685.1:5875598-5886314 GCF_907164565.1 Psammomys obesus | reverse complement strand
AAAGAAAGAAAGAAAGAAAGAAAGAAAGAAAGAAAGAAAGAAAGAAAGAAAGAAAGAAAGAAAAGGAACACCAAACGAACAGAGCATCAGGAGAAAAGAGAAGCATTTACAAAGATGTGACAGTAAATCTGATTGTCAACAGGGAAGTAAAGAATCCACACAGAAAGGAGAGGGGTGAGAACTCCTGGAGCAGAAGGAGCAGTTCCAGCTGCTGGGAGGGTGTGGAAGAACATGGCTTATTTGTTCGGCTGGAGTGGGAGGAACATGGGGCCTGAAGCTGGAGTAAGTGCCCAAGTGTCAGGAAGAGTCCTTTTCTGGACACTGAGACCATGGAGAAGCACCTTGAGGCTGTTTACACAGAACCCAATTGTCCCTAATCAGTGAGACCTTGTGTAAGCACAGCCACGTTGGGAAGGACACTTAGTCTCATGCTGCATTTCTGAAAGGTTCTTTAGGACTTTCTACCAAGGTCCCAGTTTTCCTCTGGAGGCCATTCTCAAAAGTCACAGAGATTTGACTAGAGTCCCGGTAAAATAGACTGGGGATGCTCTCTCTCCAGTCCTTGTCCCAGGCCTGCTCTGGCACTAGCTCTCAGCCTTTAGAATCACCCCTCACCCTTCGTGTGCTCCACTCTGCACTGCAATGGAGACAAGAAGACCCAACCCTGTGGGTTGCACCTCCTAGATTTCTGGCTGCGTGCAGCTAGTTAGGGTACTATCAGGAATGTAGAGGGCAAGAGAGAAGACTGAGACCAAGCCATCCTCTCCTCTCTGCCTCACACGGAGACTCTGAGGCCACTGTTTGGAGCCTCAGGGCTCCAAACTCCAATTAAATATATTTGTCCTAGTTCAAACTCCTACCAAACACAACCATCATGGTTCCCTCCTTGTGGTCTAATCCTTTGGTTGCATCTCACATTCCTTTGATCCTTCTCTAGTTTAGGGGCAGCAATGCCTTCCAAGTGTTCCTGTTTTTAGAGTTGCTGTGCAATTTCCTGTTTGGCCTCTATCAAAAACTTTTCTATTGACACCTCTTATACTAAATTTGCCATGTTGTAAATACTTAATGTGATCTCTTTCTCTCTGCTGGTCGGCACTCTGACTAATGCAGAGACTGTTTCTGAGTCATCCTTGGGTCCCCCTCAGCACCTGATACCGTGAGTGATTTTCTGAGTGGGTATGTGCTAAGTAACTAATCGATGGACAGATGGATAGATAGGAGATTAATTAGATGGATGGCTAGATGAAAGGATGGATGGATAATCGTGATTTAATGAGAACATTTTAATTTTGTGAAAGGTAAAGGGGGAAAATTCCGAGGGAATGATGAAGAAAGTGGTCCTGGGATGGAGCTGGGGTTTACCACTGCTGGGCTGCCACAGATCCAGCCAGAAGAGAACCCAACAGTCAGAGTCCCTCACTCCTCTCTCTTTCTGGATCTCTTCAGATTGTGACAAGGGATGGGGAGAGCATGTTAGCAATAATTTTCACCTGGCAGACATCTCCATATTGTCTATTAAGCCTGAGCCTCTGCAAAGGAAGGAGATAATAACAGAAAGAACCCCATCACCATTGATTCTCGGTCATGTGCACTTAAAGAAAATGCCAAATGGTTGTGGTCCTGGGCTGCAAGAAATTGGATTGGTTAGACAAATGCATTCTGGGAGGTTCTTGGGGGTTTTCAACAATTATATTCTCAGAAACTCACATCCTTTTTCTGAGTAGATTGTCTTGAATAATTAAGAACTCAAAGACCAAGCCCTTCAGAAGCCTCTTTGCTCATCTCCCTGATAAGCAGGGTGATACTAAAAGATGTTTAATAGAGATGATTCCTCCTTAGCCCCTGGCACAGAAAGCTTTGAACACCCTAATCCCAGCTTTGCCACTTACTTGCTGAGTTCCATGGCAACTCGGGTCCTTTCTATGAGCCTAATATTTCTTTATTCATAAAAGATTTTTGTGAAGCCCAGATAAGATGAGTATGAAAGCTAATTGAATATGGATAGAGTTCAATACCATAATGCTATTTGTTTTCTAAACAACCATGTAGCTAGCCTACTGCCATATAGATGTTTATTCACAACCCAAGTCATCCTGCACTGTCCTATAGAATTGGCCTGCCTGCTGACAAACCAGAAGGCATCAGGTCACATTAAGAATCAGATAAAAGTGAAGCATGATAGCACATGCTTATGAAAGGGCTAGACTAACTTTGTAACCTATATGTCTTCTAAAGCCTATAGTTTTGAGTTTTAGGTCCAGGTTAAGCTAAAGCCTCTTAGTACCATTCCAGAGAATGGAGGAATGTGACCCTATCTGTGAGGACAAATATATTAAAAAAAAAAAAAGCAAGCAAGCAATGACCTTCACTCAGCAAAAAGAACGACCAGACCCTGTCTTCAAGATAGTGTTTCTTAGCAACAAACCCAGATGGCCTCAATCTTTCTTCTGAGTAGCTCCTGACCTCCAGCCAAATCTTCAAGGATGAGCTAACCACCCCACCTTCAATTGCAGCTGCATCCACACTTGGCAGGACTGGCCAAGCTTGAGCACCTAAGACTAACCAATTATCTTACTTTATAGCTTCTTCATCTAATCCTAAATTGCCAAAACTGCAACTTCAAATTTCCTGCAATTTTTCTTTTAAAAACCTAAAGCCTTTGTCTCCTGGGGCCACTCTTTGCTGACCAGCAAGGGTGACCCCATTGCACAATGGTTAATAAACCTCTTGCTTTTGCAACGAGTCTTGGTCTGGGGGAGTTTCTGGGAAGGGCACGATCTTGAACTCCTGAGCTGTGAGACCCCAGGTCTTACACTTACAACTCCAGGACTTGGGAGTAGGAGAGGGAAGCTCTGGAGTTCAAAGTTATCCTTAGCTATATTACAAGTTTGAGGCCAAACTGAGCTACAAGAGATTCCATCTTTAAAAAAAATCAGAAAGAAACCTGGACATGGTAATGTGATGGCTGTAATTTCAGTACGTACTAGGCTGAGGCAGAAGGATTGAAAATTCAAAGGCAGCCTGAGCTATATAGTAAATTCAAGGTCAGTCTACATAAGAAAACATCTCAAAACATATATGGTCAAGATTGTCTACCAAACCTGCACTAATAAAAAAAACTTTCTATAGCAAAAGTGGGGGAGGGTGTCTTTCCCATCTTCCAGTTCCCCTTTCTCCTTATGCCTAGAAAAAAAAATCCTTCATCTTAGATTTTCTCCAAAGATCAGTGCTGAGAAGTCTACCAAATCATGTCCGTCCTTTCCATTTCCTTGCAAAGGCTTCTTCCTCTTCCTGTGCTATTGCTCTCCCTTCATGATCTCACATAAATAAGTGCTGATAAACAGTCACCCCAAGATACATCATCACTTTGTATAGCTTTAGTCATAATGGCATGCTATCTTTTCAAAGATTGGGCATCAACCATGTTGTTTTTAGGTAGCATTTCAGGCAGGGTGAAAGCTATCAGGACAGTGGAGAGTAGAAGATGATGTATGTTGGTTTGAACAGGTATGGCCTCCATAGACTCATGTTTTTGAATGCTTGGCCCATAAGGACTGACACTATTAGGAGGTGTGACCTTGTTGAGGTAGGTGTGGAGAAGCATGTCACTGTGGTGGCCAGCTTTGAGGTCTCATATATGGGAAATGGTCTCTTTCTGCTTCCTATGGATCAAGATGTAGAGCTCTCAGCTCCTTCTCAAGCATGGTGTCTGCCTGCACACTGCCATGCTTCTCGCCATGAATATAATGGACTAAACCTCTGAACTGTAAGCCAGCCCCAATTAAACATTTTCCTTTGTAAGAGCTGTCATGGTCATGGTGTCTCTTCACAGCAGTAAAACCGTAACTAAGACATTAGGCCTGTTTAAAAATCATCAGGTTACATGTTTGGGGGGTGGGGAATCAAGCTCAAAATGACTACAGTGCTCCCACTGAGAGTCTCCTTCATTCTTCTTTTCTTCCTCTTGGCCCATTTAAAGCTGGAGGCCAGAGTAATGTTTAAAAGAAGGAAAATACCAACTGTTTTACAAATAAAGACTCAGGAGCCAGATGCTGGGGTGAAAACCTGCTATCCCAGAGAGGCAGAGAAAGTAACCAGCTGACCTTTCTTCTCAGGTCTGGATAGAATAAACCCAAAAGGCTCACTAGCTCAGCTGACAGCCGAGGAGCAAACGGTCAAAAAACCCGAGGCCAAAGGCTTGCTAGCTCAAAGCCCCCAAATCCAGGGAGCTGAGGAGCTGGAGCCTAAGCTAAAGCTAGAGCTTGAGCTAAGAGCCCTTTCTTCTTCTCCATGCTGTCTTAGATACCCTTCAACTCAAAGTCCCTCCAACTCTTTAATCCCTATTAGTTGGTTTCTTGTTCCATCTCTTGATTTACGGTTAACTTTATTAAATCCTGTGTACAAAAAAAAAAAAAAAAAAAGCTCTTGGATTAAGGTGTGTGCTAAGGCTGGGTAAAGCACCTCGTAACCACCAGTTTACAACAGACAGAAAGTTCTTGGATTAAAGGTGTGTGATAGAGCTCAACGAAACCAACGAAACAGGGTTTTATAGTTCATAATTTTGAGATTCACAATGGGATCAAATATCCTGCAACATCAGAGATAGGCTGGCCTGAGGAGTTTGAACCCTTCCTATCTCTCAAGGTGGGTTCTTTGTGTTGCTAGCTGTTGAGATGGGAAAAGACTCTCTCTTCTCCAAGACTAGCCTTCAGCCTGTAAGCATTCTCATGAGGACTAATTGTTTCATAAAGTTTCTCTAGATTCCTGTCAGGCTGGCCTCTCCTGTCACTCTAGCTGTGCCCCTACTTCTCTCTGTACCCTGGGTTGGTGTTTGGATCATAAATCTACATTTCACTTCAGCTTCATCAAAGCCTAAGGAAATCAGGAAGTCTGCAGGCACCGACTCCCACAATGCATTGCAGAACCAATTTAAAGGATCAGGTCCATCAAACTTTACCTAGTGAGCATCAGCAGCTCAGAAAGCCCTGCCCCCACCACCACAGTCATTCACAGCCCTTCCACCGGCCCCACCACCACAGTCATTACAAATTATCAATAATCCAATTGACATATCCTAGGGGGCTGTCCAGAATGTCAGAATTGCCTGTCAAACCAGGGGGCCGCAGGAGGGGGGCCGTGGAATTAACTGGCTTTCTTTCCCACTCTTTGCCAGAAGCAGATGGGGAAGGTGGGAGGAAAGTGATTATTTATTTTCTAGTCTTGCCCAAAGACATCTCTATTTTTGAGGGTCAGTTCCCTCCACCCCCACCTCAAGCCTACCGTTAGCTTGATTGACAGTAGCCCCCATCCAAGCACAATTCCAAGAGGCCCTAACCGACCCTGTTTGCACTGCCTGGGTGTGTCTCTGCACTGCAGAACTTTCAGTTTCAAGATTTTGCAAATTTTATGAGAATTTTTTTTTCAGGCAAGCTGATTTCTAGCTTTCTCTTTTCCCTCTAGCTAAAAATCAAGATCTTTCATCCAGCTCTGATCTCAGAGGGACTTTATTTTTTTTTCTCAGAACTTGGGACATGATTAAATAACAGGCACACGTGCGCACACCATCCCCAGTCCCTTTTATTTCCCAGCTTTTTCTTCAGTAATGAAGCCTGAAATGGAAAACTACTGTGCAGAGAAACTGTAGCAACGAGAGGATGAGGAATAGAAGATGTTCCAGCCTGGGTCCTTCTGGGGAAGGAGGTTTGCTCAGGGCACTGGGCAAATTAAGTGTATGTATCAGATGGAAACTGGTCCAAAGAGAAGTTTTTGGAGTTCAGGAACTACCCGTTGGGGATCCATTGGTTGTGAATAAAGAGAAAATTGGAAAACATGTATCTTCCTATCCTCTCCAGAGAGTCTTAGAGAGAGAGGGATTGGCTGCCGTGAGTGTTCTTTTCATCGTCCAGTTGACATGATCATTAACTCTACCAATTATGGCAATATAAAGAAATCATTAAAATGCAATTATTACAGCTGTATAAGTTTATAGCTGCATAACTACATCAAAAGTCCGCCTTTGCAGGTCTTTATGTGCTCCATAAACCTGAATAAATTGCAACAAAGACAAAAAGATTACTTCAGTATGAATCAAGAACAAATTTGTTATTTCTTTCTCTCTGTGGAGACAGTAGCAATGCAAGCTGGGTCCCTCCCTCTGCCCCCTCCTGGGTGCCTGCCACAGTTTTCTCTTTGCTTTGGGCCTGCATCCCCCTGCATTTGTCACTTGTCAGATTGATCCAGAAGTAGGGAGGTCAGCTTAGCAAATAAGCAGGGGGAACACAATCAACCCATCATTGTTTTGTTTTGTCATCAGTATAACCAAATACAGACAGAAACTTGACAGAAACAACTTAAAGAGGGAAATTCTTTATTTTAGCTCATGGTTTCAGAGCTTTCAGTCTGTGGTCCTTGGTTCCATCAATTCCAGGCAGGTGAGGCAGAGCATCATGGAAGTGAGACAGGAAGCATGTGGCAGAGGAAGGCTGTTTCCCTACTTCATGGAAGAGAAAAACAAACAAACAAACTGAAAGGCCAGAGACATTAATCCCTGGGGACCCCGTGTTGTGCTTCCTTTCACTGTGTTCTACCTACTAACATTTCCAGAGCCTCCTACCTGGTAGTAACGCTACCTGGGTACCACAGTCCCAACCAAGCCCTTTGGTGACATATTTCATGTCCAAACCACAATACAAGTCCATTCGCTATGTCTTAAGGTTCTCTAATTTAATAGTCTGTTTTGGCTCAATCAGAGTGCCAGCCTCGCCTTACACATGAAAAACTGAGAAACATAAGAAATTCGTCCAAGACCACATGGTGGACTGAGTGATGTTGGTTTGGGGCCTTTCTCCAAGCCCAGACTGACTGTCTAGGTTTCTCCATACTGTTCTGTGTCTAGAGGGACTATATCAGAAGTTCCTTGATCCTTTGGCTTTTAGTGAGGTTGTAAGCAAGAAAATAGAAGGTGAAAGAAGAGAGAACTTGGAATTTCCCTGGACCTCTAATATCCAGGTATGGCAACATGAATTTCTAATTCCAGCATCAGTAGGAGTGGGCAGAAACAGGCATATCCCACGATCCCGGGGACTCACTGGGCGGGCAGTGTAGCCAAAAAACCAAGCTGCAGGTTCAGGAAGAAATACTGTCTCAAACAATGAAGATGGAGGGGGACAGAGAGAGACACCTAATGTAGACCTCTGGCTTCTCCATGCTCACATGGATTCAAGCATTGAGCCTACCCACACGCAATATAAAACACACGCACACGTGTACACACCCACCCACACACACACACACACACACACTCCCCTCTCAGGATCCAGACTGAGACACACAGCTAATGAGTACTGAGACCTGAACTAGAACCCAGATTATCAAAGCCCTAGGAGTCCAGGCTTGGATAATTTAGAAATTTTAATTTGCTCCAGACACAGACGTACTAACTGTCATCACTGTCAGCGTTCCATGCCTCACCTGGCACTGTGCAGGGATGCCTGCAGCATCAAGCACGCTGACATAAACCATGAGGTATGTGTGCAGCCTGGCAGGGGCATCCCCCAACAACACTGCTTGGACAGTGGTGTGGTGAGGGTCTCCTGCAGAGTGAAGGCACCCGCCCTTAGGAGGCGAGAGTGGAATATCTAGAAATGCATGTTCTCTTTCCAAGCCAGGTGGAGAAACTCACTCAATCAGATCACAGAAACATTGCAAATGATCTCCAAACATTCTATTTGGCTTTGACATGCATGATTAGACAATACATCATTGATTTGTTTGGGGATTTCTGCTGCAAATGTGCCTACCTAATTAATGTTCATTAGACTAATAGTGAAGAGAGTTAGAATTCTTGAAGTTCGCACACATGACTGCCACCTGGAAGGCGAAAATAAAGCAATCTGCCCTCTAATGTTTCTATGAGTAGACTAAAAAGCAGATTGCCCAGACATGGCTCACGACAGTCCCCAGCACACTTTTGCTTTGGAAGAACTGAGATTGTGGCTTGTAGAATGTAGCTCAGGATACAACAGGTCCTGGAGGATCCAGAGTGTGTAGAGCCGGCATGTGGCTCTATAAGTCTTCCCCTGGGGCTCCAAATGCCTCCATGTACTAAGGTAGGTCTTCCTACTCAGTCATGGACTGAGGACAACAATATGATTCAGAAGATGAGGTTGGAGCCAGAAGACAGTATCTCCAGGAATCTCTACAAGGTCTTCCTGGGGAATCCTTGAATCTCAAGGAGTTTTAATGCCTGATGCTTTAAAATGATGAAAGGAATATTTATATCTAGAATTACAATGAAGTGAGGGGGGCTAGGAAAATAGTTCAAATGATAAAGTCCCTGCCTGGAAACCATTAGTTCAAGCCATAGAATCCATATTAAAATGAACTGAGTTGTGATGCCCACTTCTAATTCCAGCCCTGGGAAGGCAGAGACAGGAACACGTTGGACTCCCTGGCCAGTCGGGCTAACCTAACTGGTATGAGCTCCCAGTTCAGTGAGAGGCCCTGTCTCAAAAGGAGATGGATGAGGTTCCTCCTAAAGATGACACCTAAGGTTGTCCCTTAGCCTCCTCATGCACGCACACACATACACAGTGAGGAGCTGGCCCCGGCACACAGAGCACTCTCAGTTGATGGCTTTCGCTGTGGATGAGCAGCTGCTTGTACATCTTAACATATGTGCACCATTATTACTATAGATTCTTAGTGCTAGAGTTCTCTTGCTTAGTTTGCACACATTTTACTGAATTCTGCCCATTATAAACTACCTGGCTATAAGTCACCTGGATTTTTTATTGTATTTTGTTTCCATTTTCTTACCGGTATGTATTATATGTTAAGCATGTTATCCCCTTTTCCCAACCTATTCTCTCTCTCTCTTTCTCTCTCTCTCTCTCTTACTTCTCTTTTTTCTTACTTTTTTGTTTTTTTGTTATTGTTGGGTGTTTTTTTGTTTGTTTTTGTTTATTTGTTTTGTTTTTTGAGGTAGGGCTTCACGTTGCCCAAGATGACCCCAAACTCTCTATGTAGCTAAGGATGACCTTGAACTCTTGATCCTCCTACCCCTATGTCCCAAGTGTTAGAATTTCAGGGCACCCAACACTCTGAGATACACTTTTTAGAAATGACAGCAAACTTTCCGTGGTATTTACCAGCTACTGTACTATCTTCTTTTTTTATAATTTTAATTTTTTATATTAATTACAGTTTATTTACTTTGTGTCCCAGCTGTAGCTCCCTCTTTCATTCCCTCCCAATCCCACCCTCCCTCCCTCATCTCCTTCTTGCCCCTCTCTAAGTCCACTTATAGGGGAGGTCCTCCTCCCCTTCCATCTGACCCTAGCTTATCAAAGCAGATGCTGAGACTCATAACCAAACTTTGGGCAGAGTGCAGGGAATCATATGAAAGAAGAAAGAGTTAGTAAGACCTGGAGAGAACAGGAGCTGCACAAGGACCAAATATATCTGGGCACAGGGGCTTGTCTGAGACTGATTTTCCAACCAGGGACCATGCATGGTTACAACCTAGAACCCCTGCTTGGATGTAGCCCATGGCAGCTCAGTATCCAAGTGGCTTCCCTAGTAAGGGGAACAGAGATTGTCCCTGGCATGAACTCTATGGCTAGCTCCTTGACCTCCCCAGCCCCCCGTGGGAGGAGCAGCCTAGCAAGTCCACAGAGGAGGACATTGAAGCCAGTCCTGGACTATCTTCTAAGTATCTCACAAAGATTAAGGCATTTGATCGTTCAACTTACCCTCCCAAGGTGCTTCTGCCATCTTTCTAGCTTCAGTCAGATAGACACAGACTCTTCTGTAAGGATCTCAGCAATGGCTATCCCTGGTCCAATTCAAACTCATTCTGGTGGGGGACAGCGGTACCAGAAAGAGGACATTTGTGAAGTGCCACTTAGCAGACGAGTTCGAGAAGAACTATATCGCCACCTGGACATGGAGGTGCACCCACTCATTCTCCATACCAAGAAAGGACCCATCAAGTTCAACACGTGGGACACAGCCAGCCAGGAAAAGTTCTGGGACCTGTGTGATGGCTACTATATCCAAGCCCAGTGTGCCATTACAGTGTTCATTGTAACACCCAGAGTTACTTACAAGCACATACCTAACTGGCACAGAGATCTGGTATGAGTGTGTGAAAACATCCCCATTGTATTGTGTGGCAACAAGGTGGCTATTAAGGACAGGAACGTGAAGGCAAAATCCATTGTCTTCCACCGAAAGAAGAATCTTCAGTACTATGACATTTCTGCCATTTAAGCCTTTCCTCTGGGTTGCCAGAAAGCTCATTGGACATCCTAACTTGGAGTTCATTGCCATGCCTGCTCTAGCCCTGTCTGAGGTGGTCTTAGACCCAGTCTTGGCGACATGAACATGATTTAGAGGTTGCTCAGATGACTGTCCTCCCGGATGAGGATGATGACCTGTGAGAAAGCAAAGAAGTCTAGATTTTGGGGTTTTGTTTTTGTTTTTGTTTTCTTTTTGCATTTTTTGGTCTATTCTTTTTTAATTTATTATTTATTACAATTTATTCACTTTGTATCCCAGCTGTAGCCCCCTTTCTTGCCCCCTCCCAATTCCACCCTCCCTCCCTCTTCTAATCCCATGCTCCTCCCCCAGTCCATAGGCAATTGTCCTGTGATGTCAGCCGGTGCAATGTGTGTGTGTGTGTGTGTGTGTGTGTGTGTGTGTGTGTGTGTGTGT
>NW_026585685.1:5862806-5875588 GCF_907164565.1 Psammomys obesus | reverse complement strand
TGTGTGTGTGTGTGTGTGTGTGTGTGTGTGTGTGTGTGTGTGTGTGTACTTCATCGGGATACTGAAGGAGATGAATGAGCTTCGGAGTGAATGTGGCAGTTAAACATACTTTTTTTTTTTTTTTGGACTTGCATATTTAGCTGTTTGGAACAGAGTTGTTTCTTTCCTGAATTTCAAAGATAAGACTGCTACAGTCACATCACAATACTCAGTGGTGAAATCTTGTTTGTTACTGTCATTCCCATTCTTTTCGTTTAGAATCAGAATAATGTATTTCAAATAAAAAATAATGCCCTCCCAAAATAGCTGTAATTGTCCCTATTTTGGAGACAAACTCTTAATATTCAGACAACCCTTGATTCCTACAAGAATATAACATCTTGGACTCAAGTGTAGACATGAACTGAGCAGGTAGACAAAGAGGGAATGCTGCCCCAGGAAGAAAGGAAGCTGGAGGGTTCCGGGAAGAGTCGGCCCGTGTGTGAGGCTTTGACACAGAGCATGAAACCATGGAGCCTGCAGGGAGGCAAAAGAGATGACATGGAGAAGAAGAGAGGTACCTGAGTCAGACCTGAAGAACAAAGGGTACAGCTGTGCCTCCTGTTCCCTGGACATGGTCCCATGGCCATGCCCTGAGCTGAGGATTCCAGGCAGGTGAAGTTCCCTGTCTCTGTCAGGGAGCAGAAAAGCCCTGGACAAAACTTCTGCATGTGTTCAACACTGCTTGAGGACCTCTAAAGGCTCCAACTTACCCTGGAGAAGCCTCATATCCTTGAATGTGGTGGCTCTAAACTGACTCACCCCTGCAGGGTCGGGTCCAGCAAACCTGGTGAAGAATATCCAGATGTCCTTTGCCCAAACTCAGAATGGGTATTATTAAAGGAGGAGGAGGAGGTATGGGGGTCCCCTTGTCACCCAGTTCCTGACTCCAAGAACTGAGATCTAGGGTACTTAAAGAGGTGTATTGCCATCTAAGAAACAGATGTCTTCTACAGAACAGACCATTTTAGGTTCATGATCTCCATCTTTTGACAAACCTGGCTCAAACACAACTCTTCGAGTAGGGCAAGTGGCTCAGATTGCTTGCTGTTGGGTCTGGCTAGTGATCCTTCACTTAGCAAGGAATGGGAGTAAGGAAGAATCAAAGGAGACAATAGTGACATAAATGAGCCTTGGAGCAATTGGGATCTAATGGAAGAGGTAGGGGTGGTTGGGAAATGTATTAGAAATAGCCTGTGCTGTAAGCAACAGAAGGATGAATGAATGCCATTGATTTTCTGTTTATTATGGCATTTATCATACATGCAAAAAATTTAATATATTCACTTCAAATAACCTTAAATGTTCATTCACCCTTCAGATCCCTTAAGCAAGAAGATTCATTGTTCACTGGGAGCTTTTCCATCCTCCTTGAATTTTTTGGTAAAATTTTCCTTTACTATTTATTGTTTTTATATGGCGATTGGTTTTGTGTGGTTGTATGGTACTTATTCCACCTGGGAGGTCACTGAGCTTCTTTAGTCTTAATATTTATAGACTTCATACATTTTAGAAAAAAAAATACTGGGAAAAAAATGAGACTCAGGGAGGACCTTTATCTCCTAAATGGCACATCCGGGGTTTAAATTCTGAGACTGATGTCAGAGCCACTGCTTCCTGCCACCATGCTCCCCTGCCTCAGAAAATGCTGGCTCAGAAAACCGTCAGTGTTTTCTGTCTGGGGCGACCAGACATAGTTCACAACCTTTAGTGAGGTCTGGCAGGATCTGAAGAACCTGCAAATGGACATCAGCTAAAAACAGGACAGGACAGGAGTGGGAAGTTAGGTGGTGTGTTAAAAAGACAGCAAGTCATCCCACTAAAGCCGTGAAGAGACTGAAGAGCAATAAGGACAAAAGCTTAAAGATGGTCCAGAAGGCTGTACCTCCAGAATACCAGACAAAGCATACATTTCCGGGAGCGAAGGGGGAGTCAATCACCAAACGTGTTTGAGCCAAAGTTCAGCAGGGTCAGAACTGTATCTGAGAAAGAGTTGTGTGACAGTTGTGTGTAGGATGGTGTGAAGGGAAAGAGTGCAGACAGGGAGGCCACGTGTCCCAGCCGTCCAATTGGCTGCTCTGCACCCACCGAGATAAATAAAGACGTGTTGACCACCTGGCACACAAGCTGATTGACATACTGCCTTCAAACCACAAACCCCATCAATGTCAGATGTGCCCTCCCTCATAATCTACCCACAGCTGAGCTCTGCCGGAAGAGGGGCCCAGAGCTGTGGCTAACAGTGATTAGAAAGAACCAGAAGACTGCATCTGTCAATGGAGAAGGACTGAAAGTGGGGAGACCCACCCCGCAGCCTCCAAGGAGGGAGGCCAATGGCCGGAGCCAGAGCCCCTGAACTGAACTCAGTCCTCATTCTTTTCCCTTCTCTCTCTCTCGTATTCCTCAGTAATAAGCGGGAAATGCATGGCAGCTGTGTTAAGACAAAAATGATAGATTTATTTCCACACGTGAGGTTGTCTAGGAATTTAGCTATAACCTTTTATTAGATGTTAATAATTTAGAAGAGGGAGAAACATTCCCCAGTCAAATCTAATCTCACACAAATAAATACAAGGAATGATTGCACCGCATTCATCCTGGTTCCGTAGGCGACTGTCAGCCCTGGTGTTGCCAACATCCGTCACCTGAGCCACTCACTGTGGTTAATGGCAGTTACATTGCTCGCCTTGGGTCTGTCTCAGCAGTTAGATTAGTAATTCTGGGTGTCTGTCTTCCAGACTGACATTCCCAGGCTTCCCTCTGTTACTCCAGTGGCCCTCAACCTTCCTACTGCTGCAACCCTTTAATACAGCTCCTCATGTTGGAGGAGGAGAAAATTATTTTCATTGCGTCTTTATAACTGAAGCTTTGCTACTGTTATGAATGGTAAATATCTGTGTTTTCTGATGGTCTTAGGCAACCTCTGTGAAAGGGTCATTCAACCTCCTCCCAACCCCCAAAAAGGGGTTGTGATCTACAGGGGTTAAGAACCCTGGTTCTTGTGAATACTGGTTCACAAGTCTGGTTTTTTGGCTGGCTGGTTGGTTGGTTGGTTGGTTGGTTGGTTGGTTGGTTGGTTGGTTGGTTGGTGTGTTTCAGTGTGCACATTCTAACAGACATGGATAGGAAGTAGCTTGTAGCATCTGACATTCACCACTAGGCCAATGTCCAACTTTGGCCCCTGTGTTGAATGTGCAGCTAAAGCCAAGACATTTATTAGAGTGAAGACGTGTCTTGCATTTCATGCTCACCCCATGTGCAGGAAAAATGGAGCATTTAACTATTAGCTTCCCAGATTTTGCTATCGCATTGGTCAAACTGCTAACTGGGCACGGGTTGTCCTTCTGCATCACTGTGCACACACTGAGCTGTTAAATAGGGGTCATAACGTGTTTGGTCATGTGTATGTTGAGAATCACAAGCCAAGCCACCTTTTCCCTTCACAAGAATGACCAATAAGAAAGCAAAGCCATAATAGACAAAACAATAAAAAAAAGGGGGGGTCTAGGAAGATGGCTCCTCAGACAAGCTCTTGCCCTGCAAGTGTGCGGGGCAAATTCAGGTCCCCAGAACCAATGTGAATGGTATCCTGTATCCCCAGTACTCAGAAAGCAGAGACACAGGATCTCTAGAGCAAGCTGGCTAGCTAGACTAGCATATCTGTGACCTCTGGTTTTAACTGAGAAATCCCGCTGTGATAATTAGGTAGAGAGAGACTCAGGAAGACCTCCAACATCTACCTCAGGCCTCCATGCATGCATGTTCACATGCATGCACACACACACCAATACCACACTTGAAACATACCATAAGCAAGGGAAAATTTTTTTAAAGATAACCAAAAAAGTAATTTGTTGTGGCAAATATTGAAAAAGTTGAGTTTTTCACTGTAAACAGTCACCAAGCTGAGGCTTTTTAACTGTCCTGACCCTGTGGACCAGAAGAAAAACTTGGCCACAGCCAGGCTTTGTTTGGCAGCATGAAGGTCTATTCACTTTTATTTTTCTGTTCCTCTCCTAAACCAGCCTTCTCATCCTCCAGGGAAGCAAGACTCCACAGCCAGGTCAGAGTCCCTCTATCCAAGTGGGATTCTGGGCAAAGCCCCAAGCTTTATTTTGCTCTCTCTCTCTCTCTCTCTCTCTCTCTCTCTCTCTCTGTCCTGAGAGCCCAGAGTGAGGCTGTTTCTATGCAGGACTGGTAAACCATTTCTCCAGGGAGAAGCAACTAACCTGAGTTACAGTGTTTTCCACTTTTCATGGTGTAAAACACCCAATGTGGCCAATTTCAAGCTGCTGCTCTTTAACGACCGTCCTGTAGCATGCAGAGCTCTATCAGGTCCCCAGTCCCCAACTGCCCCTGCGAGCCTCTGACTTAGATGGGTGGTGGGGTACCCTCACCCACAGGCTTTGGGCTTTACACTCACTGCTCAGCCTTTGGAGTCTGTGAAACAGCAAGAACTCACCATGTCCTTAATCAACATCTTGTTCAGAATGTGTCACTTGCCATAAATATAGGCTTTTAACCTGTCTCCTTGGCAGCTACCTCTGGGAGTAGGCACAGGAAATTCATCATAAATTTGAGAGCTAGTAGATTTCAAGGGAGTAAGAAAGGCTCTTTGCCCACAGAAGCCATCTCCCAAGTGTCATCATGGACCAGGCAGGCAACCTTCCATCTCTTCCAACATCTGCTGATGAGTGTCCAGGCCAGAGCAAAACAACAGTATAGACTCGGTCGTCATCAGGGGCAGGAGAGAAACTCAGGGAACACAGACCTCAGAGGTGTGTGATTGGAGTTCAGAGCTGGAAACCCATCAGCAGTTATTAAGAGAATTACAGGAAACCTTTTATAAGCATAAAGGCTTGTGCTTACTGCCAGGGACTGGAGACAGTAAACAAACAAATAGAGAACTGGAAACTGAGATAGGGTCAGAAGCAGGAGTGAGGGTAGAGAGAAAGGTGAACAAGGATGAACCACATTCTGCTGGACCTGAAAGCTCGAAACGTGTGTATTTCTTTATTGATTCCAAGCCCCAGATGCTGTTCAAAGCCTGTTCAGCTGCTGCTCCTCCATGCCCTCCCTCCATTAACTGCTGATGCTCTCATCCTGGCCAACGGCACAACCTCCATCTTGTTCAAATTCACACAGGAGGGCTAACAACATGCTGTAATCTGACTGTGGCTCTGCTTGGGCTGTCTCCCTTCTGGAAACAGTCTCTCCCCCTCTAAATGACTCCCACCTTTCCCAACCTGGTTCAAACCCTCATCTCTAAGCACTTTATTTCTCTCTCACTCCCTTAGTACTTACATATACAATTCGGACAAATCCTATTTGCGTGCAAGTGTGCACGCATGTATGCTGTATCGTACGCATGTATGTGCAGTGGAAGAGGGGAGTACATATAGTCATGCATAGATTTGTGGAGGCCACAGGGCAATGTCAGGAGTCTTCCTTTATCACTCTTCACTATGTTTTCCGAGACAGGGTGTCATTGAATCTGGAGCTCGCCGTTCCCTATAGACTGTTTGTCCAGCAATCCCCATGGATCCTCTTGTCTTTGCTCCCCCAGCACTGGGGTCACAAACATGAGCCAGCATGGCCAGCCTTAACCAGGAGTATCTAAGCTCGGGTCCTCGCGCTTACATAGAAAGCAGTTTTACCCAGAGTCTTTGTTATATTTCTACCGTGGTGATAAAGCACCATGACCAAAAGCAAATTGGGGTATGAAGGATTCATCTCAACTCTCATGGCAACTCTCAAGCCATGTTCCATCACTGAGGCAGGTTGGGGCGGGAACTCAAGGCAGAAATCTGGAGGAAGGAACTGACTAGATGCCACAGAGGAGGGCTGCTTACTGGCTCCCTCTCTACAGCTTGCTCCAGACTGCTTTCTTTTACCTGACAAGGGGAGGTACCCCATAGTGTGCTGGGCCCTCCTATATCAATCATTCATCAAGAAAGCGCCCTACAGACCTGCCTATAGGCAATCTGGTAGACAAAATTCTTCAGTTGAGATTCCTATTCTCAAATAGCTCCAGCTTGTGTCAAGTTAATGAAAAACAAAACAAACAAACAGAAAAGAAAACAACAACAACTGGAAAAAATCTACCAAAACATCTCCCTAGTCCTGGACAGATCTTTATTATTGTGGTCCATCCCACACTGTAGAGCAGTGTGACTGACCTTAGACAAGTCATTCACTCTTGCATCTTCACTGCAACTGTTCAAGAAAAATGGCCAAACAGAATGGTTCATTTTGTTTGTAGCCGGCATTCATAAGCTCTAAACGGTGAGGGCCATACAGAGGAAGATTGATGGGAAGGACAAACAGATGGGGCCAGAAGGTGAGGGTACTGATGGCAGCAAGGCATCCTGACTTCTAATCGTCCCAGCATCCACTCCTTCCCTCTTCTAAGGTTACAGAGGCCACCCAGAATAAATGCCACACATCCTAATATATGTATCCAGCTTGCATCTGACTAGACCCCGGTGTATCAGACCCAAGGGAGAGTAACGTCTAAGAGCTTATGGGAATGGGAGACACCTCATCTGTCACTCCCTTATCTTCTTTATCCCTTCCTTCATGTGTGGATGGCTAGAGCACAGACCTCCCACATGGTCTCTTAGCATGAAGACTACAGTGAGGCGGAAGAGGCCTCGTTCTGAAAGGCTTCGCAGAGAAGAGCCTCCCAGCCAATCCTAAACTCTACCCCTTGGAACTTTTCCTGAGAAAAAAAGAAATCTTCCCATTTAAGTCACGGTTACTTTGGGTTCCTTAAAGCTGAACTTAATCAAAGGGGGTCAAAAGGTTGAGTAAGAATTAACAAGAGGCCTAGGAAAACAGGTGGTGGAGTTTGAATAGTAATGGAGGGATAATTGACCCTGGGCAGGTAAAGGAGAATAGATGGGGTGGAAGCTCTCAGCTCTCTCCACTAGCAGGGCAGTGTGGGTAGGGGCAGGGAAAAGGGCCAGGGTCTCAGCTCCATCCTTATACCTCCTTCCAGGAAACTTCCCTTTCTTTCCTCCAGTCCAGCGCCCCCAGGATCTGCTGTCCTTCAACCTCCCTGCCTACTAGATTGCTTATTTAGTGCTCTCTTTTCAGGTGGTCCCCTTTTCCAACTAGACCATTGTCATGTAGCAGTTTCCTTCCTATTGAAACATTCCATTCTGGAGGGAAGATCCCTAAGACTCAAGGAAGCTCCGTAGGCCTCAGGAAATCTCAAGACAACTCAATAGTCTCAGACTGGCCCTAAAACTGGCCACATTCGCAAAGCTCCTTCCTCCCCAAGGTTATTGAGGGAGAAAGGATGGCTACAGACAGGAGGCTCTCTGACCTGTTGGGCTTCCTCCATGTTGTGGTGAGCACTCCGGGAGTCTAGTTTCCATGAGTCCTGAAAGCCATCAGTCATGGGAGCAGCCTCCCATTGATACAGCTGCCTTTGAGTCGTCCGTACTCTACCTCTCACCCACAGCCCTGTAAGTGACCCCAATATCCTCACTGTTTTTCAAGCAGGACATTGGTGGTATGCTAATTTTGGTCTAACGCCAGTTCCTACCTGAGGTGAGTAAGTATCTGTGTTGTCAGGAGAGTGTGAACACAACAGCATGTACCTCCTTACATTCCCCCGGGGAACAAATGATGAGCTCCCACATTTTCTGGGACAGACTCGATTTCAAGTATTTTGTCCGGTACGCCTAAAGTTAAAAAAAAAAATAAAATGCTAGCATTTAAACTGCATCAACATAACAGTTGTTTAGTGCACACTTCGGGAAGCCAGAAGTTATTGTTTTAAATGTATTTGTCATAAAGAAATGGTATGAGTTTGGAGATATAAATATGTTTAACCTGGCAAACATTGTGCAAGGTATTCATGTACCTAAAATTAATATGTTTAATTTTATGTGCCTATTTAAAAAAAAAAAAACTAAATTAAATTTAAAATTTTTAAATTGCTGAAACAGTAAAGCAATATTTTAAACATAAGATCGGAACCTAAATCCCCATTTAAAATCCAAAAAATCCAATTCCCATACTCATCAACCCATTAACCTGACTAGGTACTCATTGCTTCTTTTTTTTTTTTTTTTCTTGATGGATTAAAAGTGTCTTGACAAGGCCCTGCAGGCATGTAAGTGGAAAGAATGATGTCTAGGTTTAGGGATGGGGATGAAGCAGGACAGGATGAAGCAGTGTAACTGACAAGGCGTCATGAGGACCAGGGAGAAATGCTGGAACAGTGACCAGTGGTCCATCAGGCTGGGGCCACACAGCTTTGCTGACAATATACATGAAGCCCTCAGGATTAGGCCCTTGGCTCAGAGGGAAGCTTCAGGTAAGAGTAAACATTCAGACCTGCTGTCTCGAGGGGAAAACTGAGTGTGGGCATGTCAGTTCCCTCCCTCCCCACGCCTCACTGAGTGTAGCAAACGGATTGTTTAAAGAGAGACAAACTCACAAGGACAAGATGAAGTAGGAAAGGAGGAAACAGGAATAAATCTTGAAAGCTGCAAAAGTATACAGGCAAAGGATAATGAATTTGACAGAATCAAGAAATCTAAGTCAGCGCTGGTAGTATGGAAAGAAGCCCAAAGTCAGCCCAATAATATACCACAGAACCCTTGGAACTCCCTGGAGTTGGCCGCTCCTCCCCCTTAAGACCCACCCCACTTCTCCCACCCTCCCCCGACCCTCCGGCATTTGCTGCTGACCACCAAAAGATCCCCATCTTTTGGTACAAGAAATACTGTCTTTTGTCCTTGTCAAATTAGCTTTTCACTATCATTACTATGAGACAAAACACTAGAACTGTGATATTCTCTTTTTTTATTCTTTTTTATTTTATTTTTATTAATTACAGGTTATTCACTTTGTATCCGAGTTGTAGCCCCCTCCTTTATCCCCTCCCAATCCCACCCTCCCTCTTCTTCTCCTATCCCCTCCCCCAGTCCAATGATAGGGGAGGTCCTCCTCACCTTCCCTCTGACCCTAGCCTATCAGGTCTCATCAGGTTTGGCTGCATTGTCTTTCTCTGTGGGCTGGTAAGGCTGCCCCACCTCAAGAGGAGGTGATCAAAGAGCCAGCCCATGAGTTCATGTCAGAGATGGTCCCTGTTCCTATTATCGGGGAACCCTCTTGGACACTGAGCTGCCATGGGCTACTTCTGTGCAGGGGTTCTAAGTTATCTCCATGCATGGTCCTTGGTTGGAGTATCAGTCTCACAAAAGACCCCTGTGCCCAGAATTTTTGGTTCTAATGCTCTCCGTGTGGAGTTCCTGTTCCCTCCAAGTCTTTCTATCCCCCCCTTCTTTTATAAGATTCCCTGCACTCTGCAAAAAGTTTGGCTATGAATCTCAGCATACCCTGAGATACCCTGCTGGGTAGAGTCTTTCAAAGGCCCTCTGTGGTAGGCTCCTATCCTGTTACTGTTTTCTCCCTCTTCTGATGTCCATCTTGTTTGCCTTTCCAAATGAAGATTGAGCATCTTACCAGGGTCCTCCTTCTTGATTAGCTTCCTTAGGTGTACAGATTTTAGTATGATTATCCTATATTATATGTCTAATATCCACTTATAAGTGATTATATACCATGTGTGTCTTTCTGCTTCTGGGATACCTCACTTAGGATGATCATTTCTAGATCCCATCACTTGCCTGCAAAAGTCATGATTTCTTTGTTTTTAATTGCTGGGTAGTATTCCATTGTGTAAATGTACCACAATTTCTGTATTTATTCCTCAACTGAGGGACATCTGTGTTGTTTCCAGCTTCTGGCTATTACGAATAAAGCTGCTATGAACATCGATGAGCAAATGTCCTTGTTGTATACTTGAGCATCTTTTGGATATATGCCAATATGAAAAGAACTGTGATATTCTCAAACCATTGATTTTACTTGTCCAAATTGAAAACAAAAGGGGAAAGAAGAAGAAAAAGAGTGGAAGGGAAGAAGGTTCTGTTCAGACAGAACTTTCTATGGGGACATAGTAAGGCCTATGCTGTGGTGATGAGAGACTCGGGTTGCTAGCTGACCTACACAAATGTGTGATTTCCTCGGTGTGGCCTGAGGACCGGGTCAGAATCCACAAGGTACCTGTCAATGTAGCTAAACTAAGGCAATGCAGAGAACTGCTGCCTGACCGTCTCCTGTGATGGAGAGCAAAAAGGAAAGGGGAAGTCAGAGCCCCTCCCTAGTAACAGAGACCACTTCCTCTGCACCCCTACATGTCCCCTGATGGTCCCTAAATTCTTTCCTCCATGTGCCTCACTCTGAAACTCAGGAGGCTACCTTCACAACACTCAGCTACTTGGCCAACTAGCCAAGGGAAACAAGGATTTCTGGGTACTGTGACAGATTCCAGTGTAGAGGCCACATACACTGAGTCTGGAGATGATTTATGAGAAGGTCTCAGATTCTCTTGCTTCAGCTCCCTCTGGAACTCTCTGGAAGATTCTGGTCATTTTGTTTCATTGAAATCACCAGGTTGTCCTTCACCTTAACACCTGGCCCTGGGACTTAAAGAGAACTGTTTTGGTACAGCCATTAATCACAAGCCTGGTTGGGCTTTGGGGAAGACTGCTCTTTTCTCCTTCCCTGCCCCACTAGAGAAGAGTGTGTCCTTGCAGTGCTGACTTGGATTCCACACTGAGAGGTCCAGGCCTTGCATGGAGAAGCCTTTCAGAGAGAGAAAATGGCTTGGTCTGCTCCTGCTGCTTTAACCAGCTACCATAGGATAGGTGGTTCATAAATAATAAAAATACATTTCTCACATTTCTGGAAACTGGAAGGTCCGAGGTCAAGATCCCAGCACATTTGATGTCTGGTGAAGAATTATTCCTTCCTGCTGAACCTTCACATAGCAGAAAGGTCAAAAAGAGACCACATAGAGGAACACCTTTCCCAAGAAGATGCAGTGATTCAGAAGTGGCCTGTGCTCCTTCGTATCTTCCATTACCTGTGGAGACAGCAGGTTGCCCTCCCATCTTCCATCTGCCCACGTCCTAAGGAAGGAGACTTCTCTACCTTGTAAATACGAATGATCCTGGAAGGAGCCTCACCTTGCAGCTGGACAGCCAACACTTAAATCTCCAGCTATTATTAGGCAGAGATGTGTTAAGAGTCATCAGCTAAATACCCAGGACAAAGACAACATCAGATGGAAAGAAGCACATGTAGATTAAGGATGTAAAAGACCAACAGGACAACCTGCCCCTCTTAGTGTTATCTCATCATCTTCGCAAGATACTATAATCTCTTGCATCTTTCTCTACGTATAGCCCACCTTACCACTGTAGTTAGTTATCATTTGGAATATGACCATTGCCCACTCTCACAACATTTACTCAACACATGACTATAAGTACAAGCAAGAGCAATTAGTAGAAAGAAAGAAAGAAAGAAAGAAAGAAAGAAAGAAAGAAAGAAAGAAAGAAAGAAAGCATCAGATATAAATAAAGGAAAACAAACCAATACTGTTTGTAGTTGATATACTCTTACATGTAGAAAACACTAAAACTCTACCAAAAAATCCTATTAGAGCTAATAAATGAACCAAGCAAAGCCACCAGATACAAAATCAACATTTAATTCATAGCATTTCTGTATTCCAACAGCAAGTTGCCTGAAAAAAAAAAATCAACAAAGCGGTCATACTTATAATAGCTACCAAAAAAAAAGTTAATGTCTAGGAATAAATTTAGCCAAGGAAACAGAAGGGTTCTACATCGAATGCACATATATCCTGAGGTCTGTTATATGCCAGGTGTTAGAAAGAGCTAACCCTGGCTTCAGAAGGTCCCTGGCGAAGGAGGGAGGGGCACGCCTATAAACCTCTAACTAAATGCAAGAGCACAGTCAACGAAGAAAGCTGCAGAGCTCAGAGGAAAGAAGAATGAATTTTTAATGAACATTCAGGGAACTTCACTATGAAGATGACATTTGAGCCGAAACTTGAAGGAGAAGAAAGTTTTTCAGGACACTGAAGGCTGAGGACAGCGTAGCCAAGGGACACTCAGAGAACAGATTGGCTTCCTACAGCTTCAGCACAAATTACCCCAAACTGGTGGCTCACACCAACAGAAAATGCGCTCTCATACATTCCAAGAGAGCAGAGGTCTAAAATCACAGAGGAAGAGTGACGCTGAGCACCTTGTTTCTCTGGCGACCTGGCAACGCTGGGTGCTGCTTGGTTTGTAGCCATGTCATCACAGCCTTCATCCTCACATCACCTCTCTCTGTGCCCTTTCATCTTCTCACAAAAACACTTCCCACTAGGTCTGCCCTAAATCCACGAGAATTTTCTCCTGCTTTCCTGACTAGTTATAGCTATAAAGACTTTACTTTGAATAACACCATCACATTCTGAGGGTCTCAGTGGGTATGAATTTAGGGACAGGGATAATATTTAACCTATGCCCTGTTTTGACTTCTGTTGTGAGATGTCATATTCAATAGGAAAAAATTACCTACACCCACTCAGGCAATATGCTAATGTCCCTGGATCCTGGCTAGCCACAAGCTCAAAGGTGATGATGATAACTGAGACTCCGTATCCCAGTGCCCACCTCTTGAGAAAAGACTTGTCAATGCCACCTTCAGTGAAGAGAGATCAGTATCAAAGCTCCCAAGAAGCCAGAACTAAAATGACTCCTTCGTCCCTGGGTTTCTGTGCATTCAAAGTTTGAGCTTCCATTTCAACATTTCTCAGTTTGCTAAGAAAACAAGCGATGCTCTCAGGCCCCACCCCCCCC
>NW_026585685.1:5830718-5862796 GCF_907164565.1 Psammomys obesus | reverse complement strand
AAAAAAAAAAAAAAAAATCCCTTCAGTGCCCATCTTTTTCCACCTGGAGGTTACAGACTTTTGCAACAATCTTCTCCTTTGGTCTTGTCTTTGTTTTCCTAGCTGTGGAGGTCTGAATGAGAATGGCCTCATAGCCTCCTGTATTTGAATACTAGGTCCCCAGTTGATAGAACTATTAGAAAAGGATTGGAGGGTGTGGTCTTGTTGGAGGAGGTCTCTCACTGGGGCAGGCTTTGAGCCATTCCCCGTTCCTACCTACTCTCCGATCAAGTTGTGAGCTCTCGGTTGTTCCTGCTGCCATGCCTGTGCTCTGTTGTTATGGACTCTAACCCTCTGAATCTGTAAACCCAATTAAAGGCTTTCTTATATAAGTTACCTTTGTATTTTGACGCAGCGACAGGAAAACAACTAATGCACCAGCCATTCTTCCAGCTAATTCCCATTTGTTAGTATTTTGGAACACAACCTGCTCCTGGGTTACTTAGCAACTTATGATGTCATCATGTGTCGCCAGCCAGGTGGCCACACCTGGAAGGCGTGGTTACCTTGCCCCTTAAAGGGACCCCGACATGTGGCTGCTTTCTTGCTTCTCTTGCTTCTTCTTCTCTCTTTCTCTCTCTCTCTCTCTCTCTCTCTCTCTCTCTCTCTCTCTCTCTCTCGGTACCCCTCCCCTTTTCTCTCTATCTCCCCATCATGTCCTGTTCCCCCCTTCCCTCCATACCCACCTAATAAAACTCTTGCATAAAAGATGGGTTGACAGCCTCATTCTTTTAATAGATCTAACACCATTCTTCCCTCAGATCACAAATGATCAACGCTTGCATCCCCCTGAGTCTTTTTGGACATTCTATCTCCAGCACATGATGTGATGCCTAAGACAGAGGAAGCATACAGTAAATATTTGTTGAATAAATAAGTGAATAGATAGAGACATACACACTAATCTTTTTCCCTCCTTCTAACAGTAAAATAATGGAAATTAATTACCTGGTCCAAATTATTATTCATCTCAGAATACAACCAGTCAGTCAATAAATTAGGACTAATTAGAGTGCCAAAATCTGTATTAAGCTATGCAGTTTGAACAAACATGCAAAATACCAGGAAGAGGGGCAGAAGGCTTCCTCACGAAAACTGTGACCTGTCATGAGTCCACTGCTTCTTTTTGCCCGATCTGAAGCACATCTACCCATATCTTGAGGATGGACATTTGAGAGTCACTGTTAATGGGCAGCAGGGCTGTAGCTTAGAAGTAAAGCACTGGCCTTGCGTTTCGAGTTCGATCCCAGCACTACAGGAAAAAATTACCATGAATGATTTATTAGGTTTGCAACTGGCTCTGAATCAATGAGCAGATACTTCTAGAATCTCGCTAGATCCAAATGAGGCAGAAACCTTTGGGCAAAATTCCACTTTCTGCCTGGCTAGCGCTTGTGCTTGTGAATTTTTCACCCCTGCCTTGCATCTGGCTCAGAAGAGCCACTGTAGAGATCGTGTCCTGAGAGGTCCCAGGGCAGTGGACAGGAGTGGGGACTTCGGGGTTTTTCTCGGGGAAACCTGTTCCTACCATCTCTGTTTGAGAGAGAGAGAGAGAGAGCTCTTTCCTGCCCCTAGGCTAGCAATTACAGGAACCAAATTGTCTCTTGCAAGAGGCACTATGGCTCTGGTGTCATTTTAACATACAATAAATTGTGCTGCCTATCAGGCTGCTAGAGGCCAGCCCTTGCTGGCGGCTCCTATGGCTCCCAGAAAGAGCCCATGTAGATGTGAAGACAAGTCAGCCAGCTACAGCCAAAGCCAGGAGTAACCCCCACTGGCTGAGGGAGTGTCATTCTGTCATGCAAGGGCCCAGTGCATTCCTGAAAGGGCACAGCTTCAAGCTGGCACCAGCGACAGTTCTGCCAGACCTGTCTTCTGTTTGTCAAATCCCAGCAGAGAGCAGAATAAACAATTCAAAGCAATTCAGAATAAAACCATGACACGAATGTGATGTCTATTGTTCCAGAGGTAGAGTGTGTGTGTGTGTGTGTGTGTGTGTGTGTGTGTGTGTGTGTGTGTTGTTCTTGTTGTTGTTGACACTGCCAAATCCTCTCATTGTCTCCTGCCTGGATGGTTTCAGTAACTGTTTCATGGTTCTCATGACTCCATATTTCCTCTTTCTCCTCACCAGTCCTCTCTCTGTCCTGCCTCAAAACTCCTTTTTTAGGAAGATGGTTCATTGGGTAAAAGTGTTAGAACCTAAGTTCAAATCCTCAGAACACTTAAGAATACATAGAGCCCTTAGTGCTCCTGTTGGGAGATGAGAGATAAAGACGGGAGAATCCCCTAAATCTTGTGATCCAGCTAGCCTGGGCTATTCATGCAGATGAAAAAAACAAGAAAGAGGTCTTGTCTCAAGCAAAGTGGAAGGCCAGGACAACTCTGGAGCTTGCTATCTGGCTTTCACACTGCGGTACTTACACGCCCACAGTCACACCATTAATATACACACGTACACCATTTGTTTAAAAAAAAAAAAAAAAAAAACAACCTCTCAATGTGCATAAAACTTTCTTCTTTGGCACCTTATTCTTCCACCAAACTGGTCCCATCTCTGCTGTGATGTACATAATCCACATTTCAAATGTTTATACCCTATGGGCTCTTTAAGGTCTATCCTAAACATTCCGCTTTTTATGACACCCCATTCCACTCACCATGCAACCCCAGAAGTTAAAAGTTACCTCTCCTCCCTCTAGAAAGCAAAACTGCCTGTACTTATCAACTCCCTACCCCTTGCTTTCCACTTTATGTACGACATATTGATAATACTAGTGCTCCCATTTTTACAGATGGGGGAGCTGATGTTTACATAACTTATTCAAAATCACAAAACTCATCAGTTATACAACCAGAGCTTGAACCCAGGACTACTAGCTCCCATATACTCCCATAATCACTCTACAGCATTCTCTCTTTCACCCAAAGGGGTAAGTTAGGATAGTGCAACTCTCATTACCTAGGTGATTTGATAATCTAAGCAGTGATAGATGAATTCTGATGCCACAAGGACCTTTCACCAAGGCCCCTCACCATCAGAATCCTTCCTGAGTTTCCAGAAAAATGTTTCTTGCAAAACAGTCTACTGTGCCACCTTTTAACCAAATTTTGTCAAAGCGGGTGTCTCTGTCCCAGCCTCTTTCCATCACTAGCTCAGTCCAGAGTAGCCTTGGGCACTTAAGGATGCAGAACAAGGAAAACTGAGTTGGAGACATTTGTTACAGGTTCATAGCTGAAGCTGGAGTTACACTGGGGCCATGCTGTTCTGCAGAAATTACTCTGAGAGGAAGTCCCACCCTGTCTAACAACTCCAATCCACCTGGCCTCACCCTGTGGTGGTGCAGGAAAAGAGGCAGTGCTGTGAAGGAAAATAACCAAGACTTCTCATCCCGGCCTTCGCCAAACTTCTTTCTGACTCACAGCACAAACCTGTAGCACTGTCTCCAAAAACAAACATATCAGTGAGTGGAGTCTCATGTTTTATGAATCCTATCAATAATTCAAAACAGACTTGATCAATTGTCTTAGAACAAAGACAGGATTATTTTTTATATTCTGCCTTGAGGACATGGCATGCCAAAACTGTTGTCATATGAGGGGACATCAAAGAGCATGCAACCTAAAATGTAGGAAGAAAGTACTGGAGAGACTTGCCAACCACCTAATTAATTTTCCAGGCTTGTTGCTTTTCTCATTTTGTGCTGTCTATCTACCTTTGAAATGTGTGGGTTATAATTATCTCTCTTCTTGTTTATGAGAAACACCCAATTTTATACCTAGCTCTGTATACACAATTGTGTTCTTTTTCTTAAATAATTTTCCTCCTAGTTGATCACACTTTGCCCTTCCTCAGCAAAAGCCCTGGATCTGCCCCCATGAATCCTGGTTAAAAAAAAAAAAACCTATGGACATCCACTTCACCTTCTAAGTCCCCCTTTCCATACAGCTGCAACACTAACTCTAGTCTCTACATGCATTCTGGGACTACAGCTGCACTTTCACAGACTGGGCCCCTGTGATCCACTCTGCCATGGGTACACATATTTATGGTTCTACTTTATCCCTTTCCAGGGACCCTTCTCAAGGCCCTACAGAGACTTGATGGTGTTTCCAAAGAAGAGGCTCATTCAGGCACAAGAGGGTTAAAATAGACAAGGAGAGAACCCTTTGGTCTTGGTCTGTGTGCTGGTGGTGGCTAAAGAGGGCTCTGATGTTCCTCTCTGTGTACTCAGATTGCATGGGTAACAGCCTTCCTTTCTCTCTCCCTGCATCTCGGATGCTACAGTGCATTTTTAGTCCCTAAGATGTCCCTCTCCTCCCTTTCCTTCTACCTCCCAGCTGTGCTAATGTGACTAATACTGATACGGCCATCTTTGAAAGGATTGAGAATGAGATCATAGGAAGCATTCACAGTCACAGATTTTTCCATCCCAGGAAGAACCAGAGAGAGGTCCTGCAGATAGACAGGGAGTATTCAAGGGGAAAATCAGACCATCAGACCCAGGCTGTTTCTGCATGGTTTGAATCAGGAACAACCTGATACACCCACATTCCCTGAAATCAGGAGCCAGCCTCATCAGTGACCTGTGAGATGAGAGGCCCTCCAGCGAGCGAAGCTAAAGCAATGAAATCCATCTCAAAGATCAGAAGATGTGGTCCCTGCCCAGGAAATGAGTCTACCAGCCAGCTAGATAGGAATGAGAAAAAAGAGTATTGGAATCACACAATTACTGTCTGGCTAAATTAATTGTTACATTCGTCTAAATGGATGAGACATTTTAATTAGTGGGGTCTGGTTGTTTACCGAAATTGAATATTTGGCATGTGGGTGTTATGTGCACATGTGTGTTTGTTCTAGCGGAGCCCAAGCTGGAGCAAATCTGCACTGATTCCTTTCTCTGTGGGTGAAGGGATGGCAATGTGGAGCAGCCAGCCTTCTCCCTGCACACCCTCCTCTCTGAGCCCCAGCCCTCACCTGGACACCACAGGGAACTCTGCAGCTGGAGAAAACATCTGTGGACTTGGAGTCCAATGAAAGCCAAAGGGTAGGTGAGGGGGAAGCATCTGCTGTTAGCATGCCCACTTGGTTTGTACCAGGTTTGGAAGTCTCCCAAATAAGCCTGTAGAATGTGCACCCCCAGGGGGCAGCAGAGGACCAACCCTTGGGTAGCTAGCTGCCTAGTTACTCCACTATGGCCAGAAAGGAGGGGTTGTTTAAACAGGATGTTTGATGACAGGAAGGAAAAGCAAACAAGAAAAAGTGCAAAGATTCAACCCAACTGGAGCTTTAGGGGCCAGTGCCTAAAGTGGGCATGGAGAAGATCCAAATTGGGGGAGAAAGAAACAAGTTGGGGCATTCAGAGCTACAAACAGGTTGATGTCTATGTCAGGAAAGAAAATGGAACTGAGGACCCACTGCGAAATTCAGAATCCCGGAGCAAACCCACCACGGTGAGGGAACCTATAGCATGAACAGAAAACAAGAACAGATCCTACCATCATAGATAGCATCTATAAGGGATGTCAAAATACTCCTGGAGATGTGGGAAACTAGAAAGTTTGCCAGAATGCCCCTGCCAAGAGAACCATAGGGGCTAGCTGGATATGTGGCTGAGCCTCAGTGAGACCATGTGCGGCTGGAGTTAGATCGGATAATTTTAAAGCGAGTTCAGAGAGACAGAAAGCAAGAACAGGGCGTGTGGCCTTGTATACTAGACTCTGCTCTTAAGCGTGGGCTTTGATTTCACTGGTGGGGTATTTCATGTGTGGTTGGGAATAGCACTGAATGACTGGAGAGGCAAGGCCTGCCACCACAGGGACACAAAGCTCTCAGCCTTAACTAGAGGGGAGATAAATCATGGCTTTAACAGGTGCTCAGTCTAGATATGGCTCCACTCGCAGCAGTCTGCGTCACTAAAGCACTAGAATATGGTGGGGGCCTCCTCTGTTTTCCCCACCTACCTACTTCAGGGTTCGAGACTTAGAGGCCAAGCAGGACTGAAACATCTTTTCGAGAAACTGAAAGGAGGTGTTCTTCTGCCTTCCCCACTCTGGACCGGGGAAAGAGCCTCGGCCTAGAAAGAGAAAACAAAGACTTCGATTCTGCCCCTTTCCCCTTCAGAGTCTGTCGCTTAGCTCTGTCTTGCATCTGTTATGAAAGATGCCGTAATGCTGCTCGCGGCTACATAGTCGGCAGAGTAAAGGCAATGAGATTGTCTCTGGACAGGAGAAGATAATCTCATTTTCTCTGTCTTTTTGATCATGGAAGCAAGGGAGAAATGAGATTTCATGCAACTTACTCCTTTTTACTGCAACTGATGGTAACAGTTACTTAACATTTCTTGAGTGCTGAAGAACTGCAAGGCACCGGTGTGTCTCTCTGGAGCTTGGAAGCTGGGATGGGGATAAAATGAGCACCAAGCAGTTTCAGAGAAGGCTAAACTCTCAAGATTATCTTTCCCATGTCTCTGGGCTTGAGTGTGCAGAAAATGCACAATAAAGGGAGAATGTCTCTCTCCCACCGGTCACCTGGGAACCTAGCTTGCAGTTAGCGAATTCCCATTTCGCGCTGTTGCTTCCACCACCACGGATGGCATCCAAGCCATTTCTTCTTGTGATGTGGAAGAGGAAGCTTGCTTGACACCTAAAGCAATCAGATCCACCTTCTCAGATGAGCAGGGCCTGAAAAACTTTGTGCCCTCTCGTTCGTCTGCCCATTTCCCAACCCAGCCCACCCTGCCCACATCCCACCTATGTGGATATGGGAGAAAGAAACTGAATACACCTGAATGAATTACCACCTCCTCTGGTCTCAATTTCCCCCCATCTAGGAAAAAAAATCGCACAGTTGGGCCACATAACATCTAAACTCTCTCTCTCGGCCTTGATTTCAGACTCACTCTCAAGGAGAAACAGCCCAAAGAGGAGTCTGAGATGAGTCCCCCAACTACTCGGGAGCTATGTTGAAAAAGGACGACGAAAGGGAGAAGACAGAGAAGGGAGTTGAAAGACATTGCTTTAAGGGGTGCATTAGGCTGCTTCTTGCGAGCCTTCAGCAGAAAGCCACTTGAAAGGACAAGGCTGAGTGTCTTGGGTGGGGGTGCTATAGAAGGGAGCTGCCTCTCTAGAGGCTGGAGTTAATGGGGGCGCATGTGGTGGTCTGTGAGGTTCCAGCAAAACCCTGCTGCCCTAGGATGGTGTTAGCAGCTCTGTGGCAAGGCGGCATCCGTAAGAGCCTCGGTGGGCTCGTGCACTCAAGCCCTGAGTCCAAGTCACACCACCCGAAGCGGTCCCAATCCGATAGCTGCAGGGCCAGACACAAGAGCCCCAAAGAACAGAAGCCCTGCCTCTCTGGCGCTAAGATCTGGGGAAATGGTTTGACAGGCTCGAAGAGATTTAAAGCTGGAGAGAGCACTGGGGGAAGGGATGGAAGATGTGGCCTGCCGGGGAGGTTTTTGGAGCGATGGTGATAACCCTTCCATTGGAAAGAGCTTCCAGCATCTGCAGCTCATTCAGTGCATAGCCTCATTTAGTCTCTGTGCCGCTCAACAAACGCAGCAAGGCGGCTCCCTATTGTTTTGTAGGTAAAGAAGCTAGGGTGTGAGTGAGCCGAGTGGCCTGCCCAAGGATAGAGACACGGGCGTAATGACAACAATCAACGGATCTGCTCTTCTGTGTATCTCCTTTCTAGGGGTGGAATATGGCTCAGCTGGCTAACACTTGGCTAGCACGCTGACTTAAGCCTGTAGTTCTACCCACCACAAAAGAAATTCTCCCATCTCTAAGATAGACAATGAATGGTGGCCGGGGTAGGGGGCGTCAGAGGGCCTGATTTCAAATCCTGCTCACTGTGTCTGGCTCTGTGACCCTAGCCCAAGTTACTAAATTTTACAGTAGTTTTTCCTTGTGGAATGGAAAGCCAAAAGGCCTTCCTTAAGTGAGAGAACAGACCTAACGCCATTCAGTCTTGACAAACACAGTGTCATTTCTGTCCGCTGCAGACATGTTCAGTCACCTTTTCTGGAATCTGCTAACAAATTCTCAAAGTCCTCTTCTACCTTAGGATGAGAAGAGTTACTACTATCTTGGTTGTTATTGTTGTTTAGCAAGTACTTATCCTGGCTCAGATACTGTTCAGTGCTTCAGTGCTTAACCTGCATTAGCTTGTTTTGGAGTCTGAGTTTATTTGATGTTATTATTTTGAGTTTTTTATGACAGAGTCTCACATGGCCCAGGCTGGCCTTGAACATGCTAGATAGTCAAGGATTACCTTGAACTCCTGATCCTCCTGCCTTCACCTCCCAAGTGTTCAGACTAGGTATGTGTCCCTGATGGACTAGCTTATTTAATTCTTACCTTAGCTCAGAACTGCTCTACATCAGACAGAGGGAGTTCAGAAACTCGTCCATAGCCATACTGTTAGTGATGAGAGAGCTGAAACGGGCTCTAAAGCCTGCTCTCCCCATGTATGAGTGCCCCACCTTGGAGTCTGAGGGACCTATCAAGCTGGGAAGCATCCCGGCCAAACTGAAAATGCCAGACTTAATCATTTATGCAAATTCCAGGATTCTGTTTGTTTAAGAGGTTCCAAGTTGAGTTGCCTTTGAGAATCTGGGGGATGTGGATGATCTCAGAAAGCCGATTAGTACACAAACGAATATTATCCCCTGCTGGGAAAGCCAGGCAAGCACTGAAGAGATCAAGAAAACTCACCGTGTGCAAAGTATTCAATTAGGGAATCCGCCAGCGAGATTAGGGACAAGAACGAACATTCAGAGGGGGAGCCCTTGACACCTTTGGAAGAAGAGTTTATTGTTTGACCTTCAGAGAAGATGAAGTGTCCCACAAAGACCTGCATGCCTGGTACTCAACACAGACCCTGACCCTGAGTAGCTCAAGAAGGATAGATGGATGGATGGATGGATGGATGGATGGATGGATGGATGGACTAATGGATGGATGGAAAATAATTCTCTTACTGAAGAATGTGGCACATTTCTAAGATCCAATAACCTCAGGTAATTCAAGACACTTAAGAAGAACTCATTGACATTTGGAAAATAAAGGATGAGTGAAAAATGAGAGCGGACATGTCAACCCCAAGAAATATACTTCCAAGTATCAGAACAGAGCCAGAAGATCACCTTGCTAGGGAGCTGAGGATGGGTATAATTGCATCAGCCTCCTGAATCCTAAAACAACAGGGTCACCAATCAGAACAGGGGCAGCCTGTGAGCAATATACGGCTGCAACATGATTGTTTCATGTTTTCCTAGAAATTGATGTCTTGGGAAAAATCAAGCTGCTCTAGTCTTCTTGTTAGCCTGCCCCACTTCTAACCCTGCAGCCTGCCCCAAGTCCCAGGAGCTTCCAATTAAGTGACAGTTCCTGGGGGATATAGCATTTGGCAAAGTCCACACTAGATATACTCACATGACTGTTTTCGTGGGAACATAGCTTTTGTTCCCAGTTCTATGCCTGTGATTTTTAAAAGTCACTCCTGAAAGAAGTTGGTCAGTTTAGAAATCCGTGTAACAGCTACAGTCTGGAGATTCCTAATGTAGCCGGGCAGCCGAGCTAGGGACTAACATGGATCTGATTTTAGCTTCAGGGTAAAGCAGCGACAGCAGTAGTTAATTAGCCCCTGTGATGGTTTGAATGGAAATGACCACCACAGGCCTATAGAGATTGGCCTCACTATTGGAGAAAGGGTGTCATTGGGGTTGGGCTTTGAGACCTCAGGTGCTCAAGCCAGTCCCAGCGTCTCACTCTTTTCCTGCTGCCGCTGATCCAGATATAAAAGTCTCAGCTATTTCTCCAGCATGATGACAATGGACTAACCTCTGCCCTGAAAGCCAGCTATCAATTAAAGGTTTTCCTTTATAATAGTCGCTGTGGTCCTAGTGTCCCTTCATAGCAACAGAAATCCTAAGACAGCCCCCATTTTACTGAGGGAAACTCTGAAGCTGAAAGAAGTTAAGAATTTGACCCTGGGGCTGGAGAGATGGACCTGTGGTTATGAGCACAGGCTGTTCATCCTGAGGGCCTGTGTTTGATTCCCAGCATCCAGATGGCAGCTCACAATAGTCTATAACTTCAATCTCAAGCTATCCTACACCCTCTCTGTCCTCTTTGGGTATCAGGCATGCACATGGTGCAAAGACACACAGTCAGGCAAAGCACTATACACATGTTTAAAATCATACAATAAACTAATATTTAAAAAAAAATAATTTGACCCAGAACACAACTAATAAATGAAGGACCCAGCATTTGAGACCCAAGACATGGAAAACATTATGACACTCCTTCCAGATACAAGACAAAGACAAAACGTCAGTGATAAAATAGGTATAGAGAACTCCACAAAGATCTTAGTCTCCCCATAACTCTTTCAGATACAATTGTTTAAAAGTACCTCAGTGGCAGCTGTTTACAGATCCTAACTGCTAAATTTGCTCATTTTTTTTTCTGAGCTCTGACTCAAAAAAAACATATTTTTTCCATCTTTCTTTCTCTTTTTCCCATACACCCAAGAGACTAAGCAAGCTCTCTGATACTCTGGGCTTCTTTGCTGTTCTCTGAAAACCCCATATCCCATCCCTATGTAACTTCTTACTGACCTCCATGCCTAACTTTAAAGACATGACTCTCCTCCTCTTCTTCACATCCCTTCTACAGTAACTGCTTGGATTTGTAGCCTGCCTGCCTTAACATCTTTTTTTCTCTCAAACTCTAATAAAAAGATTCCCAAGCTTTAACAAAAGGAAAAGAAAAGCATACTTCCTTAACTATAAGCAAATCTACCAGATGAATAACCCAGGGCTGCCTACTTTAAGTATGAGTTCCTTTCTTTCTTTCTTTCTTTCTTTCTTTCTTTCTTTCTTTCTTTCTTTCTTTCTTTTATTGATTTATTTTTTATTAATTACAGTTTATTCACTTTGTATCCCAGCTGTAGCCCCCTCCCTTGTCCCCTTCCAATATTACCCTCCCTCCCTCCTTTCCTCCCATTTCCCTCTCCAAGTCCAGTGATAGGGGAGGTCCTTCTCCCCTTCCATCTGACCCTAGCCAATCACGTCTCATCAGGACTGGCTGCATTTTCTTCCTCTATAGCTTGGTTCCCCCATGAGTTCTTTTTATAAACATATTTTTATTAATTCTTGGGCAATTTCATACATACATACATACATTATATTTTGATTATATTCACCCTCCACTCTTCTCCCAACTCCTCTCAGATCCACCCACCACTTCACATCCCCTCCCAATTTCATGCCTTTTTTTAAAAATAGCACTCCAAGTCCAGTTTGCATTACTCATATATTCATAAGTGGGGGGCTAAGTATATGGTTGACTTACCAGGGGCCATACCATTAAAGAACACTAACTTTCCCTTCCCTAGAAGCCACCAACTGTTAGTAGCTCCTTAGCTAAGAGTGAGTCCTCAAGAGCCCTCCACTCACAACAAGCATGAGTTCCTAACCAGAATCCTCCATTACTAAGAGGATAATGTTTTTCCCAGCTTCCAGAGCCTTGTAAGACTCCCAAGAACCCTAAGCACTTGTCTCTTTGCAGAAGAGGCCGGAAAGTAGATATTGCTAGAGGTGGGATGTGACGAGGAGCATGACTGGGTTGTTTGAGCTCAAATCTCAGAGAAGAGATTATAAGCAATCTGCTGGTTTGCTAGCGACTCGGACTTCTTATCTGAGCCAAAGCAATCACTCGCAGAAGGGCAAATCCATCCGTTGCAGCAGCCGGTGTGGGAAGATTCTCCTCTCTCTTTGCCAGGAGCTGAAGAGTTTTTGCCTTTCTAATCAAGGTCTAAGAAGGTTGCTGCCACTCAGGCTTGTCTAGGAGGCCCAGCAAGTGCCTGGATCCAACAGGTCCTGTGAAAGGGAAGAATCTAGGTGTAGCCCATGCTGCCTTCACGTATTGCACACACTGAGCTCGGCAATTCCATGGCCCTGCTTCATGGAATGAGTGATTCTTGCCTGGGATGATCAAGTCCAAGATCACTGCAAGAAAAGAGCTCAAGTTGACTGACAAGGATATCTGTGAGGCTAAAGTTATGTTTTAAGTTTTAATTATTGTGCCTAAGAAATCTATAAAACAAAAATGCCTCTAACCTGTAAGCCCCATTTGCCCAACAACAAATAACTTCCTGGAACGCTGGGCTGTTCATGTAAGATAACAAGCCACATGTTTTCACTTTTGTAAACAAGGTTGGTTGCCCCAACTGCAATGGATGTGCCTTATCACACATAGGCAGGAGATATATAAGCAGAAAGTAGGTCAAGATGGATGCTTGCCCTATTGGACAAAGGAGGAAAATATGTAGCCTTGTAGGAGGATTTGCCTTTATAAACAGCAGGCTAACATAATTCATGATCATTTTCTGGGAATCCCTGGTATAGACCTGGCCAGTGTCCACCATGCTAGCCAGTACTCAAAAATGCTTGATCCAAAAACTTATGGTAGTGGTCTTATTCTTGCCCAATAGGATTAATACATCTAGTCTTCTAGACATTGTTTTGTTCCCCTGCATTTATGTAGGAGGCACCTTCAGTTGTCTTTGCCCTGTCCCTCTGCCCAGAACACATAACACCCTTGTAAGTATCACTTCCGTCATCAGAGGAGGCTTTCCTGTGCCACTTCTCCATTCACAGCTGATAGACTAAAGTGGGTCAGCAGGCCTGACCACATCTTTCTCCCTGGGGTATAGACTTGAAGATCTGGAAGCCAGGTTGGTGGTGCTTCTGGAGCTCAGAGAGATGATGGTTGACACCAGGGTAAGGTAACCATGCTTTGCTGTTGGAATCCATGAAATGGCACCCAAAAACATACAGCCTTGTAGAGGTCTGGAAGGCTTCTGAAAGAGACTGAGAAGCAAAGCCTTTCTGTGCTTCTACTATTCTCCTGTCTACTTTGTGCCTGAAAGTATACCAGAGAAGTCAGCATCCTCTCTCGAAGGTATATCATTGAGATTAGAAACCCCTTCCTTTCTTCTGAATAAGTGATAAAACCTAGAAGACCATATTCTTCCCTTCTCCCTCGACCCAGGGGCCTGGGAAGAAGGAAGGCTGCGGTGAGGCTAAGGCCTTGCTTAGTCTCCACTCTACCAGTTATACATGTCACACCCTTTTCTCCAGTATTGTTTCACCATAGCCATCCTTTCTTCACTGAACCTAAGAATACACAGTTTCCTCTGGGTCTTTGTGTCCACACTTCTGAAGCCTCTTACACTGCACAAAACTAAGTAGTTATGCTTGTCTTTGGTTTTTGTTGTTGTTGTTGTAAGAGTGTCAGCTGTGGTTCTTAAGATATCTGAGGAAAGGTGCTTTCCACCTCATTGCCACCCCAATCTAACCAAGGACAAAAAAAGAGAAGAATAAAGAAGAACAAGATGAAATGGCATGGGGACAGCAACTATCCCAGTCCTTAATAACACCTTCCTTCCTGTCTTCTGACTCTGAAGAAGCCCAAGTTCATGTTATGCCCTTGGCTGCAGGCTAGGCTCCATTCCATTATGCTTCCTTCCTCCAGAAGCCCCTTTGAGTCAGTTCCCATTATTGGCAATCAAAAGGAGAGTCTTGGAAAGCAATTAGCATTATCATCCAGATTAAGTGTCTACTAATGGTTATTGAATACCTATTTCATGCAGTCCAAAAACTGTCACGATTTATCTCACTTATCATCATCTCTTCATCAGCAACATCATGAACATTAGCATCAAAAAATATTTATGAAGAGCCTGCTTTTCTATAACAACACTTAGCTAGGCTTAAAGGGAGTTACACCAGCCACATCCAAGCCCCCTGACAGTTCTCTAGACAGGCATGCTGATGAAAAGACAAATGCACAGGGCGTTGGATTAAGATAGGAAGAGACAATGAGATATTTCCCTCATTATCAGGTAAGAAGGGAGGGAGGAAGGGAGGGAGGGAGGGAGGCCAGAGCAGACCTAGCAGATAAGCTGAGGGCATGCTAGGTCAGGGTGGAGAGAACTGGTTCCGGCTAAGGGAAAGCTTCAGGCTTGCTCAATTTGACCAAGAAAATGCAAAGAAAGGAGCATAAAAGAGACTGAAAGAGTGAGTCCTAGGCCAGTTTCAATGATCAGAACGTATATGTTTGGCCTAGGAATTCAAAAAGGATGGGGAATTGATGGAAGATTGAAGCAGCTGGCAGAGGTAGATGGCCTAAGAGAAGAAAGGCCAAAAGAATTTGTCAATGTTGGGATCGATCCATCTGGCAGATCTCAAAAGATACCCAGCGCACAAAACCAAATGAGCAGACGACTTCTAAGAGGGAAAAATGAGAGGCGAGCTAAGCCTCCAAAGAGCAACGTGCCAAGTGGAGGTGGAGAGAGAAAGGGTGGGGAAGATCTGAGGGTGGAGAAAAGAAGCACAGAAGAAAGGGGAAATGAGAATGAAGGTAGAAGGTGGGATCAGAGGTAGGGAAAACCAAAGGCTTGGCCAGGTAAAGAAGATATAGAGGAATTCCAAAACAGAGAAGTATAGTGGGTCCAACAAAAAAAAGCAGTCAAACCAGGTTGCAGAGGAGGGTGGGATGCCAATAGCTCTTAAAAAGAGAGGGCTCTCCTGCAGGCTCAGCGCTCTCCCTGGGGATATTGCTAGACTCATCCTTCCGGCAGGGAGCCTTTCAAGTTTTCTCTCCCCTCCATTCTCTGTATGAATTGTAGATGGGCTGCTGTGTCATTCTTTCCAAAGACTCTGTCATTCTCCACCCTCCCATCACTCTGGGTGACTGACACCAAACTTGTTCTTGCCTCCAGTAGACTCTAAATCCACAGTTCTCAACCTGTGGGTCTCGAACCCTTTGACAACCCTCTGTCCCTAAAAACGTATTTACATTGTGATCCATAACAGTAGCGAAATTACGGATAGAAAGCAACAACAAAACTAATAGTACGGTTGGGGGTCACAGCAACATGAGGAACTGCATTAAAGGGTCGCAGCACTAAGAAGGTTGAGAACCACTGCCCTAAATAATCTTATTCCTGTTGTGGCAACAGTGATGGCTCCCATTTATCAATAGCTTTACAAAGATCTTTTGAGGTGACCTTAGATCCTCCTATCTGCCTCAGGAATGTGGCACTCATTTTTAAAACTCTATTTTGTTTGGGGTATTTAAGCCTCTACCTCCTTTTCACCAATCTCCCCCAAAGGTTAGTGGGAGCACAGACTCCTTTACTTCTCCCACTGTTTAGGGTCAGTGGATTCTTTCAGGGCTCTATACCAATAGCCATCAACCGCAAACGCAGCTAGCAGTCTCCTTCAAGCCACTGTGTCCCTAAGTGTTTCTCTCCATCTATCTGCTCCACCATCATCTCTGTCTCTCCAAACTGCCACTGGCCACATGCTGACCCAGCACACCGCCACACTTTCTCTTTCTGGGCTCTCCTATTTATATTCTCAGAGCCTTAAACCACTCCCCTCTCCGTGCTGCATGAGGAAGGCCATTACCAGCTAGCAAGAGCCACACCCCACACGAGAAAATTAACAGCTATGGACAAACTGAAGCCCAATTAAAATCACACATTTGGGATTAAAACAAAACATATTTATATAACATAACTGAGTTTAAAAAAAAACTTCCATTACATGTGAATTAATAATTAATAATTGATTAGTAATAATTAATTAGTCATATCCATTCCAAGATCCATTATGTCATTAGGCATGCATTTCCTAGTAACTAGCCCTAACTCCATTCTCCTTGCTGGAAATTCAACCCTGAACACCATGGAGCAACTTCTTTCCTACGGAACTTGGTGATTCACAGGTGAGTCGGGTATTAATCAACCAACTCTTACTATGGCAGATGCCATGTGGAAGAAGCAGAGGGTACCATGAAAATGTAGATCTGAAGACCTGACTGAATCAGAGTGTCTCAGCTGACCTCTGAAGAAATCATGGTGCTTGATGGTGCTGATGGGATATGCCTGAGATTCCGGCAACTGAAAGGTGGAAGCAGAATGAGCAAGAGTTTGTAGCCAGCCCCATGCCGTCTAGCAAGTTCCCGGCCATGTGCCTGTGCTGCAGAGCAAGAACCCATCTCAAATCAAGAATAAGAGAAAAAGGAAGGAAGGAAGGAAGGAAGGAAGGAAGGAAGGAAGGAAAGGAGCAAGCAATTGGGAGAGGTTATCAGGCTTGTACTTTCCTGGGATCTGGAAACTGCAAAAAGTTACAGGCCTGGCCTCAAAGCTGTCCTCATCTGGCGGCATTCTGTCACCCTTAATTCTATTTATTTAAGAACACCATCTGATGGGCATTGAATATTCAGGGCTAGACAAAACTGCCATGCCTTCAGGGAACACTCCACGCCCTGCTCTCGCAGAACCTCAGTGTTTGCTTCACCCAGCCCAAACTCCTCTGCCTGCACCCCCAGGTCCCACAATCTCATTGCACCCTTCTCTGTACATGAATGAGTTGGCATCTCCCATGTGTCAGTACAGGGAGAATTTGCGACTTCGTTGCTGTGTTCACTCTTTAATCCTACACTTTTTAGCCTCTACTGTGCCAAGCAGGCAAACTAATGCTGCACTTTCTCTGCCCTGAAACAACGTCATGCCCTGTGTTAGCCACTACTTCAAATCCTATTCACCTTGAGTCTTATCTCCTCTTCTTTCAATCCTTGGCATATTGCAATGAAAAGAGTAAGGAACTCAAAGTCAGAGCCAATGTTATTCAATTTACTGCTTAAATTTCTCAACCTGTTGTCTGGTCGGCAAAATGGGGGCATAACAGAAATATTGACATAGGAATCGAAATGTAAAAATAGAAGGTAAGTTTCTGTCAAAAAAATATTTCATAAACTGAGCAAATTCAAAGAATGAGAGATTGATTGGTTGTCCCCAGATGGCCAGAGGCCCTCTCTCCACACACACAGTCATGTAAACTGCACAGAACTTGTGTCCCTTACTTGAACTCTGGTCATAGTTTCCCCCCTCAATTATATTACAAGCCACCTGGACTCAGGTATAATTCACACCCTTCTTCTGTCCTCCGCCATATGCTGGAAAGAGCTTGGCACTTAGAAAATACATCCAGATGAAACTAGGATAATTGGACTCTGTGGATAAGATGGAGATAGTCTCCTCTCAAGTGGGCTTTGCCCAAAGACAAAGGTGCTGGACATTGACTCTCACCACTGAGTAGTGGCTCTGGGACTTCTTCTCACAAACTCCAAGACTGAATTTCAAAGACAATGATGGGTGAGCTCAAAAAGTTTTAGTATAGAAAGGAAGCAAGCAGAGTGGGTTCCACACAGCAGAAGGACTCACAAGAGAGGAATGCTGGCAAAGTCTAGACTTGGGGTAAAATGGGAGGGAGCCCCAAAGTTGCTGCCAAGGGACTTCTATCTAGGGGTTCAATAGGGCTTTTTACTAAGAAAATAAATTGGTCCTTGAAATAATTTAGCTGAGATATGGGGTGGTAGGCTGATCCGTCCAGCTGGTCAAACTGCAGAGCCCTGTGAGGTGTCCCACACCTCTCCATCTTGGTGACTAGACAGGTCTCAGCACAAAACATCCAAAGATCAGTGAAGTATCTCATCACATAGAGCTTCCAGGCAGCTCTGCCTGCTAATTTTCTGTGCAAAAGAAGATTTAAAACCAAGGATACAAACCAATGTCTCTAGCCAAAATATTTTTGACATTTCTTGTGATGAGGCCGGCCTGCCTCCATCTTAGGCTTGACAGCCATCTTATAGTAAAGACAAACTAGGCTCATTCCTATTTATAATTAAATCTCTATTTCTTGAGGATTAGGCTATGCCCCACTTGTAACCTTAACTAAAAATGGTTCTGTACTTCCAGTTCCAGGAAAATGAAACCATGTCTTTGTTTCAAAAAGTTGTTTATAACCACCTTGAAATGTTACCTTTGTTTCAAGGTTGTCATGACTACCTATTGTTATGACTGGCTTGTTAGGACCTCCTTGCAATCCTGTCTTTGTGTCTTTGTTTCAGGAGGTTGTTATAACTAACTTGTTATGCTTATGTTCTGCTCCTGTAACCTCACCTATTTTGCCTACCAAATCCCCCATTTGGAAACCCCTTACCCCTGAGCTATAAAAACCTTTTCTTCCTCATATCCAAGGCTGACCTTGAACCTTACGTTAGGGGGAGGCAGCCCATGTACATGAGTTAAAAAGAACTCGCTTCAATTAATTTGGCCGTGGTGATTTGGGTCAGTGGTCTTTCTCCTAGCATCTTTGGGATTAACACCAGCCTCTAGCCAGGACACAACTGCTAGCAAGACCAAGGACATTCCTGACAGAACAGCTTGCTTTTGGGGGTCTCCACATGATCTTGTCCCCATAAGGACAAGTCTCCTAGTCTCATAATATGCTTATGGATGAACACTCCTGTAGTATCAGAAGGCTGTCTCATGGTGGTGGAGTTACTGACACCTGCAAGGCTGTCTGGGAAACGAGCCAGCTCTGCATGTCCCTAACCTCAGGCTACCCACATCGTGGAGATGTCAAGACTCCCATTGCCACCAGTACCAGCAGCTATTAGATTGATTTAGAAAGATTTGTTCCCCCCCCCCCAAGAAATTTCTGGAGTTCTGTTCCCCTTGCCAGCCTAGCTGAAGCCTTTCTGTAGCCCTGGGATTATAGCAATAAATTTCCATTTAGCCATGACAAATGTCTCCCCGGCTCCCTTCCTCCTGTCACCCCAGCATCCTTGTACTGAAGTTTCCCTCTTAGAGGCAGCTCAAGGGCCTTGCCTTTGTGTGACACTGGCAGATTGTACCATTCACAGTTGCCTAATGCTGGTGTTATTCCAGACCAGGCTATGCCCTGGAGGGAAAAACAGCCCTTGGGACAAGGCAAGGGTGTCAAGTCATCCAGCTTTCTCTCATGATTCAAGGCACAAACAAGAGAAATCTGAATAATGAGAGGCTGGTGGCAGAGGAGAAGAAGGAAGAAGCAAAAAAAGAAAAAAATAAAAGTTCATTAGCTGCATTGATTTAAGGGGAAGACAAGTGATTAAATAATTCACCCCCAAGGAAGAGGCTCTCCCTCCTGCTCCTTCCTTGGCAGGATGCAGAGATTAATTTTGTAGCAAATCAGTTCTTGCTCTGTCTGAGCTGGGGTTGGGGTAAGGCAGCTCTGGAGTGGTGCCGCCACATCTCTCTCAGCCAACCCTCAGCCGCGCATCTTAGAGGAGAGGGCAGCGCCCTCTGGCTTCTGAATTAGGGGAGATAAGCTGAGATTAATTAGATCCAAACCCCCATGACTGAGGGGAGGAAGGTGGTCCAAGGACTGGGAAAATGTACAAAGTAAGCAATCTTCATTCTCAGAGTCCAAAGCCAACTGTTACACCACTTAGAAGAGAAGAGAGATAGACTTCCTTTAGGCCTGTGTGGTTCTGACTGCATTCAGCCTGAGTAACCTGTTTTTATTGTGCTCTTGTTATCTGCCAAGCAGAGGGACTGAACAGGGAAAGGAAGCATCAACAAGTAACAGCCATCATTACAAATTAGAGACTGGCAGAAGGTAGGGTCTTAAGAAGGTGGGAGAAGGCAGAAGGCCTCTGAAAGTTTCCCAGAGATGAGTGCTGAGCTGGTTTACACACCCCTATGTCTGTTGCCCCAACTTTCTAGCCCAGACTCCTTTGCCAGTTCACAGCTAGCCAGCTGCAGCTAGCCTCCCTCCCACCTAGGATCTTTGTAGGATCACTTGCTGGAAGAAGATGTTGCCAGCCCCTTCCAGTGAGAACACCAGTGTCTTGGTAAGAAAGCTTCTTCATACACATTTCCACAACAGGTCTCAGACATGCCAACTCATTACCATGTTTTGGTGAGTGAGCATACTTTTTCAATCTACTCCTTAGGTTATACAGCCTTCAGATCAAGTCCAAATTCAGACTGGGAGACAGGGTGTCCAGCTGCCCTGGGCTATTCCTTTATTCAAGTGGAAAAAAGGGAGAACACACACACACACTTTCCTTGCCCCACATACCCTTCACTCACTCCTTATCAGGTATTCCTGAGACAGGAGCCACCAAAGAGGAGAGGAGGCAAAATAAACTTCTGCATCTCAGCTTGTTTCCCTCACACCTGAAGTCTGCCAGCTTCCACCCACATTGCACTGCTAAGTGCTTGAAGTCCTTCAGGCAAGATGCTAACCATCCATTAGCCCACCTCTGCAATCAATAAGAGCTTGCCTCTCCCATTGGTCAAGAGCAGCCTGGCCTCCTCCTTGGTCAGTTGCTGTTCTCTTCTCCCATGAGCCAAAGCCCCATTAAAGCTTTGCCTATAATGTACACACACTTGGCAGGGTCTCATTACTGTTGCTTCAGAGCCAAAAGACCCACATCTCCAGTAAACACATCCACTTCCTATTTAACCAAGGGCTTCCAGCAACGGATTCACAGAGTACACAGAGATTTTTTTTTTTTAAGAATTCCATACAGAAATAAAATTGGTAACTTTCAGCCAAGCTGAAGGAGAAGCTAGACACTCACATAACTGATCCCAAATTTTCAACTTTCTTCTCTCACTTTTTCGGTCATGTGATGCCAACTCCTGCTTCCTGGGTGAGCATTCACCTGGAGTTCTCTCAACAAATCCAGGAGTCTCAGCTGTAGTTCTTTCTGTGAAAGCACCCCTGAAGGGCAAGCCTCATTCATCTATCTAGAGGAAGAAGGTGTCTAGATGTCCCTTTCTGACCAAATACTTATTAGAGTCAGGCTGTATTTCTCCGTTTTCTCAGATCACGTATATGGGATTCCTTTTGCCTCCGCCTAGCAGGTCGCTCACACTTAACAACTTCAGCAAGATTGACGCAAGTTCTGAATGTTTACAAATTGTTCATCTCTTCCCTCCCAACAGTAGCCAGAGGTGCCAGTGGCCAACTACGAAGTGGGACTTTTTCCAGAGTATTGGTAGATGCTCCATCCAGGTGTGCACCGTATGCACGTGCCCACATTTATGGAATCCTCCATTGACCTGAATTCCACAGGTGGAGTGGAGGCTGCTGAGTAAGTTGGCTTAAGCCACAACCATAGTTGATCCTAGGGAGACGGGCTGACATGTACAACAGAGGAGGTATTTATACCTCTTTAGTCTGGTCCTCACCTAAAAATAGTTTACAGTAGCTTCCAAGTTAGACAGTTGAGCTCCAGGTGCAAAGAGTTGGGGGAGCATTTCAAGGTCTCAAATTCTTTGATACTCAGTTTCCCTAAGAATTGGAATGTGCAAAGGACCTGAGATAGTATCTAAGCCCTGCCCAAAGGTGGCAGTAACTTAACTTCCAGGTCACAAGAATTCCAATATTGGGTTTGGGAACATCATCACACAGCCACTGGTTTGTTTTTTGTATTTTTTTCCAAGAGAGGAAAGACGGACAGAGACTGGCAGGTGGAAACATTCACAGTGACATCAACCACAAAGCATCAACTGATCAGCTACTCTGTACTTAATGCTTTTCAAGGCACTTTGGCAACTAGAAAAGAGGAATCTAAACAGAGATGCAAATACTCAATGTGATCTCTCGGCCTGAATCACGTCATAGGTGCTTGTTAAACATTTGTAGCATCACATCCCATTAAACCATGATAATACTAGCCATTATTTACTGAATGTTTAGGGTATACCAGGGATCTTGTTCAAAGTTCCTCACATACATTTATCTCACTTGGTGCTAACCATGACTTGAGAGGCAGACACTTGCTGCTGTTTTTCAGATAATGTGACAGAAATGTGGAGAGGTCAAAGGCAAAGCCATACCCTGGATGAAGGGAGAGGCTAAGAATGTGCACTCAACCACAAGCTTGTAGAAGCCTTGAGAACGCACATATCGTGTGTGTGAATGAGGCACTTCTAGCTGAACTACATTTGTCAGATCAGGGCTAGCAAAGCCTGTGAACACTCACTCTGTCATTGTATAGCATACCCCTTTCCTTCCGAGGGCGCGGTGGGTGCAAGCACTGATATACAAAACCAAAGGCACTGCGGGGATGGGGCCACAAAGAATTTCTACACCATGGACATGGGGGTGATGCTTTTATCTGCTTGAAAGGGAAATTTAGAGCTAGACGGAGTTACTAGAAGGAGGAGCTTGAAGAAAACCTGGCAGCGTGCACACCACGAACATCAGCTGCCACCGTTGTGGCCACTGTGTCACCATCAGCTTTCAGTGAGGAGGAGAGTCCAGATTAGACCCCAAAGACTGACTGAGGTTTACAGGGATACTGAAGAGAGATGGCATCCCTAGATATCAGGACCAGAAATGTTTTCCAGCCTCCCGGTAAGCAGAATCTTTACATGAGCCCAAAACATTTGCACTGCTTCCTCTCAAATTATGGGTGGGGGTAGAGATGGCTCAGCGGTTAAGAGCACTGGCTACTCTTTCAGAGGACCCAGGTTCAATTCCCAGCACCCCCATGGCGACTCACAAAGGTTGGTAACTCCTGTTACAGGGGACCTGTCACCCTCACACAGACATACATACAGGTAAAACACCAATGGACATAAAATAAAAAATAAATTAATTGATTTTTGAAAAGGTGTTGTCTTGGGACCACCAACCCTAGGAAGGGCATCCCACCCTCCTGACACGTGGTAGGTCATCAGAGTCTAGGCTTTTCAGAACTACTGTGATTTGGATGTGTTTCCCAAGGACCCATTATGTCACGGTCCATGGTGGTTACTATGGGAGGGGGTTGAATCCCCTTGAAAAGGCTTGTAGGATGCTGGGCCTCCATCTCTCCTTCTCCTGCTTTCTGGCCACAAGGTGGGCAGTTCCCACTGCCACGTGCTTCTCAGTGCCAGGCACCCCACTAGAGGCTCAAAGCTATGGTTTGCCTAACCCTGGACAGGAACTTCTAAATCCAAAGGCAAAAATAAGTCTTTTCTCTGCATAACTTCATGACCTCGTTTATTTTGTTATAGTGCTAGAGAGCTGACTATTACCAGCACTGCATCCCAGGGGCCTAGTGGAGCCGCCCCTGCTGCAAGCCTGCTGCAGCCTGGGTCCCTAGGCAAGCACACAGCAGCCCTTTCCCCTCCCAGCTTCCCTCAGTCTGGCCAAGCTGTATGGGATTTGTGTGCTGTTTGCTGTTCTGCCCTTTTATTCTTGAAGCTGAAAGCTTTACTGGGTATTAAATTCCAGAACCAGACTGCTGTCTGTGCTCCTGGGTGAAGGAAAAAGAGGCAGGGCTTTAACACTTTGAAAAAGCAGAACTTGAATCATTTATGCTCAGGCACCACAGGAAGCCCTAAGCCAGTGTTAGGACAAGCACTGCTTCCAGAAGGAAAGAGTTGATTGTGGAAGCTGGGGTGTTGTTCTCACTCGCCGCCCCCCCATCAGCCCCCTAAGCCGCGCAAGCAAGATCACATGTGCTGGCCCCTTCATCACTAACGAATGCCCTGGCAGTGTGCGCTGTGGTGAAGTGAGTCAGCCTCACTACACAGGAACAGAGAAGAATCTGATCTTTCTGTTTGCTCAGTCCTGGATCTTATGGCTTCTTCAGCTTCAGCCTTGTGTATGTCCTGAGGAAGCTGGTGGCAGGCGGGCTGCCCTACTTGATGAAGCCCCATGGGTTGACAATGGATTCCAGTTACTTTTCCAGGCCCAAGCCCAGATGAGGACTGTGCAATGTCAGCGCTAAATAGCTCCTACCATTTCTTTCTTGAAGCCAGAAGCTCAACCCTTTCTTTAGAAAGCTTATAATCAGACAGCAGAATGCTTCCATTCAACAATGTTGCATTATTGTGCTAAAAGGGAGGAGAGACAGCAAAACAAGACCAAGCATCATGGACGTTAAGAGACTAGGTCTTTCTCTAAACCCAAGCACTTCCTCACTTCCTTATCTCCGAGCAGCTCCACGGATGTTCCAAATAGCACGCAGCTGTTGTTCCTTCTTACAGCTCAAGGATCTGGTCATGCCACATTCTAGCTGCTGGACTGCCCAGCCTCGAGGTAGCCGAGGCCCTGAAATACAGAATGTGGCTGCTTCCAGGGAAGTCTTGAAGGCACTAGTGTTATCCAGGTCATTAGCTGCCAGGTCCCTCAAAGGACCAAAAAGTCAGGTTTCAGCACGTCACACAAGATTCTGCCACAGCTGAGGGATGGATGTGCTTTCTGCTTTACTGACCTCACAGAGCTTTTGAGCAGTCATGCTGATGATGGCTGCTTGCTTGGCTGTAATCCTGGAAAGTAAGGCAACCTCTGTCACTAATGAACTGTGGGCACTGGGTTTTCAACTCCTTGACCTCCAGTGTTCTCATCCTAGACAGGAAACACTTGATGTCTCCTGTGATCGCCCCAACTCTGTGATCCTGGGTAAAATTTGTTTCAAAGACCATCATAAGTGTTTGCCCTGCCTGTTACCCAGAGCTGTGGGATAAGGCAGCTACCCAGACCCCAAGAACGTGGGCTAGACAGGGTACAGTGGAGAATGAGATATCCTAACACAATGCCAACAGCTTCCCTCGGGATCTAGGGTCAGACTCACAGGTGCACCAAGGTGTCATCCTCATCTGGGAAGCAGGTGTTCTCCAGGAAAGAACTCCCCGCCTGCTTCCTTACAGTGTCAGGCACAAGGGTGTTCCTCAAAGTTCCTAAAGAGCATTCACTGAATGCCCCCTTAGAGTCAGTCCAGAACTCTGGAGGTTAGAGAGTTAATGGATGACGTGCAAGACCAAGTGTCCCAGGGGTTGGAAGGGCAAGATCAGAGACCCAGATGTGGTGCAGGGCACAGGCGCTTGCCTGAGTCTGAGAGGAGTTGCCTGGTAATATCCAGGACAGGAAGCCCAGAGGGCTCAGTAAACACAAGAAGCTGACACCCAGGAGTACCGGGTACATGGGCAAGAGAAAGCCAGTTAGCTGAAAGTAGAGGTGTGCCAGGAAAGCATTATCCTGGGAGCTTGTGTCAAGGGCCTGCCCAGCTAGCCAGCCCTACCTACAGTCTCAGCTCATCTGGGAGCACAGCAGCTCATCTCCAAGCACAGCAGCTCAGAGCTGTCATGGCCCAGAGCCCTTTCCCTGACATGCACAGACAGGTTCCAGACAAATGGCCGTCACCCTGGGGAGGATGGAGGAGGAAAAACAAGTTGTTCTGGAGTTTGAGGATATCTGAAAGACTCTTCTCCTTACAAGGCCTGAGTTTTTCCCATAGCCAAGGAAGGATCTGAGGTCCGCAATCATAAGACACCCTCTACTCTGAAATTTGGGGATTCTATTATTTAACAACAAATAATATTCTTTTGTTTTACCTAGTATACTGTTCTGTGTTAGCCAGATTTAGTTAATCACTTTATAATGGATATAAATATCAAAACATCATGTAATACACTATAAATATATGCAACTTTTATCTGCCAATATCTTAAAGCTGAGAGGAAATAATTTTTAAAACAATAAATAAGAACAAAGTGGAAAGGGGCAGAGAAAAAGAAATGAGAAAGAAAAGTGTAAGGAAAGAAAAGATCAATTTGTGTTCTGGTGGCCATATAGGGAAGAAACTCCGGAGGTCCAGTCAGTGGCACAGAAGTAGTGGTCTGGCCTTTTTTTAAGATGGACAAGCTTTGGCACAAGGAACAGAACTCTTGGAGTGACACTCTTTGTTTCACTGATGAGAATTAATTTATCAAGACCCAGAACTTTCCTATAAAGCCTTCGCTCAGCTATAGATGCCCTGGATCATTTGGTGTCCTTCCATTTAAGCCTGCACATTGTGCCAAGGACACCTGGTACTTTGACCCTTACCCCAGGGAGTTCTGGACAGCTGATCCTAGAACCTCTGATTACATCATCAATAAAGGAAGCCAAGTTCATGGGCTTCTAGGATTGCCAAAGCCCTGTCGATCATGCCTAAGTGGGGCAGGGCCAGCCCAGGCAGGAGGATTAATGACAGTGATTGAATATTTTATAAGGGGAATATTGTGTATTTTCCAAAACCAAATGGAATGTCATTTTTCTCCCCAAGAAAGATGGGGACCGTCACTGTCCTCGTTTCCCATTCAGACCACATACTCTATGGCAAACAAGATGAATGAAACCAGAAGTTTTCAGGAAAGGGAGAGAAGCAAGAGAGAAGGAGAATTCCTCACTTCCTCTCCACCAGCTCCACCCCACATGGCTGCCTCCACCATAACTCATTAGTTGAACCTCCATTAACCTGGACCACTTCAGCTGCCTCCTGGGGTGTACCCCTTTCCCAAACCCCAAGCTTGTCTTTTCAACAGGGAGGTTAAGTCAAAATGCCACCTAACCTGTCCCTCCTTTTCCAGGAAACACAGAGAATCAGATATAAAGACCATGTCTCCAACTCTTCCTTGAGTTCTTAGTTCAAGCTCTCATTTATTATTGTTGTTGTTGTTGTTGTTGTTATTATTATGATTTATGTGTGTGCACATGTGTGTGTGTCATATAAAAAGGACATATACACAGGGAAATCAGAGGGCAATTTTGTGACGTTTCTCTGTGACTCAGGGTTCTCACACTGATGTAGGTTCTGGGTATCAAACCTTGGTTGCCAAATTTGCTCTGCAAGCACTTTTACCCACTGAGCCATCTCACCACCCCCACTACCGCCAAGCCCTCCCAATTTCTTCAGGAATTCCTTCCTTCAGTCTAACTGAGGCCCATGTGCTCTAAATGTTGACTTTTGTGGAGAAAGAAAGGTAAGTGGCCACCCTCCTTAGGGAGGAAATTCTACCTGCTCTCAATATGCAAGTCTCTGGAACGAAAGTGCTTCTGAAGACCCGATCGAGCATCGCTGCCTCCGAAGCCAGGCTCTTGAACACATCACTGACCTGTGCAAGTGGTTCTGTTTGATTAGCCCTGGGATGGTGAGAGGCCGCTCTTTGCTCGCTGCACTCTTGCGTGCCGCAGGGCCACCCACAAGCTCCACTGCTTTGCATTTGCCCTACAATCTTTCATGCCAGTTGACTTCTCATCTCCAAATCCCTTTTCACATTAAACACAAACCCACACACTCTGTCCCATTTTCCTTTGAAATAAATCATAAGCCCATGCCAGAAACGACTCAGGGTGTTCTCTGGAATTTGTAAACAGCATTAAAGTCTTGTGGGAAATGTCACAGAGTGTTGGGCTGAATTTATTAAGTAATTTCTCAGCTTAAAATATATCTTTCCAGCCCGCTGTCTGACAACGTTTACCTCTAATGGAATTTTATCCACTCTTGATCACTAAGCACAGTCTCATCCAAGAGTTCAGATGCCCAGGCTGCACTCATCCTGTTAGGCTCTCAGTGGGAGAGCTTCATACTCACTGCCCAGGCCCCTTCCTTCCACAAGTGGGTTGTGAGTGCCTAACCAGGCTCTGTTCTCAGGACGTCAATGTGTCACCAGTCAGCATGCACACGCATGTGGCCAAACTGAGGACCAAATAGGTTGTAGCTACAGTCAGCCCACACCAGTGGCCGTGTCTGAGAAAAGGTCTCCACAACAGCCCTTGGCTCCGACCTTTTCTGAACATAATATTTAAAATAAAAAGCACTATTCTCTGTACAAAATAGCTTCAAGACACATCCTTTAAATTGGCATTCCTTCTCCAACCAATTATTGGCCTTAAGTCCTTCTTAGTAGAAAGGTTGACATCATCCTTGGGTGATTTTGACCTCCAGTCTCAATTGGTCAGTTAAGTTCCACATCTATAAAGAGTAACTTTTTATTCAAATTTATAATGAAGAGCATAAACTAAGAGGCTGTCCTCTTCGGTCTTTCCTAGATCACCTCCAGGTTACTGTCTTCTGTAACCTCAGACCTGTGGCCTCAAGGCCCATCCTAACCAGGGCATGGAGTAATACATTTGTCAGACCAGCCCTGTAACCATAAGGTAGAATGTCCAAGGTAGTTAATTCTAAACCTCTCACACCTCTGAATGTAGGCCTTCTCTATCATGCAATACAGGAAATGTAAGACGCTGGTCAAAATGTCTGCCGTTTGGGCTGGAAAGATGGCTCTGTGGGTAAAGGAGCTTATTGCCAAGCCTCGAAACCTGAATTTGAACGCTGAGTCCCACATGGTCAAAAATGTCCTCTGTAAGTTGTCCTCTGACCTCCACACAGTCACTGTGCATGTGAACACAGACACACACACACACACACACACACACACACACAAGTGTTATGGCTCAGGCAGCACACATATCCAGAAATGACAGTCTTGGTTCTGGTGGTTGGATAAAAGCTAGAATTCCTCCCCCAACCCCAGGAACTTGTAAAACGTGTTCCTATCTTCCATTCCCTTACCTCTGGTAGAAGGGACATATAGTTCTCCATTGGCATATATACCTGTGGTTGCTTATCAAAGTCCATGCTGGCTTCCAAGATCCTTTGGCCCCTACTCACAAGTATGTTATAACCTGCTTAACCTGATTAAACTCTATAGCCCCACTGCTAAGACCTACTATGGCTCCTCTGTTAACACCTGCTGTGTAGCCTTTAGCATATCAGAAGCCATTTTGCCTCCAAGTCTCCATTTTGAGTATAAGAAAATAAATTTAAGTTCTCAGACCCTACATGCCTGAGAACAGGATACAATTCAATAGTTCACTACTTGATGCTTAGAATAAAACAATAGATAGTTTGCTTGAGTTAAAGATTAAATGTATGTTCTATTAGTTAAGACCGCAACATCCTGCTATGTTCCTTACTCCCAGAAAGCTAGAAAGCCCTCAAGAGCCCCCCTACCCTAAATCCCAGCCAATCAGCTTGAAGTTCTTTGTCCAGCTACCTAGGTGCAATACAATACACTTGGAACAAAATCTACTATGTTTAGCTAGTCAAAATGATGTGATGCTGTGTTGTTCCCTTCCCCCACACTTCCTAAACCTGGTTACCTGGTTGTTACTGCAGTTTTTCATATATAAAGACTGTCTTAGAAACTGCCAGGGTCATAGTCTGGTTCCTGAATCCAGGGCTGTGGCCCTGACTGGTCAGTCTTTGTTCAGAATTCAATAAACTTCCATCAGTCTGAGTCTGGTGTCCGAATGGTCAGTGTGTGGCTATTCCTTAACCCATAACAATCTCAAAGCCCATGCTAATATCCTGCCCATCTCAGTACACAGACTTCTCTCCTCTGAGATACCCATTGTTCTCTATATAATGGCAAAATTTTCTCCCCCTAGCCCCACTGTTACCTTACAGATAGCAGTGGCTATATCCAGTTTGTTCCCTTTTCTCTCTGTTCTGGACTCTTCTAAATGTCCCTGGGTGTTATCTCTTTCCTAGCCACAATAAAAACCTTTCCCTTAATCATGGAGCTGCCATTTTGGTGTTTTCTTTGCTGTGTCCTCACATACAGTAAGTTAAATCGTTTTCAGAAATCTGCAATCTGGAATTCCATTGTTGGAATGTCAGTTTTGCCATTCACTTGCTAGATGATCTTAGACAGAGTTGTGGCTTAAATGTACACCCAAGACTTTCATGTTCTGGAAACTTGATAGCCAATGTAAAAGTTCTAGAAAGTTCTGAGACCCTTCCAAGGCTGGATCTAACAGGAGGTGATAGGTTCAAAGCAGACATAGTGAAGAAATTACTGCCATTTTTGAGAAGTAGGTTTGGGGCTTGTGGAAATGGCTAGGTCCTGCCAGCGCAGACTGTTATGAAGAACAAGTATGGCCTCTCCTGTATCTGTTGCTTCCTGTCTTATCACATGACCTCCATCTTTCCCCTCTATTTCTCTGCTGCTAAGGGCCTTCACTAGACACTAACACTGCTGTTTGGACTTGATTGTGGAGCAAACAAATTTTTCAAATTATGTATTACCAGAGTCGGGTACTGTATTGTAATAACACAAAGGGACAGGATGACATATTCCACCAATTTCTTGCCTCAGTGTCCTTAGCTATATGATCATGATTATATTAGTATCTAGTTCATAGGGTTATCTTGAAAATAAAAATATTATGTATAAAATGTCTAGAATAATACCTGGTTCTTAGTCTTGAATAATTATCAAGCATAGTAAGAAATCATTATTTGTGACCATTAAAATACCTGTTATTATTTTCTTGTCTAACTGTCTTATACCCTTGACTGTTTTCTCCTAATTAGATATCCCAGGTCCTTAGACCCTAATTAATTGCTTCTGCTGAGAAGAAAATTTGAACTGGGTTGCAGCTCTTCTTAGGGTAACCCTGCTTTAAGGATTTGAAGACAAGGTCAGTAATCAAAGGATTTACATTTCTGTGGAGAAGGTAAAAGCTGCCTAGCTTCCCTCCCAAGAGACTGCAAGGAGGCCCCTGCTCACCCAGGCCAGGCCAGGCCAGGGGCTCTCCTGTGCCTTTGTGGAACCCAGAGAACTCACAGTCTCTGGGAAACTGAAGCTTGTTTCACTAGCCAATCCCAGAACAAAAGTTGTTGGCAGAGTTGTTGGCAGTGGCTCACTGCTGGGGGGGGGGGGGTTCACTTTTCTTAGGGGATGGCCATGAGCCTGCAAAAGAGCCACATCCATGACCACTAACTGGACTCAGTGGTTATTTTTTTTTAAAAGGAAGAAAATATGAAGTTGAACAGGAGATGTGTTGCAGGGTGAGGGGAGTTGGGAGGAGGGGCTGGGGGTGTGTAATCGGGATGTACTGTATACATTTATGAAATTTTCAAAACTCGAATTTTGAAAGTTACATGTTACAAGTCTTTGTATCTTTCCTGGAACCAGTTACAGTCCAGCACATCTTTTCTCTGTTCTAAGAATTATACCCACAGAACAGATGAGAGAAGTCAGGTGTAGTAGCACACACTTGTGCTCCCAATACTTTAGAAAGGGGGAAGGAGGGCCACTAGTTTGAAATGAGTCTCTATGAAGGGGGTGGAGAAGGAAAAGCATGTAAATGTGCTGAAAAAGGGCTTTATCCAGGGCTCAGTTTGAACTCTACTCAAGAGAGTCCCCAGTCTTCTGTTTGATCACATCACCTTAACATAGTGCTGTTAATTACACCATGACTCTCTTTACATTTTAATATAGGGAGATGTGGGTGGCATCCATTTCTTGAGATTTAGAAATTTCTCTAAACACACTGAAAATACATTTATAAACTCACATTGGGTTAGTTATGTGTATCCTAGTAGTTTGGTTTGGTTTTCTTTCCCTCGGCCAATGGCTTTAGAACCATTCAACTGAAGTCTAGAGGATATTTTGAGTCAGCTAAAAGACAAAATAAACCATGCAATTATTAATTTGCTTCTTGCTTTGTGTTTTTAAATAAATGCAAAGAATTATGAGCCCATTTAAAATATTCATTCTGCCTCTTAAGTCCCAGTTAAAACATCAGAATGAAAGAATGTTCCTACATGTTACAGCAAGGGCTCAGGTGGCTGGGGAGGCAGACAGCTCAAGGAACCCAAAAGAGGAAGCCTGACCTGGGAAAGCTACCTCAGGGCTGTAAAATCCAACAGTTAATGAGCAAAACTACAGAAACAGCAGTGAGCAGGCAGACAGGAAGGAAAGTCAAGAGCAAGCAGACCAGGGCTGAGCATAAACCAGGGATTAATTGTAAATGAATTAAACCCACCAGCTCAAATTAAATAGGCAATTTCAATTTGACATTTACTAGTATGTTTTGCTTGTTACCATTTTGGTGTGTGTGTGTTTGTGCTCTCAGAGATGATTCTATTTGTGTTTTCTTTAAATTTGTTAAGAAATTCCCATTTCTGGAGCCAGAAAGATAACTCAGCAGGAAAAAGCTATAGCCTTGAAAGCCTGGCATCCTGAGTTCAATCCCCAGAATGCCCATAAAGATGAAAGAGATAAATGACTCCACAGAGTTGTCCTCAGACCTCCACACTCATTCTGTGGCACACACACACACATATACACAGTGTATACACAGACACACACACTAAAACTAAATAACCAGACACATAAACTTCTTGCCTGGCATGTATGAAGCTCTGGGTGTGATCCCAACACAATTTAAGCTCAGTGTGGTGGCTCTGGTGTCAGCACTCAAAAGGTGAAGGCAGAAGGTTCAGAAGTTCAAGGTCATCTCTGAAGAAGGAAGGAAGGAAGGAAGGAAGGAAGGAAGGAAGGAAGGAAGGAA
>NW_026585685.1:5813177-5830708 GCF_907164565.1 Psammomys obesus | reverse complement strand
GAAGGAAGGAAGGAAGGAAGGAAGGAAGGAAGGAAGGAAGGAAGGAAACCTAACAGCTCCTAGGTATGGTGGTGGAGGAGATTTATTGTAGATCTTTGGGAGAGCATAGCCAGAGGCAGGAACATCTGGGAGAATCCAGAGTGGACATGACCAGACTGAGCTGTGCCATGTGAGGAGACAGGGAGGGGAACGGAGAGGGAAGAGAGGGGAACCACCTGCAACAGTTGGGAGGCCCAAAGTACAAAGAGGGTGGGTAACCAAAATGGTTGGATTATATAGGGAAGAGCAGCCTGGCACCTGGGCTGGAGAGTTCAGGGTAGGGAGTGGGGGATGCCAGCCAGGAAGGCCTGTAACAGGTAAGGACTGAGAATCTGTCAACCAGCATCAACTTTGAGATGTTAAATAGGCACCTCAGTCATCTGTCCCAGGTTTGAAACAAGCCTAGGTAGAACCCTGTCTTTTAAAAAGTCATGTGAGATTTGCTATCTGTATAGTTGATTTTGTAGGTCATAGTCCTGGCAAGCTGTTCTCAAATCATGTTGTATACCGGAGTCTCTGGGAATCTGAGGCAACTGAGCACACATGAGCCTTGTGCTCATGAAACTTGAGAAGCGCAATCTAGAAAGCAAGTTGCTTTCTTCTTACACTGTCTGCTCAGTGCTCTCTCTAACTTCCGTCTTTGTTCACACTTGGAAATCCATGAACATCTGAGGAAAGAAAACAGGGTAATATGGGAAGGGAAAAAAAAAAAAACCTAAAGGTGTTGTCCTGACCCTCAAGTACTTACCTGGAGAACCTAACAAGCTGCAGAGGCTCAGATCTGAAAGTTAATTAATCTCACAAGGCAATCAGTGCAAACGCTGAGGCCATGCTGTATATCCAAACTGCTACAGCTAGGGTTGTAGGACCAGGGAAAACTTTGTGATTCAGGTAAGTCTTGAGCAAGCCCTGAGGGATGGGCACAGATGATTACTTGAGGGTAGGTGGACAGGGTGAGGGAAGGCAGCATTGGAGGATGTTGAGCAATGATCTGATCAGGTTCCTCTTTGCTGTAGTAAGATGCTAATTAAGATTGCCTTTAGTTCCCACAGGCACTATCTAGTTAAAGCTCAAAGAGGTGGAATTAAAAAAGAAAGAGAGTCCATAAAATTTAGTACCAACTTAATTTTTATTCATTGTGAATCAATGCAGAAACCAGAATAGACCTAACACGTCATTGTGGAGTGGGGTTTGGAATCACAGCACACTCTTGTCTGGAATCAGAAAGATAATAAAACTAAGGAGAAAGTACCAGGTCTTCTACCCCATTGGTGCATGTAGCTCTCTTCTTGGCATCTACTTGCAGAACATCTCCAGGAACAAGAAGTCATAAAACCTAGTGGGTGCAGAAAAAATCAAGCCTACATCCTCTATAGCGTATTTATGCTCAGTACAATCTCTGGTCCTGAGTAACCAGGACGTTGGTGTCACAGTACAGAGCCCCTCCTTATCTACTTGTAACCCTTCTCACATGGGAAGAATCCACAGGACTGAGAGATATGCATGGCCATCAGTGTTTGGAGTTCTCCCTCATAGATGGTTACTGTAGAGACCAGAAACACTGAAATTCACCATTTGTCATAGGCCTTTTCTCCAGGATTGTATCCCAACATGGACAGTCTGCACTCTCAGGGCTGAAAGATGCTTTGGGGAAGGCTTTGGGGAAATGGTATGACTGGAGCTTAGACAAATGGGGAAAATTCAGGAGGGAGGAGGGGAAGCAGTGGAGTCAGGAAAGGAAATGAAAAGGAGTTGCCTAGTGGAACTCAAATGTCTCTATTTACCTTGACTGCACAATGCTAGGGAAGAATATGTTAGGTCCAGGAATCTCTGAAAGAAGACCTCAGACTCTGGTGGTATGCAAAATCAAGCGGCATTTATTCTGGAGAAATTGCCAGCAGGCTGAGGCCACCATTCCATAGAACGGCAATCCTAAAGTGAACATCCAGGCTTGACAGGTAGGGGATTTCCCTAGTGTGATTAGGTAAGCTTTTCATTGCTTGGTTGGTGCTGATCTAGGAGATTGGGAAGGGAGTGGATCTTCATGGAGTGCCCGGATAACAAGGCGTAGAGTGCTAACACAAAGTGCTCAGGTGAAAATATCATTTTAAATAGCTAGACAACGTGTTTCTAACTAACCTTTAAATTGATTGGCCAAGTGCTTGGGGACTTTTCAAAGCAGTTACTAGATTATTGTTTCTGATTTTCAGGTATCTTGTTTCCATGGACATCTTGTTCCATGTTCTGAGAAGTAGAAAGATATCTAGCAACTGTGAGAACATTACCAGGAAACGGAACCCCAGGCCTGCAGTATCTTATGAAGCCTATCATGGCAGCGCAGCTGCTGCGGCCCAGCTACTTGGGCCCTTCACACCAAAGAGCGTCAGCTTCTTACGGATCACGGGATCACGACGGCTCCCTACCATAGTGATTTGAAAGAGAATGACCCCCATAGGCTCATATATTTGAGTGCTTGGTCCCCATTGGTGGAACTCTCTGGAAAGGATTAGAAGTATGTATCACAAGCATGTATCATTCCACATTCTCTCTCTCTGCCTCATTCTTGTGGCTCAAGATATGATCTCTCAGCTACTGCTCCAGCATTATGTCTGCCTGCTACTATATTCTCTGCTACTATATACTCTCATGGTAGCAAGGGACTCTAACCTTCTGGAGACATGAGCCCCAAATTATGTTATCTTGGTCGTAGTATTTTAGCACATCAATAGAACTGAGCATTTTACTCCATCTCAAGAGAGAAACCTGAGCTTCTCTCCATCCTCAGATTGTAGTAACCCATGTTGTGGAAAAAGTTGGGAAATTTTCTGTAAATGCCTAAGCAAGCCTTTCTTGTCTTTCCTGGACTCCACTTGCTTGACTCCTTCACCTTTTCTTTTCCTTTTAGGGATCAGAAATCAAATATCAAAGTTTTTCTACCCTACTGTGGTTTTCATCTGTCTGTGGATTCAGTTCAGGAGAAAAAGAAAGAGAAGAAGGCTGCCTTTGGCCATAGATCTAACCTTGTCTTCCAGCACAGAAACAGTCCTGGGTTTCCCAGGACACACCAGCATCCCCTCAGGCATGTGCAGCTGGACAGGTAACTCTAGCAGAGACAAGCCTAAGATGTGCAATGGGGAGTCCATGGGTAATAAGGCAATTGAGAATAAAAAAGAAACAGGAAACAGTCTTCATTTAGGGGAGAAGGCAGCTAGAACAAGGGGTAGCACACCATGGACAACCATAAAGAGCCATCTGGATGGCAGCTGTAGAGGAAACAGCTGGAAAGTGGCAGGAGGAGACAGATTGGGCCTTGAACCAGGAGCTAGATGTTAGGGACCTGTTACTAGAGGGAAGTCACCTAGGCCTTGGAGCAAAGAGAGAAAATGCTTCAGAGAACCTAACAGCACCTCCAGTGGGGAGGGATAACTTTCTTTGGAGGGAGACACGGGAAGCTAGAGGAAAGGCCCAGCATTCCAACCAAGAATGGCCACAAGGTTCAACCTCCACTAGACTTGGTTAAAATGTATTAACAACCCTGCTGAAAGTTGTTCCTATCCACATATACTTTGAAACCCAAAGCTCCTCCCCGGTGGGCAAGGCTCTGTGGGGCTCAGCTGGATGAACAGAGGGGCGCTTGCAAGCCACAGTGGAACCAGTGTGCACAGCTAGACATGTATGCTCAACGTCTAAAACCAAATCTGATGTTCCTAGTTCCTGTAGCCAGAAGTCACAGAGGTGCCCAGAGGGGAAAGGCAGGTGCTGTCAGAGGCCCTGTCCTTTCAGGCATACTTTTATTAATCTGTATTAAGTGACAATTTGGCAGTGAACGGGTTATTTTTAATCTTCCCATCTCTGCCTTGGCCTGATTGAAAGCAGTACCTTTGGATATGCAAAAACTACACATTGGAATTAATAAAACTATACATTTGTGGAGTTGTATGCTAAAAACTAGAAAGATAGGTTAATATACAAGGACAGGAAAGTGGGGGAAGTGAAGGACAGAATGGAATGCCTAGGTGGGGTCTTGTAAGAGAAGACATCATTAGAGAAAGAGCCAGCATAAGGGCTTAGTGAGTCAAGGCACCCTGTCCATAAGCCTGGCAACGCGTGTTGTCCCTGGGACCCACATGGTAGAAGGAAAAAACAAAATCCCACACGTTGCACATGTAAGCCATAGCACGTGTGTGCACGCAAATAAGCAAAATTAGTATACATTTTTAAAAATGAAAGAAGGACCTAGGGAGACAGCTCAGCAGTTAAGAGCGCCAGCTGCTCTTCCACAGAAGAGCAGGGTTCAATTCCCAGCATCCACACAGCAGGCCCCAACCCTCCACAACTCTATGCCAGAGGATGCAATGCCTTCTTCTCGCCTCCACAGGCACTGCACACACGCTGTACCGACAGAAATGCAGGCAAACACATACACACACAATGGAAAAATAAACACATTATTTTAAAAGAACTTTTAGATTAAAAAAAGACAGATAGAGCAACAGGAAGCTTTTTTTAATAAGAGAAAAAGAAGAAAGGGAAGGGTGAAAAAAAGAGGAAGGGGAAAGGATAGAGGGTGGGAGGGAGGGAGAGGAGACAGGACAGGGAGAAATAAATGGGCGCAGGGAAGAGAGAAAACATAGATGTTCTGTAAGTAAAAAAATATCCTCATCCGAAACAAGGATGTTTTCAGGTTTTCACTCAACCGCTTTGCTGGGTGTTTTGGTTTTAAAACCAGAAGGCAATGTCCAACAGCTGTTTTTATAGCCTCTGTCGCTTTCTCAAAACTACCCTGTGCTGTCTGACAGCATATAGCACACTAGTGGCCAGGCATTCTGGGTAGTAGGTGGGCAGAATCTGCAGGCAGTGCAGTGAAGATCATGCCTGGCGACCAGCTCTCCCTTTAGAGCAGAAACCCCAGAACCAGGACCCCTGGGAACACTACTGGGGAGAGATGAGCAAACAGTCCCAGCAGGACATTGCTTTCCCAATGTCAAGAAAACTCTAGGAATAATCTTCCCTTGGTAGAAACACGACAAAACACAGACTTAGGCTCCAATTTGGCCACGAGTCAGTTGATTCACTGCCAAGTCTCAGTTTCTCCATTAACAGATTGTCGATATTATACATTGGGGTTTTTTATGTGAATTAAGTGACAAAATAACATGGCACAGAAACTGAATAGTCTTTCCCTCAGTTAATATGCTTTTTTAATATTGTGGGAAAACAAACAAACCTAAATGCACAGATGCATGGGGGATATGGGTGCATGGGTTCATAGTGCGTGAGTGCTTGGATTTGTGGGTGTGTGGGGTACACGGGTGCATGAGTGCATGGATGTGCAGATGCACAGATGCATGGATGGATACTAGAGAGGAGATGGAGATAGAGTTCCGGGAAGCATTTCAAATAAATTTTTGGTTTCTGATAAATATAAAAAGGTGCTTTTTATGTCCCCATGACAGTAGCAAAGCTACTTGGGAGTCACAGAGGCAACTCTCTTTCCACTTCCCCTCTCAAACAACCCCCTCAGAAGTACTACTCTGAATAACTGTCGTTCCAAGGGACCCCAAGGCCCAGACTTCTTCCCAGTGGCCTATTTCCTCCTGAAAGCTACTGCACAACTTTGTGGTGATGTGTCTGCCCTGGGGTGGGAGTGGTGCTACCGAGGTGAGAAGGTCTGAGGGTCTCCATAGCAGCACTGTGAAAGAGGAGAAAGCGGCATTATCTGCCTCTCTCACATGGCAGCATGGTCAAGAAAAGGGGTCAAAGGTCAAGAAACCTAAGTTTAGCTTATCCTCACAAGATCACTGTTTTCCAACAGACACATCCCAAGGCTCTGACCAGCTCATCAGCATCTTTATCTTCAGCAGCAGCACCCCTGCCTTCATTATCAGCAAGTACCCTTGTGTTCAGCACTCTCAACCCAGAGCATACCATCCCAGAAGACAAAGTGAGTCTCTTCCACAGAGCATAGAGAGTCCTGCCATTCCCCTCTCCTGATGGGCACTTTACTTGGTTGCCTAAAACCATGGCCCAGGTCCAGCCTGCTTCAGGGAGGTCTCAGAGCCTGTTTTCCCCACCATCTGTACCAGGTCTACTCCCAGCTTCCAGGGCCTAGATCCTAAGAGCTAAAAGTGATAAATCAAGCCAACAGACTGTTAAAACAAATATACTGTGTCCTCATACCTCAACAAACACACTTTTATAAGCCTGGGGAGTTTAAATATAGAATTCTTGGGCTCCTTGGAGCTCTGCACTAGAGTGGGGAGCCATGGGGAAAGATGATTTCTAGCCTGCATCCCACACTCCATCCCACCTGTTCCCACACTGAGCTCTCTCACCCTAGAGAGACCACACACACTCACACACACACACACACACACACACACACAGAGGCAGATGCCCAAGCTCTGTCCCACCCCATTCACAGGGTCAGTCTTTAAAAGACTGCTGGAAAAAGACTTATAAGGGCATGAGAAGCAGGCTTAGGACCACTTAGCAAGGAACCATAAGTTCTGAGTATACAAAGTAAAAGGATACTAGCCCACTCAAGCAAATGGCTCTGGCTGGCCTTGCCCTTCTCCGTTGTCCCTCTGGGGAAAATAAATCTCCTTTGTGCTGAAAACTTGGTTTTGGGGTTCCTGAGCCAATAATGATCTCTACACAAAGCGTGTATGGAAAGGAGGCCCGGGTCCTCCTATGTTTGGTTGTTTTTCTAGCTGCTGTGAGAAAAGCAACTTGAGGAAGAACGGGTTCCTTTTGGTTCATGGCTTGAGGGTACAGTTCATCATTAAGGCACGATGGCAGAGCATGAGGTGACTGGCCCCACTGAATCCAGAAGAGAAGCAAAGAACAAGAATGTTGGTGCTTAGCCCACCTTCTCTTTTTATTTCGTCTGGTCCCCAGCCTACCGAGTGGCATCACCCACATTGGGAGTGGACTTTTCCCTCCTCATTTAAACCATTCTAGACAACATCTAGGTGGTTTCAAATCCAGGCACACTCACAGTGGAGATTAAACATCAGAGACCTTAGACAGGTGTCCCAGAGGGGGTCAGCCATTTGCTGTACCTTCCTGGATCCAAGGATTCCTTTCCTTTTGGAGATAGTAATGGCAGAGAAGGAGACAGCGAGCAGGCCCAGAGCACCAGGCCCCCAGCCACACTGTCCTTGCCATCAGTACCCTCACCAGCTTTTCATCAGTGTACTCCCAGTGCCATCCAAGGCAGCAAAGACATCCCTCAAATTTGCTCCCTGCCTGGGCCTTGCTGTGCACCTCCAACCAGAAGCACAGAGACTCAAGCCTAAAGGCCTGTGGAAAGGAACTACAAAGGACAGATTGAAGGAGACCTTACGGAAAGGAACTACAAAGGACAGATCTTATGCGAAGCTTGGCAGAGCTGGGATTCCTCAGAGAGGTCCCATTTTTAAGAGACAACCTCCCCCCCCCCGCCCCCCCACCGCCACACACCAGCACCAGGTTTAATGGCGAGCTTCTGCTGCGCTTTTCACGGCGTTGTGGCTCTTAATAGGCTCCCTGCGCTCGGGGCCCACGCTGCCTCAGAGCAGCTGCTGTGCTGCTCCAAGGAGTGCAAGAGATCCTCAGCAAACCACCCTGCCAGTGGCTCTCTCAGGGAGCCATCACAACACACCCTGGAACTGGCTTCCAAGGAAGCTTCGCGGTTTAGCGTAATTCCTTAGCTTCACAGCTGCTGCCTGGATGAGAGGGAGCTGGGGAAGACAGTGCCAAGCCACTCAAGACTCTCAGGAGCACCCCCCGCCCCCCGTCTTCACTGGGAGAGAGCAAGCCCTGACAATGTGGGCAGGGGCCCCACAGGTGTCTGGCTTCATCTCCAGCCTGGCTTCACCTCCAACGCAGAGGCTGTCGGCCATTTGCGCTGACCTTGAGAGAGAGAGAGAGCTGCCAGCTGGAAAACTCAGGAAAAGATTCAGATCTTCAGAGAGGCTCAATCCCCACCGCATCAGCCACAACTGAGTGAATTTCATCAGTGCCTCTATTTGCCTTTCTGTGGAATGGAAACCTATACTCAGTGCTGTGTCAATTTTTAGAATCCTAAATATTTACTTAAGAGCTGTGGAGTCTAAGCCAGTGGTCGTGGCTCACGCCTTTAATCCCAGCACTCTGGGAGCCAGAGGCAAGCAGATCCCTGTTAGTTTGAGGCCAGCCTGGTCTACAAAGTGAGTTCAGGACAGTCTAGGCTACATAGAGAAGCTCTGTTCCAAAAAACAAAAACAAAAGCAAACTAACAAAAAGAACTGTGGGTTCCCAGCCAGTATCATCAGCACTTCTAAGGGACTCCTAAGAAGTTTAAATGTTTTCACCATAAACCTTATTATGGTCAGCAGGACAGTGAGTCCAGCCCATAGACACCAGGTAGAACACCTGGCATAAGAAAGATGCCAGGTGGTCCATGCCTTTAAACCCAGCACTCAGGAGGCAGAGACAGGCAGACCTCTTAGTCCAAGGCCATCCCAGTCTACGGACTGAGCTTCAGGACAGCCAGGGCTACACAGAGATACCCTGTCTCAAAAAAAAAAAGAAAAAAGAAAAGAAAAAAAAGAAAAAGAAAAGAAAGAAAAAGGAAAAGGAAGGAAGGAAGGAAGAAAAAAAGGAAAGAATGGAGGAGGAAGGAGAAGGAGAAGACAAGGAGGAGAAGGAGGAGGAGGAAGGACGGTGCTCTAATGTTATTTGAAGGGTTCTTGCTGATCTTTAAAACCTCTGGATGAACTGCTCTGTCCTGAGCACAGCCTGTCTTCCTTCCTTATGTTGCAGAGAACCAGGCCACTGTTAACTTCTAATGGTCAGGAGACCTTCATTGGCCCTAAAATATGGAACAACATAGCACCTCTTTCCCACCCCACCTACCTTATTCCCAAAGAAAACCCAAAGCATTGACGGGCTGGTGTAGTGGTTCTCAACTTGTGGGTCACAACCTTTCTGGGGGTCACATATCAGATATTCTGAATGCCATATATTTACAACACAATTCATAATGTAACCGCAGCAAAGTTACAGTTATGAAGTAGTAGTGAAAATAATTTTGTGGTTGGGGTCACCGCAACATGAGGAACTGTCTTGAGGGGTTGGAGAGTAGGAAGGTTGAGAACCACTAGGCTAGTGTATTGGGAACTTGTCTCCTTGCAACAAAACACATGACAAAAGCAGCTTAAGGGATGCAGGGTTCATTCTGGGTCATAGTTCCAGGGGATACATCCATTATGCAGAGAAGGCATGGCAGCGTTCACCCCGCAGCCAGTGAGAAAGCAGTGAGAGCTGAATCCTTGCGCTCAATTTGTCTGTTACTTTTTAAGCAGTCCGAGGGTCTCACCACCTCAACCAGCCTAACCTTGATAATCCCTCACAGACATGCCCAGAGAGTTGTTTCCATGGTGACTGTGGTCCCATGGATTTGACGATGAATACTAGCTGCCATGGCTAGTGGTTTTTTTTTGTGTGTGTGTGTGTGTGTGTGTGTGTGTTTTCTTTTTTTTTTTTATGGTTAGGGTTCTTATGCTTGCATCTTGGCTGGTTGCTGTTGATAAACAGACCTTTTTAGAGCAGCTTCAGGCTCCGAGCAAAACTGAGCAGAAAGTGCACGATGTGCTCTGGACTTCCCAGCTACCCAGAAGCACAGCCTACCTCGCTGTCATCATCATTCCCTAGAACAGAAACGTTTCCTTCAACCAGTAATTCTACCCTCTATCACCCAGGTTCCACAGCCGACACTGCGGTTTGCTCTTGGGATGATAAAACTTACGGGCTTGGGGAAATTCACAATGACATATGTCCAGTGTTACACAGAGTGGTTTCACTGCCCTAAAGATCTACTAGGCTTCCGCCTACTCCCCAACCACTGATGACCGGAGTGTTTTTACTGTGTTGTAGTGTTGCCATTTGGGGAGTGTGGAGGTTTGCATAGGTATATCCCCCCCCCCATAGAATCATGTTTTTGAAAGCTTGGCCCATAGGGAGTGTCACTCAGGAGAGTAGGCCCTGCACCTTGGGGAGCCCAGTAGAGATGGCCCTGATGATAAGGGCACTGGCGAGCCAGCACTGAGTGTGTGAGAGCAGGAGAGCTGTCCCAGCCCCTCATAGACAGCAGCATTTGGGAAAGTAGGCCACGTGCCTTGACTAGGCAGCACAGAGAAGCTGGCCCTGGAGGGATGGGTACAGATAGGCCAGCCCAAGGGCATGAGAGCAAGCCAACTGACCCTGCCTCCTGCTGATGGCAGTATTAGGTGGCCTAGCTGAAGCAGTGCTGGAGAGCTCACCCTGGTGGTGTGGATAACGGAGAGCCAGTGTACTGACCAGCTTAGCTACCACGCAGGCCCAGATCCAGGGCTCTGAGTTTGAACACCCCAAAATTTATATCATTTGCAAACATTTGGAGTGTGTGAAAAAGCCAGTCCTACTGCTCCAAAGCTGCAGGATCTCCATGACACAGGGCAACAACAGGATAACTGGAAAGAGGTCCAGTGAGAATACAATATCAATGATGTCACAGAAGCCAGAGACCTCAAACCAGACCACTGATTCATTGCAACAAACGTTTGCAAGTGAAGATGTGTGGACAGATGGATATACTGTGACCTACTACAGCTTCCACGATGAGATGTTTTCTATGCTTTGTGTTTCCAGTTTCTGTTTCTGTTTTTGTTTTGTTTTGTGTTTATGTGTGTGAGTGTGTGTGTGTTCTTCTGAGGGAGAAGTTGCAAGAGTGAAGGGCAGATATGAGGCAATAGGGAGATGAGAGGGACTGGGATGCATGATGTGAAACTCACAAATAATGAATAAAAAGTGTTTTAAAAAGCTGTCATAGTCAGGGTGTCTCTTCACAGGAATAAAACCCTAACTAAGACAGGGAGTAGCATGTGGTTGGGCTCAGACAGCTGCAGCCTATCCAGGCTGACTGCTTTTACTCAGCAATTCGCATCCACATGTCCTTCACATCTTTGCACGGCTCACATCAGAACTGAATAACACTCTGCTGTTCAGAAGAGCCCAGCATCTCCGTCCACCTAATGAAGACTATCTGGTTGCTTCCACATCAAGGGGAATTACGAATAAAGGTACTATCAGTATCCATGTGCAGCTTTTTGGGTGGACATACATTCTCAAATAATTTGCATAAAGGCTAAGGGATGTGATGACTGAATTATACCAGAGTATGTTTCCTTTCGCAAGAACTGCCAAGTCACCTTGCAAGAGGGCCAGATATCTCTGTGCGTCCTTCAGCGGTGCAGAAGCATCCTGTTGCTCTGCAACCTCCCCAGCATTTGGTGCTATCTGTGTGTTTGGGCCATTCTAATAAGTATGTGATGCATCTAGCTTTAGCTTGCAATTCTCTGTTGATATGTAAGTCTGAGCGTTTTTTTCCACATGCCTAACTGGCATCTGGGTGTTTGATGAGACCTCTGTTCAGATCACTAGTCTATTTTTAATCCATTCATTTCTTGATTGTTGAATTTAAAAGCTCTTTGTATATGTTAGTAACTGTCCTCTATCAGAAGTATCTTTTGCAAATATTTTCTCCTAGTGAGTGAACTTTCTTCTCAGTCTTATTTTTTATAATTTTTATTTTTTATATTAATCACGGGTTATTTATTCTGTATCCCAGCTGTAGCCCCCTCCCTCATTCCCTCCCAATCCCACCCTCCCTCTCTCATCTCCTCCCTGCCCTCATCTCCTCCCTACCACTTTCCAAGTCCACTGATAGGGAAGGTCCTCCTCCCCTTCCATCTGACCCTAGCTTATCAGGTATCTTCAGGGCTGGCTGCAATGTCCTCCTCTGTGGCCTAGCAAGGCTCCTACTCCCTCAGGGGGGGAAGAGGGGAGGTCAAAGAGACAGCCATTGAGTTTATATCAGAAATAGTCCCTGTTCTCCTTACTAGGGCATCCACTTGGATACTGAGCAACCATGGGCTACATCCAAGCAGGGGTTCTAGGTTATATCTATACATGGTTCTTGGTTGGAGAAACAGTCTCATAAAAGACCCCTGTGCCCTGATATATTTGGTCCTTGTGGAGCTCCTGTCCTCTCCAGGTCACACTATCTCCCCCTTCTTTCATATGTTCCCTGCACTCTGCCCAAGGTTTGGTTATGAGTCTCAGCATCTGCTTTGATACACGGCTAGGTACAGTCTTTCAGAGGCCCTCTGCGGTAGGTTCCTACTTCCAATGCCTTCTCAGTCTTTAAAGTTGGCTGCTTTGTTTTTAATATTTTGCTTTGTTTCATATATTGAAGAGAAGTTTACTCCTCTATCCTCTCAAGGTTCATTGAAATACACTGACAAATGTTTAAAAAGAACAAAAATCATTCAAGGTTAATAATGTACAAAAGGGGGAAAGCACAGCAGGGGCAATCACAGAAAAATGATTGCCTCGTTTCTTTATTTAAGAAACTTATATACTCCTTTTTCTATAGGGGATGCAGGAAATGGGAAGTGTAGACAATTTTGAGGGCTTGAAATGAACTGTCCCTAAGTAAACTATCCTTAAGATCTCTGGAGTTTGAATGAGCCCTAGGGACCAACACCATCCTGGAGTGGTTCAGTTCCCTGGCTTCCTTTGCAAGACAGACACTCAGTGGCTGCAGGGTGTCTGCTATGAATTCAGATAATGGAATTCCTGAATCTCTCCCTATCTTGAGGCCAGAGGAATAAGAATGTTTTTAAGGTCTTTTGATTTTCTTTAGATCGGTTTGCTCAGCATTGCAAGACATGCCATATGTTCAGGGCAGAGTTCTCTGAGCCCCAACAGCAGCAAAGATACAAAAGGGAGAAATAATGAATGTGTAGGTAGGGAAAGGCTCTAAAATGCTCCTGAGAATCTCCAGGCTCCTGGCCTCAATCCCACCCATTCTTAGAAATAAAGCCCTACCCCCTAGACTAGAATCCCACCAGCAGCAGCCAAATCTGCCCAGAACAACCTTCAGCTCCAACGAGCAAATGGTCATACCTTTGGGGCCAATGAACTCTCTGTGAATCTGATCAAAACATAAAATTCACATATACACATACTACATGCTTTTACATACTATCTCAGGCACTTGAAAATTTCCCGAGGTCCATTCCTCTGGTTACATTTGGTTATCATATTAAGAGAAGTGCTAGAAGTGGGGGTAGGGGAGAGTAAATAAATAAAACAGTTGAGCTGCTAAAAGACAGCCTGGCAGAGTACCAAAGATTAAAGCGTAAGTCATTCTCCTTTAATGAAAATGTCCAAAACTGTTCCAAATTCACAGTCCATATCCTCAAGCATCCCTAGGCCATTTCCTGGCCAGTCTCTTGATCTTTTGAGATTTGTAGAAGAAAAAAAAATGAACATGCTTAAAAAGGTCATCTCTCCCTGATGGTACTACCTCACATGACCCCAAACTAAGCAGAATGCAGTCTACCCTCATCACATCTTCCCACTGTAGCAGCGTCCCCACCCTCCAAGGTCTTGCCACAGCTCTCCTCTGCCCCAGTTCCATCTGGTGGGCATGCTACATTAGGACCTGGTGGTCCAGAAAGACATTTGGGATCTGGGTAAAACACATGAGGCACCAACGCTGTAAAATTTAAGAGGACTCTGCCAAGAAGTGTAACAGTGGGGACCCCTTCTTAGGATGACCTTTGACTTTCCTTCCCTTTGCCTAGCATTCTAAAGCTTAAGAAAAATCACAACTAAATGATTAAGACATTGCTAAATAATCTTTAGTTTTGAAAAAAAAAAACAAAATAGAACAGAAAATATGGAAATATGTAGCAACCCCACCATCCCCCATTCTAGTCTGTCTACCAGCCAACACAAAGCATGGAAATTGGTGTCAGACTGAACTTGCAGTAAAGCGATATGCCTATCTAAAGAATTGCAGTAATGGGCCTGAAAAGGTGGCTCAGTGGCTAATGGCACTTGTTGCTCTTACAGAGGATCTGGGTTTGATACCCAGACCTCATATAGAGGCTCACTACCATCTGTAACTCTAGTTCCAAGGGATACCACACCCTTTTCTGGCTTCCATGGGCACCAGACATGCATGTGGTATAATAAGGCCCAGACTTTAGCATAACTGATGCCATGTTAGAGGACCCATTCTAAACTTAACCATAGCACATAAGCCCCAACACTTGCCAAACCATAAACAAAGACCTAACTGATCAAAGACCTATTCCGTAGTTCCAGGAAAGTCCCTAAATGTACTAACCTTGCTTTTTTGGCTTCTGTGTTCTGTTTCTTACTGCTAGCTGAAGTGTGACAATCAAGATGTAAGCTTTGTGCACCAAAGAGAGAGGACTCTGAGGGTGCATGAGGTGAGCAAGTTCCCCACACAGCTGCCAGCTGGCAATATAGACTTTCTTTTCAGCTTAAGAGTGGTAGTCTCTGGTGGCCTTACCTCACAACATTTGTGCACATGCATATATATATGCAAAACACTCACATACATAAAATAAAAACAATACGAACATTTTTATAGATAGAATTACAGTAACCAATTCTAAAAACATAGCTCAAGCAGGTAGCACTAGTACATGCAAGGTCCTGGGCTCAGTTCGCAAGACTGCAAATTAAAAATATTATGAAAGAATTATTGGAACCAGCCCCAGAAGTCAAGGCCTCAGATGCTGAAGACCCCACAGAGCACATAGTCTTCCCACACTGCCAGCTGCGCCTCCTTTCCTGATCTATAGAAAGTTTTTTGTACCTGGTTTCTTAAAATGGACTTTGGAGAATGGTGACAGTAGCTCTCCACCACCACCACCCATCTTCTTGGGGCGCTGGTTCTTAAACAAAACTCATTTCCTTCCCACCAAGCCTGAGCTCTTGAGTATTGGCTCTTAAGCAGTGAGCAGACAGCCCTGGGTCATAGTAGAAATCCATCCGGGAGTTATTTGGCTGGCAGCCTTACCCGTTCATAGAACTGGCTGACCATCGGGAAGGTGGGAGGACTGGAACCAAACCAAAATAAGTTGTCTTATAGAAACTACAGCTACTTCAGACCAAACTCCCTGGTGTTTCACGAATCCCAGCCTCACCTCTGATGCTCTTGAGAGGGTAGGGACAATAGATCAGCTCCTGTACATGAAAAAGGACACGGGTCTTACTAGCATGGGACTTTTCACACAGAGCCCTGCAGAAGCTGGCCTGGGACTGAATGTAAGGTTGGGGGTCTTTTCTCATGTCACTTTGGCCATAATGTCTGCTGGACCAGCTCCTTAGATGAGTTGAAATGAAGAAAGACACTCCAAAAGAGCCAAATATTGGAAGTCAGATCTTGTCCTCAGACAGACTGCTCTTACCAGTTTCTTTCCTGAACTCTCCCGAGCCCTTCCTTCAGCTCTGCAGTCTTACCACCCCTTTCCCAGAGAAGTAGATTCTACTGCCCAGCAAATCCCAGCTCTTCTTCTGTCCTTCCCACACTTTTGTCTGTCAGCTGTCTGTGGCTTCCCCAGGCCTGGGAAATACCAATTCAGTAGAGGACAGGCAGGGATCACCCTCCCTGCCTTCCGGACCACCCTCCAGCTGTGCAGGCAGGAAAGAGGGGAGGGGAGAGTGGTGGAGCAGCCAGTAACTGGTAATGGCAGGGAGCGGCTCATCAGCAGTTACTCAGGTGTGAAGCTGGTGAGCCCAGCAAGCTAAATAGGGTGTGAAGTGCATCCTTAATGTCTTTACTGCTGCATCTCCCAGTCTCGTCAATCAGGGAAGCAAAAGAGATGGTGTCTGTGTCTTCAATTTAGGATTATTATCCCCACCCGTGGACCATCAGCCTTTCTGTTCTTCTGTTCCTTCTGCCTTTTGTCAGGCATTATCCAACTTGCCTGTCGCAGCTGGCCTGTTGGAAAATGAGGGTGCGGAGGTCACTGAAATTGGTAGGGACAGGTGGTGGGCAGGACTGGAAATTGAAGAAAATTTTTCCTACCCATTCCTCTTAAAGAAGGTAGTTTTCAGAGTTAGAAGACTAATGGAGGTAAACTTACTGTAAACAAAGAATGGAGAGCCTATATATAACTTAAAGTGTCGTCCCCCCCCCCAAAAAAAAAAAAAAACTTTTGAAGGCTTCAGAAAGAAAGCTTGGAAATCTAGACATCTGCCATGTAACTTTGTGACAATGAGGCTTCCTCACTCAGAAGACATCTCACAAAATGTTTTGCTTTTTTGGACCCCAGGAACGTGACAGATCCATTAAAGCTCTTCACTGGACCAGCCACGAGACTAAATATAGGTGATCAAATTAGCAACAGCCACATTAACTATGTGTTTCTTATGCATAGACAGGGAATGACCAAGGTCTTCTAAAAACTGGATCACACCGAATTCTTAATCTATCAGGTAGTCACTGTCATTATCATGTTAATTAAGCAAAAGATTCATAGTCTCCATCTGGGAATCAGTAGTACAGGATTCAGACCTACAGGTCAACTTCTCATGCTTCACCATTTGGAAGAGTGACTCATACATCTCTTCAAATGTACAAAAATCTGCCTCTGTAGATTTCTGTACATGTGTACAGAAAGTCCGCATTCGTGAAGGAAGCAGCCAGGGAACGTGGTTGGGCTGTTATATCTTTCTGCCTGGAAAAGATCTTTTCACAGGAAAAAAAGAGCAGAGTGAGATATCTGCCCAGGTGAGGATGGCCAGGGGCAGCGAGGACAGGACAGCACACAGGGCTGTGTTCCTTCTCGCCTTCATTTTCTACAGTTTGTGTCCTATTTCTTCCCCAATAAAGCCCATGCCCTACCCCTTTGTCTACCACCACATAAACTTAAACTGTCTAGCCTTCATTTAAGTCTTCTGCTTTGTATATAGCTCTTGCATTCTTACACGTTAACAAACTTGTCATGTTTTCCTGTTAATATGTCAACTGCCCATTTATTTATAGACAAAAATGATTAAACTCTCAAAGACAAAGAATAAACTTACATTTTTTCCAAGCTGGGAAGGTGGCTCGGGGGGGGGGTGATGCGCTCACTGTGCAAGCATGAGACCCCCATTCAGAGCCCCAGCTCTCACAGAAATGCAGGATCCCGAAGGGCAGAGCTAGAACCCCAGCACTGGGAGAAGGGCACAGAGCTGGGAGGATCCGGAGAACTCTCTGGCCAGGCAGTCTAACCCAAACAGCAAGCTGTAGCTCCAGTTAGAAACTCTGTCTCCAAATCAGACTTTAAGGTGGTAAGTGATAGAAGATACTCAACATCTCCTGTCTCCACATACGCACTGCGTGCACAGAGACAAACACACACACATGCACACACACACACAGACAAACACACACAGAGACACACACACACACATACAAAGTCTTTAAGTTTAATATTTTCCCTAAACTACTATTATATGCTGCTCCTCAAGACAAAAAGAAGAAAGAAAGGAAGGAAGGAAAAAAAAAAGGAAGGGAAAGAAAGAGAGAGAGAAAAAGAAAGAAAGAAAGAAAGAAAGAAAGAAAGAAAGGAAGGAAGGAAGGAAGGAAGGAAGGAAGGAAGGAAGGAAGGAAGGAA